>NC_083107.1:78664904-78978334 GCF_949774975.1 Lagenorhynchus albirostris | reverse complement strand
TGAAAGCTTTCTTGAGTAGAACAGAGAACTCCTGAAGGAGGCGGAAAGTATATCCTACCTTAAGAAGGGTCTGTGCCTCAGTTATGGGGAGCTGGACGCATGGGAGGATGGAGCCAGAGGAAGGGCAGCCTTTGGTTGGCACCACGTCCAAAGCCGGGTGTGTAAACCACATGAAGACTTCAAGTGTAAACTCAGATGATGATCAAGGGCAATATTCCATATGAGAACCTAAGTGCCAAAAGGCAACTGGAGGAAATGGGTAGAGTCTCGAGGTTGTGAATTATTTCCTTTTCCTCACAGATCCAGTGGCAGCTGGAGATTTGGATCCGGTGCTTTGCGAGAGGAAGTCAGCTTGAACTCAGAAGGGTGTTTGGGCTCTAATCAAGCAGCACTGGGACCAGAGTCAAACTCATCTCAATCAGGACAAGAGGAGGCTTCCCTTGGGAAAAATAGGGTAGCGCTCAAGGAGAATGACAGGTGGACTAGGGAAAAAAGAGGCTCTACCTGTGTGAAATTTCCAGATTTGTTGCAGAAAGCGGGAAAGAGAGTAGGATATAAAGAAAGCCAAAGAAAGAACACAAGAAAGTGGATGAAGGAAGGAAAGGAAGATGTTAGGGAGGGGAGAGAACAGATCTTAGAAATTCAAATACTCTCACAGCAGACACTACAAGATTATGAGTCACTCAGTCCTATGGGACTCATAGTTCGCGCCCCAGATGTGAGCCCGGTACAGTGGGGATATGTGGAATTCGTCACGGGAGAGAGGGAGTCCTTGCTCAGCCACTTACTGGATGAATACCATTGAGTGAATCACCTTCTCTATGCATCAGTTTTCTCTACCACAAAATTCAAATAAAAGATGCACTCACAGGCTTACTGTGAACGCTAAGAAATGTACATGAACACATTTTGTAAGCCATACCTTGTTCTGCACGTGACCATTATCATGCTACTTGCAGATCACATAACATTCAGTGCTGTTTTCCTTCAGTCTACTGCTTTCTAAAGCACAGTTATTAAGAGTTGATTGTGAATGGACAGCTAAGAACCTGGGGTGAACCCTCACACATCTGAGGCTAGCCATGGGGTTAAATGCTAGCGCAGGTGTGACCTTCAACCTGTCCCGTCCCAAACCTTCCTACCAGGGGTGTCACAAGAGCCAGGGGTGTGTAGAAGACATTCTCAAATCCGTGGTTTTCTTAGTAAAGTGGTAGAAGGAAAGTGACTGATAGTGAATTATAGTAAAACATGCCCTGCCCTTCTACCTTTTCTCTGCTACGTAGTTCAACTTCTAGATTTTGTGTCTCCAAATACCAGCCTTCTTGGTATGTTTATAAATACCAACCAGTAAAAAAAGTAAAAAATAAAGAATTTCTTTATGTATTTTTATTTTAAACGAACAGTTTAAAAGCTTTTTCATGGATTTAATTTTTTTTTTTTTTTTCAGAGCAGCTTGGAGATAGAGCTATAACCTAAGAGATTGGTTTTTCCCTCTGTGCTGAGCCTGGAGAGCATAGCATCTGAAATCTGGCCTTCATTCTACAATAAACGGGGAACTGAGTGGGAAGGGGACTTGCCCAGGGACACAATGATCGACTATCAGATTGGGAGAAGCATTCGAGTCTCCAGTATTCATGGCGCCAGACTTCACCTACTGTGAGCTCCTCTAGAACGGAAGCTGATTCTCCATTTTGGCTGTGTATTAGAACCACCTGGGGACTTTTTAAAATCCCAGTGCCCCAGCTACACCGCATAGCAAGTGAATCAGAATCTCTGGGGGTGGGACCCAGGCGTTACTACTTCTCGTAGCTACTCAGCAGACAAGTTTGAGAACTCATGTTCTAGAGGACAATATTGAGTTCGGTATTCATGTAAATAATAATGGCTCAGTGGATGGAGCACTTTCTCTGTTGAGGCTATCCCGTCAAGCGCTTCCCTGCTTTATTCCACCCAGGTCCTTGCTGCAGCCTTCTCAAGTAAGTTCTGCTATTACTCCCACCTTACAGCAGAGCAACCTGATTCCTATCCAAGAGAGACACCTTGCTCAAAGCCAAGTAGTTCTCAAGAGGCAAAGTCCAAACTGCAACCCGGAGCTCTTACGGACTAGGCTACACTACATCTCTAACCTGACAGGCAGCCCTTCTTTGGCTGAGAGAGGAGTCACCAAGGTTTGTCCAGTGACTATTTCTTAATCTCTACTCCTAACTCGACAAAAAATTCATTATAGATCAAGACAGCTGACCTTAAGGTGTGAATCCGCCATCAGTCACACAAGTAACCTGAACTTATACACGATGCCAGATGTGGGATCCCGTAGAACACTGACTTTTGTGTAGCAGCCCAAAGGGCTATTTTCAGGAAAATATGGGGCCATAACACATAGTTTTGCTTCAGGGTTGGTTCCACCTGATTCTGTTGACTGACTCTCCACATACTAATATTTCATAGGACATGTCCATCCATGTCATCCCAATCTAACTTCTCACAGGAGTACCGGATGTCCAGCCCAGCATTTATCTGTGGTCTCCTCCAAAGTAAAACAAAGAGGATGGAGACAATGTACAGTGAGAAACAGCTCTCTATTATAGTTATTTTAGGATTGATTTTGATAAACAGAAGTCCAAGGACCAGTTCTCAGAGGTCTTGAAATTCCCTAGAACACTCCTTTAACAATTTAAAATACCATATTCTGAATTATTGGCACAATTGCTTTATTTCTAAATCCTTTCTTATAGTTCCAGTGTCCAAGTTTGCACTTATATTATAAATGAGTTGTCACCAAACAGGGCTACTTTAACTGTCCCAGGCTAATGAGAAAAGAACAAAGGCAGATTTAGTAGGCAAATGATCAACTACTGCCATGTGAACTCTAAATGACATCACTGTGAACTGTGGGGATGAAGGTTCTGAAGCAGTGCGAGAAGTGGTGAAAAAAATTGACTCCAGTCCGACAGATTGGGAAAGGCCTACGCAAATTAAAGGAATAGTCCACACCGTAGCCCTAATGCAAGCGGCAGTTTAGTTTCAGCACAATTAATTACTCTTGGTGATTTGAATTACTTTTGCTTTTGTAATTTGGTTTTAGCTTGTTAATTTGTTCTGACTTCAAAGTAGTATGAATTAAAAGCATAAGGAGTTTAGACCTAGTTTTGTGTGTCTGCATATTTAAACAACATGAGGATAAAACAGTCTAGTTCCATATTGCAGGGTCTGTGAAAACATTTACCTTTAAAAGGTCCACCTACAATGGAGTCTGATTCTGACCAGCATGAAAGCTTAGCTTTCATGGGTCTGGGTGAGTTCCCCAGAGGTACCATGCACTGCCCGAATCAGCTCGCCGTGGACCAAGGATGGGAAATACATGTAACACTTTGCACAGTTTTATTGGCATTTAAGAGATTTTGTTTTAAGCTGCTAATCTAATTTTTCTATTCTCAGACTCATGTTAATGTTCCAGTTAAACAGAAAATGAGAAAATGAAAAAAAAAGATGTTTTTAATAAATTGAATTTCCACTTGGGCTTTATTAAAATCGCCGTGGAAATTACCATGGGAAAGTTTGTCTCAGAAAATGATGATATCAATGATCATTTCTATTCTTGTGATAAAAAAGAGGCAATATTAGGTGTGGACAAAATGTAGGCAAAAGAGTAGACAGTGCCACTCACTGGGGAACAGTCCCAGGGCAGGAATGACCTTGCTCCCCTGTGAATTCCTCGCACCCCAAACAGTCCTAACATGTGATGGGTAAGTGCTTGCTAGGTAATTGCCATGACCTGCTTGGCCTGCTGCCCTCCAGGACTCATAGCTGGAATGTTCCCACAGCCCTGCCCCTATATTTAGGATCCAGTGAAGCAACCTCAAGACAGAAATCCTGCAGCTCAGCATCAAGTCAGCCTAGAGGCACATCCCATCCTCTGCTCCTGGTAACCTGTCTCCCTGATTCTGAGCCTCTAGTTCACGAAAAGGGGCCCTGAACTGGTCTTTCTGTTTCTCTCGAGATTGGCGTTCTTTCCCTGAATTTAGCCCCCCGAGGTCCTCTGGGTGTCAGTCACCTGCCCGCCTCTACCTCTGCCCATTCTGCTGCTAGATGATGCCATCACTCTGCAGGAGGTGGTAGATACAGAGGTTGAGACTCTGGGCTGAGCAGACACATGGGGGGGTGCCTTGTTCAAGAAGGGAGATAACAGATGTGCTGCTTTCTACCTGTCTGGACCTGGCCAAGTTATTTACCATCTATGGCTATGAGTTTACATCTGTAAAATGAGCTTAAAAATAATTTATAAGCCAGTTATGAGGAACAAATGAATTAATTTGTATAAAGCATTTGGAACAATGCCTGACTCATAGTAAGCACTCAGAAGTGAGGGCTGTACTCCTTTTAGGTCTCACATGCCCACACTCATGCCAAAGAGCCCTGGTACTGATAACCTACCATCCTGGATGCCTCTCCAGCCACTGAATTCTGGTTTTCGGACCTACTTTCTTCTACTTCCTTTGGTTAACTGCTCCATGCTTCCCTACCTGAGGGCCCCGTACCATCAAGTGCATCTTTAAATAATACCTAGCTACTATTTCATAGTCTTTAAGCCCTGCAGGGCCCTAGCTTGGCCTTAACCTCCCCCTGAACAAACTTCGTTTTGACACCTGTTCAGGTATAGACACTAGGGCTTTCCAACAAGAGAATGCATCCTTACCTGGTGCTATAGGCCCAACCCACTGGGTCCTAAATGCATCTATTCCCTCATTGTCCTGTAAGCAATCCCCTAGGAGTAAGGACACAGTGACAGATCTGCACAGACAGATCACAGGTGAAGGTTTGGAGCAAAAGACAAGAGAAAGCTAAGAAAGCTGCCTAAAGACACTGTCAAAGGAGCAATTCGCCTTTGTCATTTTTCAGAGCTTTGTATTTCACAAAGTACTAGATTCTCTCATTTTCCTCACAGAAACACAGTGAAAGAGCAGAATATTTGGATGACTAACATAGTGCTGGGTACAATTTTACCAGATGTGGACCCTCTAAAAGTAGCTGATATGCTCCCGAAATGATGTTCAAGTGTCGTATTAAAAACTGGCTGTCGCTTTTTGCACTTTTGCTCATACCTTTAGCCCATGGTGCTCTTGCTGGTAACTTTAATCGTCTATAACCTTCTCCAGTGATGATTCTTGACTGCTGATTCAGTTCTTGCTTCTCTGACTCTTTCAATTCAACAGCCTCCATCTGGGAACATTCTCAGACTGGACATTGGCTTCCTTAGATCCCCACTTCTACAACCCCTTTGACTTCTCATATCACACATGCCTCAACTTAAGATCCTCCTCTTGCTCCCACAATGTGAATTTTGTTTACACCTGTGGTGGGTAGACCAAAGGTGAGCCCCGAAGATCACCACACCCTAGCGGTCACGCCTTGTATAAAAACTTCCCTCGAGTGTGGGAGGGACCTGTGATTCGCTTCTAGCCCACAGAATATGGTGAAAGTGAAGGGATTTTGCAGATGTAAAAAAGACCTCAAATGGGTTGATTTTGAGTTAGCCAAAAGGGAGTATATCCTGGGGTGGCCTGACTTTGGTGAAAGCCCTTACAAGAAGGACTGGGTCCTCCTTAGGGAGAGCTTATCTTTCCTGGCTTGAAGAAGCCCACATGGCAAGGAGCTGTGGGTGGCCTCTAAGCTCTAAGATGGCTGCCTTCAGCCAGCACAAAGCTGGGGCCCTCACTCACAGAGCCACAGGGAATTAATTCTGCCAACAACCTAAAGGAACTTGGAAAAGTATTCTTCTCCAGTTTAGCATTCAGATGAGAACACAGCCCACACCTTGACTGAAGCCCTGTGAGAACCTGAGCCAAGGATTCAGCTAAGTCCTGCCTGATCTCCCAACCCACAATAAAGGCCACAGTCACAGCAGCTGATCAACAACACCACAGTTGTTTAGAAAAACTATAAAATTATACCAAGTTGAAGCAACCAGGGTGATAAGCCTTAGGGGGGACAACAACAAAAAAAAACAACCCAAAGCAAATGTAGAATGGCCAGTTCAATAAAATCATACTAAATTTAACTTGAGGTTTGGCACATTTACTATTTTGAGTTAGTCCCCAAATTCCTTCTCAAAATGCATGACTATGTGCAGTCTTATTAAAGAAACAAGCTAGAGCATCCCTGTACTGACAAGCAGACAGAATGTAAACCAGTGGGCATGTGAGAATCCAATAGGATGCGTAAGAGTACAAAGGATAAATGGGCACCATCCCATGGTGGTGATCAGGAGAGCCAGGCAGCCCTATAATCCTAAATGGAGTCAAGAAATGGATGCTTGTAGAAAGGCAGAGACAATGGGGAACTATCACTGAAAAGCCCTCTTTGCCTCTGCACACACTGAAAAACACAGATCACAATATCTACAGAAGAAACTACAGAGTTCCTTTCTGTTCTTGTGCGAAGATCTCTCATACCATAGAAAAGGGGACTGAAATTAAGCAAATGTATGGTACTTTAATAAATATGGTACATTAGAAACTCTGAGTTTGGGGTCTCTTCATTTTTTATAAGGTTGTAATTGAAAACTTAGTTTAACGACACATTTACTTTAGGGATCCCTATCACTGGTCACTGTGAGGCTCCCCTCTGTGCCTCTAGGACAGATAGTGGGAAGTGGCAAGACAGACAATGAATGCTAGTCAGTGGTGTGTATCTATCACAGAAGGGCCCGGTGTATGCAGTTGCCCACAGACACAGAATTCAATGCTGGGAGGGCTTTTGTGCTCTCTACTCTGATTTTTATATATGGGGCAGGAAAATCTATCTCACTTTCAAAATCAGCATTGACCTTGTTTGTAGAATGTTCTTCCTTCTTATTTGTTTAATCACTGTCATTCTAGATGTATCTTCTGGAATGATTTTGAACTATTCTCATCAGCCTCCGCATGGCAGCCCTTCCGGTGTGTAAAGACAGTTGTCATTATACCTGAGTATTCTCATTTCCTCTTGGGAGCTCAGCGCAATGAACAGCAGAGTAGGAAAGCCATTGCCTGAGATAAGAACCCTGTAGTTAGGCTAACTGTTTCTCAGGTTTCTCCCTCTTCTTCATTCTGAGATTGATCCTGATGACCAATATGTTAATGCTGCTCCTAGTAGATCAGTCAACTCAGGATAACTCAAGAGTGAGACCACGGATACTCAAACTATGCTCTGAAGAAAAGAGGGAGTCATGGGCAGGGTGTCTATTCAGAATTCAAAGGAGAAACTCGGCTTTGATGTGTATACATATTGAGTTTCTATGCAAAGTTTTATTTTAAGAAAGTTCTCCTATTTTTTATTTTTATTTTATTTTTTTGCGGTACACGGGCCTCTCACTATTGTGGCCTCTCCCATTGCGGAGCACAGGCTCCGGACACGCAGGCTCAGCGGCCATAGCTCACGGGCCCAGCCGCTCCGCGGCATGTGGGATCTTCCCAGACCAGGGCACGAACCAGTGTCCCCTGCATCGGCAGGCGGACTCTCAACCACTGTGCCACCAGCGAAGCCCTCTCCTATTTAAAAAAAAAAAAGTTAGAAAACCATCACCCTAGTCCATCTGTAATATGTCTAATTTGAATAACCTTTTTGCAAACTTGACCCAAGACTTTAAGGCCAGGAAATTTTTATACCTGATTAGAATGCAAAGATTTTGATGTGCTGTATATGTACAATGAAAGAGTCACACCAAAAATTGTGACAGAGAAATCTTGAAATTAAAACCATGAACAGAGTTTAAAAAAGAAAAAGATGTAGGTTTGAATATAAACAACCACTCAATAGAATTCCTTTTCACTAAAAACCAGAAACACATCTGACATTTTATTTGCGATGATTTTATTTACATGATATTCCTGAGAAAGCAAAAATTTAGGGACAAAAAATAGATCGGCAGTACCCCAAGTGAATTTATTGGGGTAATAGAACTGTTCTATCCATCTTGCTTTTGGCTGTTGGTACATGACAATGTGTATGTGTCAAAATGTATAGAACTTTAAGAAAAAAAGGTGAATTTTATTGCAGGTAAATTATACGCAGATGACATAATTTTGTTTGCAGAAAATATGTAATATTGATTTTACAAAAATTAAAACTTTTGTTTTGGAAATGACACCATTCCATAAAGTGAAGAAAATATTTGTAAATCATTTGTCTGATAACGGACTGTATCCTGAAATTATGTTAAAGGGTACTTACAACTTAATAAGATTAAAAAGCCAAGAAATAGAGAAAGTACATGTCCAGACATTTCTCCAAAGATACACAAATGGCTAATAAGCACATAGAAAGATGATTACCATCATTAGTATCACAACCACAATGAGACAGCACTTCATGCCCACTAGTATGCCTACATTCAAAAAAAGAGAAAATAACATGTTGACGAGGATACAGAGAAATTGTAACCTTCATAGATTGCTGGTAGGAATATAAAATGGTGTAAATGCTACTTTTAAAAAGTTTGGCAGTTCCTCAAAATGTTAAACATGGAGTTTATATATGACTCAGCAATCCCACTCAAGGTTGTATACAGAGAAGCAGAAGTATATGTATACACAAAAACTGTTCATGAATTTTTCCTAGTTTTTTGTACTGAGGTAAAATACATAGAACATAAAATTTACTATCTTAACCGTTTGTAAGTGTACAGTTCAGCAGTATAAAATACATTCATAATGTTGTGTGACCATCACCACCATCCATTTCCAGAACTCTTTGTAACCTTGTACCACTAAATCTCTGTACCTATTAAATACTACTTCCCCATTTCCTCCTCTCCCTAGCCCCTGGCAACCACCGTTCTACTTTTTGTCTCTATGGTTTCGACTCTGGTAAGTATCTCATATAAATGGAGTCATACGGTATTTGTCTTTTTGTGACTAATTTCACTTAGCGTAATGTCCTTAATGTTTATTCATGTTTTAGCATATGTCAGAATTTCCTTCTTTTTCAAGGCCAGATAATATTCCATTGTGTGTGTATGCCACGTTTTGCTTATCCGTTCATCCCTTAGTGGGCACTTGGGTTGCTGCTTCCACATTTTAGATATTGTGAGTAATTTTGCTAAGAACACAGGTATACAAATATCTCTTCAGAACCCTGCTGTTAATTCTTTGGGGTATATATTCAGAAGTGGAATTACTGGATCGTGTACATGAGTGTTCATGGCAGTGTTATTCATACTAGTCCAAAGTGGGAGCAATCCAAATGTTCATCAACTGATAAATAGATAAATAAAATATGGCATATCCATGCAATGGAATTTTACTCCACACTAAGAAGAAATTACTCATACATGTTACTACATGGAGAAACCTTGAAAACATAGGGCCAAGTTAAATTAGCCAGCCACAAAAGACAACATATTGTATAATTCATTCATATAAAATATTCATAGTTGGCAAACTTATAGAGACAGAAAGCAGATTAATGCTTGCCAGGGAATGGGGTGGGGAAAAATTAATACGGAGTCATTGCCAGTACAGAGTTTCTTTTTGGAGTGATGAAAATATGCTAAAATTGGATTGTGGTGATGATTGCATGAATCTGTGAATGTACTGATCCTAAAGCCAATTCAATTGCACACTTTAAATGGTGAGTTGTATGGTATATGACTTATATAATCAATAAAGCTGTGAAAATAATTATACCTCAGCAAACCTGACTCAAAAGAGAAAAAATTTTAAACTTCCAAGGTCCAAAGAAAAGAGGGCAAAACACACAAGCAGCAAGTTTCTCTTAGAAAGGAATATAAATAACCAATACCATATAAAATGATGCTCAACTTATCAAGAGTCAAACTAATGCAAATAAAACAAAAATGAGGTCTATTTTTCCCAATAAGATTCACAAAAATCAGAGATTGGCAATAACCAGTGTTGGTGAAGTTATAATTAATCTTCCCACCCTCGGGACTCATAAACGCTCAGCTGAAACAAATTTTGTAGAAAGAACTTTTGTAATACACTTCCAAGTGAGTCATGTGCATAACTTTTTATCTAATTTTAAGGCCTTAGTAGCACAGGTTTTATAATCAAACATTCAAAACTGTTCCAGCAGTGCTTGGCATGGAAGTGACCTCCCAACAGCGTCTGTCCAGAAGGGACCCTGCTGAGGCAGGGATTGACCTTTGGTTCCAGGCTGTGAGGAAGGTGTGAAGGGTCCTGAGACAGAGGCTGGGACAGACAAGGGGGCTGAGACTTGAGGCACATAGTGGTCCTGGTCAGTTGTATATAATTTGGTACAGATTTTATATATTTCAACAATTACTCCTGTCTTACTGACCAAAAGTTGGCCCTATAAAAATACAAGTGTTGAAAATGCATGCAGTGGACATCATCACAGGATGTTTGTAATATCAGAAGAACAGTGCTCATCTTTAGGGGACTGGTTACGAAAATTGTGGTACATCTAGAAAATACGCTAGCCTGTGGCCATTACACATGATTTGAAAATATACACTGGTTAACATGCAGAAGTCTCTGCAATACTGAATGAAAAAAATTACTTAATATTGATAGTAAAATTATAAAAATGCAAAAGTATTCATTCACATAAGCTTGTGTGCACGAATAAAGAAATATCACCTGGAAGGCACCAGTGACACCTCTTCCATGAAGTATTTGCTAATTAAGTCCAAGTCCTTGCCATCATGTAGCTCGTATCCCAATGTTGTGGGAAGAGGAGGAGGAAGGGTGAGTTTGGGGAAACGGTAAGCAATAATTAAATATGATAAATTCAGAAAAATGAAAAGTTCGATGAATAAAACTTACAAAAGTGAGATATGAGAGGAAGGGCTTTGGGTGGACTGGGGTGGGGGGTGATATTTAGCAAGGATGGTCAGAGGTGACATTTAAACTGAGATCACAGTGATGAGAGCGAGCCAGGTATGTAAAAATATGGAGCAAAGAGTTCCT
The DNA here is from genome assembly GCF_949774975.1 of Lagenorhynchus albirostris. Lineage (NCBI taxonomy): Eukaryota > Metazoa > Chordata > Mammalia > Artiodactyla > Delphinidae > Lagenorhynchus > Lagenorhynchus albirostris. The sequence continues at coordinate 78,967,403 of NC_083107.1, read as the reverse complement.
GCAGAATGACCAATACACAAAGATCCAGAGACAGAAGTGTGGCTGTTGTGCTCAAGCCACACAATAAGGCCAGGGGAGTAGGGGGGCAATGAGCCAGGGAGAGCTGGCTGCAAAGGCAGATTGAGACCAGATCACATGGACCCATGTGGGTTTTGTCAGCCACGGCATAGAAACTTGATTGTTATTTTAAGTGAGATGGTAATCTATGGCAGAGAAAAAAAATATCATTTACTTTAAAAAAGATTACTAGACTGCTGGTCAGTGAATCTACTGCAGAGTAGAAGCTAGGAGGTCAGCAGGTGTCACTGCAGTGGCACAGGCAAGGGATGCTGATATGCACAGGGATGGCAGCTGTAGATATGATCAGGTAGTGAGAAGGGGTCAGATTTGGGGGCATTTTAGAAGTAGTGCTCACCAGACAGCTGGTGGATTGGAGGTGGGGATGAAGGAATGAGAAATATCAAGGCTTTCTGCTAGATATTTGACTTGCACAACTGTGAACAATAATGGCACTGACCAGGGGAGGAGCATGTTAGGGTGTTTGGGAGTATCTAAAACTGAGCAGGACCCTGTGGGGCCCTCGCGGGTACAAATCCTTCCCGTGTTCCCCATTTCTTGTTTGTAGGAAATATAGGCTTCATTCAGCTTCCTTAACCTTCCCTGAGTTCCAAAGGGCAGATTCAAACAGTTGCTGATCAGGGAAGGGAGGGGCCGAAGAAACAAGGGAGAAGCAGTCAAGAAACAATAGTGCAGCCTTGGGGCAGGGTCCTGGTTCCTCAAAGAATATACAAAACATTATCTTTGAGCTCTTCTACAGAACCAAGGCCGCCACCTCGGCAGAGGATGGCAACTTCAGGCTGAGCACAAGATTCCTGGAGCACCACCCTTTTACCTCACCACCAACCAATCAGAAGGAAGTCACTCACCCTGCAACCCTCACCCCAAATTTTGCGTATAGAACTTCCCCCCTCCCCAAACCATTGGGGAGTTAGAGGGTTTTGAGCATGAGCCACCCGTTCTCCTTGCCTGGCCCTGCAGTAAACCTTTCTCTGCTCCAAACTCTGATGTGTCAGTTTGTTTGGCCTCACTGTGCATTGGGCACATGGACTTGTGTTCGGTAACATTTTCAAGAGTTCTTTTTGGAAACGTTAACTTTTGGATACCTATGAATTATCTAAGTGGAGATGCTGAGAAGACTGATATTTGTATCTGGAACTCACAGGGGAGGGGTCAGAATTTGCCATACACATTTGAATGTCATCAGCAGTAAGGTTGTAGTTAAAGACAGGAGACTGACTAAGGTCACTTAAAGAATGTAGGTAGAAAAGGGAAGATGAATAAGATTGAATTCTGAGCCCTGCAAAGCGAGGAGAGAAGAATCCAGCCAAGTAGATCAGGGATTGGGAAACTTGTTTTCATAAAAGGCCAGGCAATAGATACTTCCACCTTTGAAGGCCACACTGTCTTGCCTGTGCCTCCTCAACTCTGCTATTATATCACTGAAACAGCCACAGACAAAAACAAACAGGCATGGCTGTGTTCCAAGAAAACTTTATTTACAAAAGGAGGCAACAAGCAGAATTTGGCCAGCAGCTGTGATCTGCCACCTCTGGAGTTGATGAGAAGGAATAGAAACAGTGGTTAAAGGAAAACAAGCCAACTGTGGTGTCATAGAAACTTGGAGAAGATGCTTTAAGATGGAAAGAGTAGTCTATCAAGTGAAATTGAGAAAAATGAAGCCTGAGTATAAAAGCTTTCAGCTGCATGGGTCTATGTGGTTTGCTGAATGCACTATTGTTTCCCACGATATCCTGGGGAGGCAGCTCCTTCTGCCTGCAGTGTCCTCCACCCCAAATCTCCATTTGATGAATTCCCCTTCATTCTTTTTTATTTTAACTTTTTTTTAAATTGAATGATTCTTTAAATTCTACAGTGCTTTACAATTTTCAGAAGTTTCACACACATGATTTCATATAATAACCCATTTCTTTCATCTTTAAGTCTTCAATAATACCTGACCCCAGAAGCTTCTGTAGTAGACAGAATAACAGTCCCCCCCAAAGAGTTCCACATCCTAATCCATGGAACCTGTAAATATCTTACCTGAATTTAAGGATCTTGTGATAGGGAGATTATTCTGGACTACCTGGATGGGCCCTGTGTAATCACAGGGGTCCTGGAAGAGGTTGAATTGTGTCCCTCAGAATTCACATGTTGAAATCCTGATCCCAAGGACCTCAGCATATAATCTTATTTGGAAATAGGGTGATTGCAGCTGTAAGTGATGAGGTCATACTTGAGTATGATGGCCCCCTAACCCAGTATGACTGGTACCCTTATAAAAGGGGGGAATTTGGACACAAACAAACATATAGAGAGAGAAGGCCATGAGAAGTTGAAGGCAGAGGTCAGAGTCATGATTCTACAAGGCAAGGAATGACAAATATTGCCAACAAATCACCTGAAGCCAGGTGAGACACCTGGAACAGATTCTCCCTCATAGCCCTTAGGAGAAACCAACACTGCCAACACCTTGACCTTGGACTTCTAGCCTCCAGAATTGGAAGGCAATAAATTTCTGTTGCTTGTAGCTTTGTACTTTCTTTCTGCAGCCCTAGCAAATGAATACAGGTTCTTAAGAGAGAGAGAGAGGCAGGGGAGGAGGTAAGAGTGATACAGAGGGAGAAAGATAAGCTGAACTTTGAAGATGGAGGAAAGGGGCCATGAGTTAAGGAAGGAGGACCACCTCTAGACAGTGGATTCTCCCCTGGAGCCTCCAGAAAGCAATGTAGCCCTCCCTGCACCTTAATTTTAGCCCAGTGAGACCTGTGTTGGACTTCTGACTTACAGACCTTCATGATAGTAAATCTGTATGGTTTTAAGTCACTAAGATAGTGGTAATTTGTTACAGCAGCTAATACACTTTCCAAGGTTCAAATTCTTCATATACATTCCCTGCACAAACCTAACTCCTGTCACTCTGGCTGGACCAGGAATATCTTAAAGGCAAGTGCCAGATTTTACTCATATTCTGATCCCTAAAACACAATAAATACCCAGTAAATAAATGTAGGTAAATGTATGTTGAATGCATACATCTTTCACCACATTCTTCACTGCTTTTTTCTGCCTGGCTATAAGCTACTCAAGTTTTAATTTTCTGGCCTTGAAACTCATTTTATTTACATGCCTTAATCAGCTGTATTACATTTTATTGGACTACTTTAAACTGTCCTAAGTGCTTTTGAAATTCGGAAAAAAAAAAAAAAAAGACGACTTTGAAAACCCAGGAAGAAACAGGATCCATTAGGAAAGTGCCTTTAGCAGAAGATTGTAATGTGAAGTCACTTGACCTAATTTGCTGCAAATCACTCCTGAATATATTGCAGTAGGCAGATCTGAATGGGCAATTTCACAGGAGGAGCTGAGCTGAGCTGATCCTTATCCGTCTGCAAATCTATTTAGTTTTATAGGTGAAATAATAATAAATTTCATTAAGGTTTATTGAAAACATCTTCTAACGATTATAGGTAAGTTTATGAAGTCATTGATTTTTTTTAAATGTTGCAACTGCAAGTCTAGCTATTCATGTACTTGTGCTAAATATTCCTAAGTATGAATGATATTCTACTAAACACTGAGTTAACTATGGATTCTCCAGGATGTCCTTAAGCTTGCAAGCTCAGCAGCAGCCTTGCCACTGAGTTAAAATGTGTTATAACTTATCTCTGCAACAGAAAACTCCCTCATTTCAGAAAATGGAGAGTCAGCTGATAGTTACAATTATGTCCAGTCCAATCAGATAAAAGCTCAATTGTAACAACAAGTGCTGAATATCTCCTTTGTGTGGTTGTAACTCAAACGTTTTTCAAAGTTATCACATGTGTTGCATCCTTACACTTTATCTCCTTTAATCCTCCCCACTGTATATGACATGGCTATTCTTATCACTAATTTGTAGGTGAGGAAACTAAAGCTAAGCATGTGGAAAAGACTTAACCAAGGTCATGTAGGAAGTTAACAGTAGATCCAAAACCTGTACAGGAACCCCTGACAAGAGTGCCATTTGCCTCTAATTCAGTGGAAGGGCACAGATTCCAAGAGAAAGAGTGAACTCATTCTCCTACTTCAAGGTGATTGCAATCTTTCAAAACCATAGGCTCTTGCTTTTCAGATTTGGAAGGGACATTTGATCCAATATCCCATATCTTGGCAGGTGAGCTGCCTTACCAAAGAGGAGCCTGGCACTTGTCATAGGTCAGTGAATGGTGAACTAGAACCAGAATCTAGGTTTCTGGGACCTCCCTTTGCTTTCCTTAGCAGCATACACAGATGGAAAGGTCTGCAGAGAGTTACAGCGACTATATCACCCAGGGCCAAACTGTGAAGAAATCACAGTATAAAGGTGTGGTTAGAGCAGGCTGGGGTAGGTTCAGGAAGGATTCTTGAAAATACCAGGCTCAGAAGCAAGTGAGCAATCAACCAACCAACCAACCAAACGGAAGTACACCCACAGAAGTAGAAGATGGCATGTGTTTAAGTTATCATATAAAACCATCAATAAATATCATGTAGGGCTAGACATGTAGGTAAACTGGGCCATAGCACAGTGTCATAAGAGGGGAATGGCAGGAATGGGAATACATAAGAATATACTTGTACAAGTGACTCCTTCTGCATGGAGTGTATTTTCCCAACCTTACCCCTTCTGCCTACTACAATATCACTTACCATTCAAGGCCCAAACCATAGGTCACTTTTTTCATGAGCCTCTATTACCTTCCTTTGGCAGAAGGAAGTTCTTCTCTAAACTCACTTTATTTGCTCCAACAAAAGAGCTTGCATCTTGGTTTCACTCAACTTTTATCAATGAGTTGGGCAGGTGTTCTCTTTCTGAAAAATTCTTAAGGGCAGAGATTCTGTGTTACATCCTGTGATAGAATGCAAGGTCAGAGGAGACAGAATAAGAGATGAGCCTGGAGGTGGTGGAAAGGAGAAGTCTCTGACAATGTGGTGGAGCAGAAGGGGTATTAAAAAGAAAATCTTTGATCAACTGACCAAGCTGAAGAAAGAGGAGAGAATTGAAACTGTAAATAAAAATCTTCCAACCAAAGCCCAAGACCAGATGGCTTCACAGGTGATTTCTATCAAATATTTAGAGAAGAGCTAATACATATCCTTCTCAAACTCTTCCAAAAAATTGCAGAGGGAGGAACACTCCCAAACTCATTCTATGAAGCCATCATTACCCTGATACCAAAGCCACACAAAGATATCACAAGAAAAGGAAATTACAGACCAATATCACTCATGAATATAGACACAAAAATCCTCAACAAAATACTAGCAAACAGAATCCAACAACACATTAAAAAGATCATACACCACGATCAAGTGGGATTTATCCCAGGGATGCAAGGATTCTTCAATATACACAAAACAATCAATGTGATACACCATATTAACAAATTAAAGGAAAAAAACCGATATGATCATCTGAATAAGGCAGAAAAAGCTTTTGACAAAATTCAACACCCATTTATGATGAAAACTCTCCAGAGGGGCTTCCCTGGTGGCGCAGTGGTTGAGAGTCCACCTGCCGATGCAGGGGACACAGGTTCGTGCCCCGGTCCAGGAAGATCCCACATGCCGCGGAGCGGCTGGGCCCGTGAGCCATGGCCACTAGGCCTGCGCGTCCGGAGCCTGTGCTCCTCAACGGGAGAGGCCACAACAGTGAGAGGCCCGTGTACCACAAAAAAAAAAAAAAAAAAAAAAAAAAAAAAAAAAAACCTCTCCAGAAAGTGGGCATAGAGGAACCTACCTCAACGTAATAAAGGTCATATATGACAAACCCACAGCAAACATCATTCTCAATGGAGAAAAACTGAAAGCATTTTCTCTAAGATCAGGAACAAGACAAGGATGTCCACTCTCACCACTCTTGAAAATTCAACATAGTTTTGGAAGTCCTAGCCACGTCAATCAGAGAATAAAAAGAAATAAAAGGAATACGAATTGAAAAAGAAGTAAAACGGCCACTGTTTTCAGATGCCATGATACTATACATAGATGATCCTAAAGATGCCACCAGAAAACTACTAGAACTAATCATTGAATTTGGTAAGGCTGCAGAATACAAAATTAATGCACAGAAATCTCTTGCATTCCTACACACTAACACAAAAGATCAGAAAGAGAAATTAAGGAATCAATCCCATTTACCATCACAACAAAAAGAATAAAATAACTAGGAATAAACCTACCTAAGGAGGCAAAAGACCTGTACTCAGAAAACTATAAAACATTGATGAAAGGAATCAAAGATGACACAAACAGATGGAGAGATATACCATGTTCCTGAACTGGAAGAATCAATATTGTGAAAATGATCATACTACCCAACGCAATCTACAGGTTCAATGCAATCTCTACCAAATTACCAATGGCATTGTTTTACAGAATTAGAACAAAAAATTATGCAATTTTTATGCAAACACAAAAGACCCCAAATAGCCAAAGCAATCTTGAGAAAGAAAAATGGAGCTGGAGGAATCAGGCTTCCTGACTTCAGACTATACTGCAAAGCTACAGTAATCAAGACAATAGGGTAGTGGCACAAAAACAGAAATATAGATCAATGGAACAGGATAGAAAGCCCAGAGATAAACCCATGCACCTATGGTCACCTAATCTATGACAAAGGAAGCAAGAATATATAATGGAGACAAGAGAGCCTCTTCAATCAATGGTGCTGGGAAAACTGGACAACTACATGTAAAAGAATGAAATTAGAACACTCCCTAATACCATACACAAAAATAAACTCAAAATGGATTAAAGACCTAAATGTAAGACTGGACACTATAAAACTCTTAGAGGAAAACATAGGAAAAACACTCTTAGACATAAATCACAGCAAGATCTTTTATGGCCCACCTCCTAGAGTAATGAAAATAAAAACAAAAATAAGCGAATGGGACCTAATTAAACTTAAAAGCTTTTGCACAGTAAAGGAAACCATAAACAAGACAAAAAGAAAAACCATAGAATGGGAGAAAATATTTGCAAATGAAGCAATGGACAAAGGATTAATCTTCAAAATATAAAAACAGCTCATGCAGCTCAATATCAAAAAAACAAACAACCCAATCAAAAAATGGATGGAAGACCTAAATAGTCATTTCAGCAAAGAAGTCATAGAGATGGCCAAGAGGCACATGAAAAGATGCTCTAAAGCACTAATTATTGGAGAAATGCAAATCAAAACTACAATGAGGTATGACCTCACATTGGTCAGAATAGCCATCATCAAAAAATCTCCAAACAATAAATGCTGGAGAGGGTGCAGAGAAATGGGAACCCTCTTGCACTGTTGGTGGGAATGTAAATTGATATAGCCACTGTAGAGAACAATAAGGAGGTTCCTTAAAAAACTAAAAATAGAACTACCATATGACCCACAATCCCACTACTGGGCATATATCCTGAGAAAACCATAATTCAAAAAGACACATGTTCCCCAATGTTCACTGCAGCACTATTTACAATAGCCGGGACATGCAAACAACCTAAATGTCCATCGACAGATGAATGGATAAAGAAGATGTGGTATGTATGTATGTATGTATGTATGTGTGTGTATATATATATATATATATATATATATATATAAAATGGAATATTATTCAGCCATAAAAAGATGTAATTGGGTCATATGTAGAGATGTGGATGGACCTAGAGTCTGTCATACAGAGTGAAATCAGTCAGAAAGAGAAAAACAATTATTGTATATTAAAGCATATATGTGGAATCTAGAAAAATGGCACAGATGAACCTATCTGCAGGGCAGGAATAGAAAGGCAGCTGTAGAGAATGGGCGTGTGGATACAGTGGGGGGAAGGGGAGGGTGGGATGAACTGGGAGATTAGGTTTGACATAAATACACTACCATGTGTAAAATAGCTAGCTAGTGGGAACCTGCTGTATAGCACAGGGAGCTCAGCTGGGTGCTCTGTGATGACCTAGATGGGTGGGATGAGGGTGGAGAGGGAGGTCCAAGAGGGAGGGGATATATGTATACATAGAGCTGATTCAGTTCACTGTACAGCAGAAAGTAACACAACATTGTAAAGCAATTATACTCCAATAAAATTTTTAAAAAATTCTATCCAGAACAACCAAAAAAAGTTGGAACCAAGTGAGAATCTGAAAAAGAGCAGATCTTGTTTCAGTTGCAGGAAGGCTCAAAGGTTTAACCATCACTTTTTGGGCAGAAGGACAGTCCTAGGAACCTAGAAAGACTGACCTGGAGTGAGCTGTGTGGTTGGTAAGGCCAGATGGCCCAGGACCTGAATATAAAAAATGGACATTTCGGGCTTCCCTGGTGGCACAGTGGTTGAGAGTCCGCCTGCCGATGCAGGGGACACGGGTTCGTGCCCCGGTCTGGGAAGATCCCACATGCCACGGAGTGGCTGGGCCCGTGAGCCATGGCCGCTGAGCCTGCAAGTCCAGAGCCTGTGCTCCGCAACGGGAGAGGCCACAACAGTGAGAGGCCCGCGTACCGCAAAAAAAAAAAAAAAAAAAAAAAAAAAAAAAAAAGGATATTTCGTGGTATTTCTTTGATGTTTCTGAGATACTTAGGTCAGATAGAGTAGGAGCAAGAAAGATCTTTAAAAGATACATAAGGATCTGTTTGCTCTGAATCCCCACAGAGTCGAGCATGTAGAAGGTCTTCAGCATGTGCTCTGGTACGTTCAGTACATGGATATCCTCAGTTCCTTCCCACTCTCTATGCTTCCTTCCATACTCCACCTGTGCTCCCCACAGATGCAGGCACTGCTGTGCATCTTCGCGTCCCTTACTGTTGCTGCTTCCATTCCAATCATCTAAACACATGCTGAGCTTACTTTTATCCCAACGCCTTTGTGGTTCTTGCTCCATTACCTGGAATGCTCCTAGCAGGTATCCACATGGTTTGCTCCTTCACTTCCTTCATGCTTTTCCCTCAAATATCCCTTTATCAGCAAGGTCTTCCCAAATATTAAAATGAAAAAAAGCAAATCATCCCTCTAGCCGCCCTCACCCCCTCCATCCCTCTTACCCTGCTTTACTTTTCAGCATTGTTATTTTCATCATCTGACTTCCTACCTATTTACTTTTAATTTATTTCTGTCTCCCAGTAGCAAGTAAGTTTCCTGAGGGCAAAGACTTATTCATTTTGTTCTCTGATGTATCCAAATGCCTGTGGCAATGCTTGGGTTGCAGTAGGCACTAAAGGAACATAAGCTGACTGAAGAAACCAGCATGCTATACTACTTCTAGCTAGAAAAAGTCACTGTATAGAAAATTGATGCTGCCTGGCTCCACCTACATCCATTTCCGTAATACCAGCTTGAATCTAGATGAAATTCACTGCCTATTTGAATACAATGCATGTTCAACTGCTGACATTACAACCTTTCAGTCACTCCAAAAGCCCCAATTCTAACTGAATTGTAGATTTTGCCTCTCCTTCTGTATTAAGTCCCAGTCCCGGCATCCACTGCTGCTGAGCCCGCCCACCTTATCACAGAAACGGGGGTCTGATGCTCAATATCTCTTTTCCAAAAGAATTGAAAGAATACAGCAGAAAGCACCAGTTGGAAAGCTCTCACAGCATTCCTGCAACAATTCCAGCTCATTTGAATGGAAGCTGATAAAGATTGACTACCTTTATGTGGTAGCAATTCATCATGCTTAGAGTCTCTTTGTTGAACATCAATCTTACAATTTTACCGGGAGACATAATAGTGTAAATATATTATTCATAAACTAGAGTGAATCCCCACTCACCACCATAACCATTTTGACAATAAATCATAACATGTAAATGTTTTCTTCTTCTTTGTATTTTTTTTCTCATTTGGAGACTCAACAAAATACATCTATAAACAGAACAAAGAGCAGCAGAAAGAATTCTCTGAGCAAGAAAAGCAACTCATAAAAAGGAACCTGGATTAAATGTACAAACACAAGGGAACACTGTTGAACTGAGAAGATTTTTATTTTCAGAGCTGCTAAACCATTTAAAAATCTTTCTTATTGTATCTTTTAGTTATACCAAAAGCTACAGTTATTCTATGCCACTGAGCATTCTGGGTGAATGCTACATACCTCATAACTCTCAAATGGTTAGAAGATATGTCCACTGATTATAAGAACCAGCCCCAAAAGTGGTATCTTAAAGTAGTTATCATACAGTAGAGAAAAAAAAGATAAACGCTGTAGTTAGCAGAACTGAATTCACAATTTCTCAAATCACTATTAGCAACAATCTTAAATTTACTTTTTCTCATGTGTAACGGGAAAATCATACTTTATTTTATTCCTATATCATAAGATATATAGGAGTTAAATAAAGTGATGCACATGGATATTTTTATGACAAGGTATAGTACAAATATGACAATCATTAACACATTTTGGTGTTACCTACCAAATTAGTAGAGAAACTCAAATTTCATAACGTATTTTGGGAAAAGCTGGAAGGAAATACAACAAAACAAGAACTGAGAATGTTAAGACGAACTAGCTTACCTCCATTAGAGATAAGGGGAATATGTGGTTGAATCTGGGATGGAGATTTCTAATGAGCATGTTTGGTTTATTTTTGTAACTCTCATTGGAATTTAGCAGCCATCACATAATTCAGATCAATAACGTTCTCAATGCATAGCATTCACATTCAAGTCAAAATATCAGATTGAAGTAACTTGACACTCCATGTGGGGCTATACTGGTATGCAGCTCAGAAATGACCTGTATGTAAAGACTGCAATGAATGACATCTAGCTTCGGGAACTATCCTCTGTCATTGAATGATGTTGATTTTAAGTACCTTTGGGGTTGATGAGATGATCTTGCCCTTGGTATGTCTTGATAATTCCAAGAGGAATGAAATAAGTACAAATAGGATGACCCCTCTGCTTTGTTTTCTAATTTCGATCAATTCTATGAAATAATTGTCTCAGAAAAGATGATGAATCGATGGAAATACAGAAGTAATTAAAGAAACTATTCATAGAGTTTCCAAAGTGCTGAAAGAGAGACTTCAGAGAATTAAATTCTTGAGTCTGCTACTTACTATTTTTAGGAACTTGGACAAACAATTTAATCTCCCAGAGATGAGGGCTCTTCAGCTGTAAAATGGGCTGGCAAAGTTGAATTTTACTTCACTGTGCTACTTATAGATGCTATAACATTATACGGAGAGTGTTTTGAACACTGAAGAAGACCGTATACTTTGTACTACTAATAACGATCAGTGCTATTATGAATACGAAGGAAGGTAGACTTAGTCATTTAAAATCTCTGAGCCTGAGATACACCCTCAGCAAAAGTGAAAAACAACCTGTGCCTGCGTGATTCTCAGGATGGCTGGAAAGCTCAAATGATACCATGTTTTGCAAAGTACTTTGCCAACTATAATGAGTTTGACAGAGTGGTTAATGTGCCAATATCTCCTCAGAGGTACTGTCTTAAGAAGTTGAATTTTTCAGACCTTTTAGAGCCAGAAGTGTCTGATCACAGCTTAGGCTCTCTCCCCTTTCATTACATATTTACTCATCATCGCTCCGTATAATTAACTGAAAGCAAAACAAGCAGGAGGTAGACCAGAAGTAAATGTTCCTGTTAGATGCACTGAACATTACAATTTGGAGGAGAGGAGAAGGAAATTAACAGACTAGGTGCCAGTTAATTTGCACGAGACCAAAAACAAATATTGGGGCCAGAATTCAAGCCCAAATCTGCCTCCCAAGAATCCGTACTTTGGAAAACATTAAGGGTCACCATATCATATCACCTTATTTTGCAGGTCAAGAAAGCAAAGATTAGAGAGAGAAACTGACTTGCCCAAGGTCACACAGCTATGAAGGTCAGAGACTAAAACTGTAATATCCCAACCCCACCTCCAACCTCCAGTCAGTGCACTGTGCTCAGGGGCTAACTGTGGCTAACGCACTGTTTCAGGCTGAAGGGCACACAACTGGAAACAAAGCAACCCCACTTCCTGCCTTCCAGAGACTCACAATTCAGCAGCCTCCATTTGAAAATATGCTTCATGTGAAACCCAGGATGGTCTCCTCCAACTCTACCTCTTTTTCATATCACTTTTATCCATTTTCTGTGTGTAGGGGTGTGGGGGGTGGTAGTGAAGGTGAGGGAGAGATAACTTAATAAGTCTGAGCTAGAACCTGGTTATTTGTGATTTTTAAAATTCACAACAGGTGATTCTGACACACACCGCCAGGGATAATCACCACATGTGATTCTTTTTTACATTTATTCATACTATTCTTTACTTATTTTTTATGAGTTAGTCTTATATCCTTAGAAGACTCTGGGCTAGGACTAGACACTATTGTTTTTCAGTAGATCAGAAAAAGTTACACAGTGTTTTTAAGCCATTTGCCAAGAATCACACTGTGAGTTTGTGTCAGAACAGGAGCTAGGGCACCTCCTGAGTCCTGACCAGACCTCATTTCACTCCTTTCCACAGTGCCCTCCATATTTCTTGCCACTCTCCTACTCAAGCTCAAGTCTGCCATTGCTCAGAGAAGAATAGACAAGGGGTTAAAACGTATATATTTGGTCTTGTATACCCGTAATATGCATTGACTTCACCAGTCCAGGGTCAGCCCCTGATTTTTTTTTTTTTTTAACCCAGGATGCAAAGAAAGTCAGTCTATCAAGGTGGAACCCACACCATGTCATTTAATTAATTTACAATGAAAACTACAATCGGCAGGGAGAACAGCTGTTCTGTGTCTTTTGACAAATACTTTTTATCCCTGTAGAAGAATTACACGGTAAATCAAATTTTAGCCAGGTATTTATTTCTCGTGAAGAGTCAGAGAGAGAGGAGGTAAGTGTCAAAGCTAAGCATCAAATAGCATTAAACTGTGACCGCCTGATACATCTTAGGCTACATTAGAGACATGCCAGACAACATCAACCCTTGACCTGTGTCCTGGGAAGTGCTGGGATAGGCACAGCCAGTGGATTAACTTGCTTGAGGGGGAGAATACTTTCACATTGTATCTCCAGTCTGCTATACAGTAATACTCAGTAAGGGCTGGTTGATTGTTGGAATGAAAACCTATGTCTTAGGCATTGGCCGTCCATGCTTTGAATCCATCTGTACCACTTAATCTACACCACCTTAATTATACACACTGCTCCCCAAAATGCTTCTTCTGCTTTATCTCAGTCAGTCCAGGCTGCTGTGACAAAACACCATGGACTGACTGACTTATACAGAAACTTCTCACAGTTCTGCAGGCTGGAAGTCTGAGATCAGGGTGCTAGCATGGCCAGGTCTGGTGAGAGCTCCCTTCTGGGTTTGCAGACGGCCACCTTCTTGCTCTGTCTTCACATGGCAGGGAGTGCGGGGTGGGCAGAGTAAGCTTTCTAATTTCTCTTCTTTATAAGGGCACTAATGTCTACATGAGGGCTCCACCTTCATGACCTAATTACCCTCATGGGGCGGGGGTCGGGGGGAAAGGTTAGGGTTTCAACACAGGAACGTGGAAGAGACACAAACAGGAAACATGCCTTTCATACCCGCCACCCCCTTCTCCCTTTCTCATCCTCCACTTGACTTCACAATTCCAATCAGGAGCTTTGCTGCCTCCTTAGGCCAACAACTACTTTTGGATTTAATATCTGCATATTGACTATGACAATCCCTCTACAGCATACCAACAATATTCAGTCTCTGCCTTTGCCTGAGGAGACTGATTTGGAAAAGCCTCAATGGGAACAAGAAGGCAAACTTGAGGAATCAGGCAGTCTCGCCTTGCAGTAGTTATTTCATAAATGTTAAACAAAAGAATGCCAGAGTGAGTTAATTGTGTTTTGCTTTGGATGAGAAAAGCTGAAATCCTTAAATAAAATAAATCTGGAATTATTTTGTTATAAATAAATGTAAATACATATTGTTTATTTATGTAAATTTATGTAAATAACAGACTGCCCTTTATTTCTAGAGATCTGTCTAAATAATGGAAACATGACATGACTATATAATTCACAAGATAATGAGAGATTAGATAGAGACACATACATATATATATTACATTCAAATAAAATAGTTTTGCAAGCTTCTTAGATGTATGAGCATATAAATTAATTACTCAAACGTGTCTCAAAGCATCTGAAGGATTTATAGTTTCTAAAATACAAAACATCTCAGAAGCGCTACTATTGAATTAACGTATTCCTTAAATGATTATTTTCTAGTACAGTACAAGAGACTTGTTAGTATTTTAACATGAAATATAATTTCCAATTAACCTGCATCTCATAGCAGAGGACCTTGACGGGAGTCAATAGGTTGAATAAATGAATGAATAAGTGTATGAGGAATATGTTCTTTTTGGCCTTTTAGGCAGGCTGTGAAACCATTTAAGTGGAAACAGTCCCTTTTGGGGACTGGAAGGGGCAGATTCCTCCGCACAGGAAGGAAAAGCACCCTGATGAGGCAGACATTGGTCCACATGCAGAAAGTCTGGAAAGAAACACTACTATGAATTTCGCATTTACTGTGTGACAAGTGCATCACACAGCAATGCAATGAGTAGGCAATATGGTCTCCCTTTTATAAACAGGGAAATGGACTTAGAATGATGAAATAAACTACCGCTTACATTACAGCAGTGGAATGGATAATCTTGGACTTGAATCAACCCATCTGTCTGATTCCAAGGCTTATGCTTTTCAACACTGTGGTGACTCCTGTTGTCTCTTCTCTGCCTGCCCCCCCCCACCAAGGGATTAGGTAGGACAGCAGAGCTTCCTAGACCAAAATGACTGATTTTGCAGGAAGCCTCCCAAAAGCGGAAAGTCAGAGCTCTTTCTCACACTTCTTATCTGGTTAATCCAAGAATGGAGAGACTGAAGTGGTGGATAAGGCTATTGGTTTATACTCACCCCCTGGTAGGCAGTAAGCTGTCAGCATGTATACTGTGATTAGCTGGAGATTAAAACTGTATTTAAAAACCTGGGTGTGACCTAGTCAGCCCAGATCAAAGGCAGCCTTTGGGATTTAATGCTGTTCCAAGAAAGTTAAAGGAGTGGCCTCTAATTAAAGAGTGAAACTCTAAGCACCCAAGAAAGAACTAACGAACAATAATAATGAGACCTTTGAAGTTTATACAGCACATTTCATGCCCGATTTCATTTGTCATAGAAGGAGAAATCACCATTTGCGGAGGGATTCCCATATTTCCAGCACCACGAGGGGCATTTCACATGTGCTACCTGACGGATGTGCAGAAAGACTAGGTCAGTGTCAGGATGCCCATCTTACTGACGATGATGCTGAGGGCCAGAGAGTAGAGAGATGTACCTGCGCTTCCTCCCCATTCACTGCCCTCCACTATGCCAGCTGCCAAGAGCTGGTGGCTCTCATCCATCCCTTCCCAACTCGTTTCTCATAATATAACTGAGGGAAAACATGCCAGTTCTCAGAATCGAAAAACTGAGCTTATGTCTCATAAGTCTATTTTGTTTCAATATGATTGGAATTAGCCTAAAACTGAGAAACTACCTACGAACAGTTGGACACATTTCATAGGCAAGATTCCAGTGTGGAAATCAAACATGAATGGCTGTCATGAATTTGGGAAGCTATGTACAAACTGGAAAAAAACTATGTTTCCATTCTAAGAGATCTAGGCTAGATATGAAGTCAGGAGAGAGGAAGGGAGTTAGCTACTCACAATAGATACAATGTATAAAATAAAAAATCAGGGCAAATCCCACATTCCCCCAAAATGTCCATCCTCAAATGTAGTCACAGGTGCAAGACATCGCCTTCATGAAGACAGCACACATAGTATTGTAGAAAACAAAACTGACCTTGAGTGATACTGATCAACGTGCAAGTCTGAAATCTCTTACCAGGTGAGTGGACATCTGTGAATGAAGTAGCCTCCTTCAGCCCTCACTCAACATCTTCCATAGCAACATCTCCACACTGCCTCTTCCATGACATTGTCGAGACACTGATAAAAAAGAATACACAATCGCTAATCATCAAAATGAAGGCAAAATAGGTGAGAGTGTTCATTTTTACAAGTTGTTTGCCAAGCCCTTCAATAAGCTCCAATTTTTAGAACATTTGAATAGTTGATGGTACAAACAAACACAATAGAACAGGGTCAAAAATTAGGAGAAGCCTAGAAAAAAAATTTTTTTTTGAGAAAAGTGTTTCTGGCCTAAGAATAAAGGATTTAAGTTTTCAAATAAGATAAAAAAAAAATGAAGAAGGCTAGGCTGACTTGAGCCGAGGGTACTGTATTAAATGTGACTAATGAAAGGCAGAATGACTTAGAGTCAGCACGGGCTCCTTGTCACTGGAACTGTTAAAGAAAACTAGATGTTTACTCATCAGAAATGTTATAAAGGGAGTTCCTGCATTGCGAGAGATGTTCAGGCATAGAACTTAAGTTGTCCTTTCATTTAAGATTTGATGAAAGGCCACAAAGTACAGCAGGATCAATGTCAAAATGTGTTATCAGTGACCCAGATAAATGTTTATTAGGAAAAAAGTCAAGTTCACATTAAATATACAGATGGATTAATAACATTCTTCATGATACTGAGAAATGGTCCCTTGTAATATGTGTACAATACAGGAAAAAAGGCAGGATGTGCAACCACTAACTGGTTGTATGATCTTGGGCAATTAGGCTTTGGTCTCCTCACCTCTAGGAAGGGGGGGTGTTGGATTCTTCAGGATAATCTCTGGCTCTGACAATCTATTAACAGAATTATTCCACAAGGAATAATAAAAGGAGGGGTAGCCAGAAAACAGAACCCTTCCTTTGAAAGAAGAGTTCTCTATGTATTGAAGGAAGGTAATCCTAAATATGGGGCAACAAAAGGGTTCTCAATTTTCTCTTTGTAAACAACAAAGAACTGGGCATAGGGGGAAAATAAAACTGATCTAAAAAGAGGAAGAAAAGATAATCATGTATAGCTTTGTTGCCACATAGCAAAAGAAGATTATGTTAACTATCATTACTTTTAACGCTATCATCCAAATGACAAGACCCTACATTATAAAGTGTTTTATAATCATAATCCCCTACAAATACTAGAAGATTCCTTTCTCAACCATTGCCTTTTCATTTAAGACGCTGAGCTCCCCACCTACATCTACCCCAAAGTGTGATTTCTCCTCTCTGTGCTGCTCATTCCTTCCTTCCAAGGACCTTCAAGATGGTGGAAGAGTAAGACAAGGAGATCACCTTCCTCCCCACAAATACATCAGAAATACACCTACACATGGAACAACTCCTACAGAACACCTACTGAACACTGGCAGAAGACCTCAGACTTGCCAAAAGGCAAGTACCTGGGTAGGGAAAAAGAAAAAACAGAGACAAAAGAATAGGGACGGGACCTGCACCACTGGAGGTGGCTGTGAAGGAGGAAAAGTTCCCACACACTAGGAAGCCCCTTCACTGGCAGAGAAGGGGGGTGGCAGCAGAGGAAGCTTCAGAGCCACAGAGGAGAGCACAGCAACAGGGGTGCAGAGGGCAAAGCGGGGAGATTCCTGCACAGAGGATCGGTACCGGCCAGCACTCACCAGCCCGAGAAGGCTTGTCTGCTCACCTGCCGGGACGGGCGGGGGCTGGGAGCTGAGGCTCGGGCTTAGGAGGTCAGACCCCAAGGATAAGACAGGGGTTGGCTGCATGAACACAGCCTGAAGGGGGCTAGTGCATCACAGCTAGCCAGGAGGGAGTCCAGGAAAGAGTGTGGACCTGCTGAAGAGGCAAGAGACCATTGTTTCGGGCTGCGCAAGGAGAGGGGATTCAGAGCACCGCCTAAACGAGCTCCAGAGACGGGCGCGAGCCGGGGCTATCAGCGCGGACCCAGAGACGGGCGTGAGACGCTAAGGCCACTGCTGCGGCCACCAAGAAGCCTGTGCGCGAGCACGGGTCACTGTCCACACACCCCTCCCGGGAGCCTGTGCAGCCCGCCACTGCCAGGGTCCTGGGATCCAGGAACAACTCCCCCGGGAGAACACACGGCACACCTGAAGCTGGTGCAACATCATGCTGGCCTCTGCCGCCGCAGGCTCGCCCCGCAACCGTACCCCTCCCTCCCCCCGGCCTGAGTGAGCCAGAGCCCCCTAATCAGCTGCTCCTTTAACCTCATCCTGTCTGAGTGAAGAACAGATGCCCTCAGGTGACCTACACGCAGAGGTGGGGCGAAATCCAAAGCTGAACCCCAGGAACTGTACGAACAAAGAAGAGAAAGGGAAATCTCTTCCAGCAGCCTCAGGAGCAGCGGATTCAATCTCCACAATCAACTTGATGTACCCTGCATCTGTGGAATACCTGAAAAGACAACAAATCATCCCAAAATTGAGGCGGTGGACTTTGGGAGCAACTATGTATTTTTTTCCTTTTCCTCTTTTTGTGAGTGTGTATGTGTATGCTTCTGTGTGTGATTTTGTCTGTATAGCTTTGCTTCCACCATTTGTCCTCGGGTTCTGTCTGTTCGTTTGCTTTCTTCTTTCTTTGTTTTTGCTGTTTTTGTTTGTTTTTTCTTTGTAGCGTCTGTAGCACTTGTTATCATTGCATTTCTGGATTTGTTTTTTGTGTTTGGTTGCTCTCTTCTTTCTTTGCTTTTTTCTTTTTTTTACTACTTTTTTAATAATTTTTTTATTTTAATAACTTTATTTTCTTTTTTATTTCTTTCTTTCTTTTTTTCTCCCCTTTCTTCTGAGCCGTGAGGCTGACAGGGTCTTGGTGCTCCAGCCAGCTGTCAGGCCTGTGCCTCTGAAGTGGGAGAGCCGAGTTCAGGACCTTGGTCCACTGGAGACCTCCCAGCTCCACGTAATATCAAACGGTGAAGGCTCTCCCAGAGATCTCCATCTCAACACTAAGACCCAGCTCGATTCAACGACCAGCAAGCTACAGTGCTGGACACCCTATGCCAAACAACTAGCAAGACAGGAACACAACCCCATCCATTAGCAGAGAGGCTGCCTAAAATCATAATAAGCTCACAGACACCCCAAAACACACCACCGGATGTGGACCTGCCCACCAGAAAGACAAGATCCAGCCTCATCCACCAGAACACAGGCACTAGTCCCCTCCACCAGGAAGCCTACACAACCCGCTGAACCAACCTTAGCCACTGGGGGCAGACACCAAAAACAACAGGAAACATGAACCTGAAGCCTGCGAAAAGGAGACCCCAAACACAGTAAGTTAAGCAAACTGAAAAAAAGAGAAACACACAGCAGATGAAGGAGAAAGGTAAAAACCAACCAGACCAAACAGATGAAGAGGAAATAGGCAGTCTACCTGAAAAAGAATTCAGAGTAATGATAGTAAAGATGATCCAAAATCTTGGAAATAGATTGGAGAAAATACAAGAAACGTTTAACGAGGAACTAGAAGAACTAAAGAGCAAACAAAGAGTGATGAACAACACAATAAATGAAATTAAAAATTCTCTAGAAGGAATCAATAGCAGAATAACTGAGGTAGAAGAATGGATAAGTGACCGGGAAGATAAAATAGTGGAAATAACTACCACAGAGCACAATACAGAAGAAGAATGAAAAGAATTTAGGACAATCTCAGAGACCTCTAGGAAAACATTAAGTGCACCAACATTCAAATTAATGGGTCCCAGAAGAAAAAGAGAAAAAGGAAGGGACTGAGAAAATATATGAAGAGATGACAGTTGAAAATTTCTCTCTATATGGGAAAGGAAATAGTTAATCAAGTCCAGGAAGCACAGAGGGTTCCATACAGGATAAATCCAAGGAGAAGCATGCCAAGACACATATGAACCAAACTATCAAAAATTAAATAAAAAGAAAAAATATTAAAAGAAACAAGGGAAAAACAACAAATAACACACAAGGGAATCCCCATAACGTTAACAGCTGATCTTTCAGCAGAAACTCTGCAAGCCACAAGCGCGAGGCAGGACATATTTAAAGTGATGAAAGGGAAAAACCTACAACCAAGATTACACTACCCAGCAAGGATCTCATTCAGATTCGATGGAGAAATTAAAACATTTACAGACAAGCAAAAGCTAAGAGAATTCAGCACCACAAAACCAGCTTTACAGCAAATGCTAAAGGAATTTATCTAGGCAGGAAACACAAGAGACAGAAAAGACCTACAAAAACAAACCAAAAACAATTAAGAAAATGGTAATAGGAACATACATATCAATAACTACCTTAAATGTAAATGGATTAAATGCTCCAACCAAAAGACATAAACAGGCTGAATGGATTCAAAACCAAGACCCATACATATGCTGTCTACAAGAGACCCACTTCAGATGTGGGACACATACAGACTGAAAGTGAGGGGATAGAAAAAGATATTCCATGCAAATGGAAACCAAAAGAAAGCTGGAGGAGCAAGCTTTATTCTCATATCAGATAAAATAGACTTTAAAATAAAGACTATTACAAGAGACAAAGAAGGACACTACATAATGATCAAGAGATCAATCCAAGAAGATATAACAATTATAAATATTTATGCACCCAACATAGGAGCACCTCAATACATAAGGCAAATACTAACAGCCATGAAAGGGGAAATTGACAGCAACACAATCATAGTAGGGGACTTTAACACCCACTTTCACCAATGGACAGATCATCCAAAATGAAAATAAAAAGGAAACACAAGCTTTAAATGATACATTAAACAAAATGGACTTAATTGATATTTATAGGACATTCCATCCAAAGACAATAGGATACACTTTCTTCTTAAGTGCTCATGGAACATTCTCCAGGATAGATCATATCTTGGGTCACAAATCAAGCCTTGCTGGATTTAAGAAAATTGAAATCATATCAAATATCTTTTCTGACCACAACACTATGAGATTAGATATCAATTACAGGAAAAAAATCTGTAAAAAAATATAAACACATGGAGGCTAAACAATACACTACTTAATAACCAAGAGATCATTGAAGAAATCAAAGAGGAAATAAAAAAATACACAGAAACAAATGACAATGAAAACACAATGACCCAAAACCTATGGGATGCAGCAAAAGCAGTTCTAAGAGGGAAGTTTATAGCAACAGTCCTACCTCAAGAAACAAGAAACATCTCAAATAAACAACCTAACCTTACACCTAAAGCAATTAGAGAAAGAAGGAAAAAACCCCAGTTAGCAGAAGGAAACAAATCATAAAGATCAGATCAGAAATAAATGAAAAAGAAATGAAGAAAACAATAGCAAAGATCAATAAAACTAAAAGCTGGTTCTTTGAGAAGATAAACAAAATTGATAAACCATTAGCCAGACTCATCAAGAAAAAAAGGGAGAAGGCTCAAATCAATAGAATTAGAAATGAAAAGGGGGAAGTAACAACTGACACTGCAGAAATACCAAGGATTATGAGAGATTACTACAAGCAACTCTATGCCAATACAATGGACAAGCTGGAAGAAATGGACACACTCTTAGAAAAGCACAACCTGCCAAGACTGAACCAGGAAGAAATAGAAAATATACACAGACCAATCACAAGCACTGAAATTGAGACTGTGATTAAAAATCTTCCAACAAACAAAAGCCCAGGACCAGATGGCTTCACAGGCGAATTGTATCAAACATTTTGAGAAGAGCTAACACCTATCCTTCTCAAACGCTTCCAAAATACAGCAGAGGGAGGAACACTCCCAAACTCATTCTTTGAGGCCACCATCACCCTGATACCAAAACCAGACAAAGATGTCACAAAGAAAGAAAACTACAGGCCAATATCACTGATGAACATAGATGCAAAAATCCTCAACAAAATACTAGCAAACAGAATCCAACAGTACATTAAAAAGATCATACACCATGATCAAGTGGGGATTATCCCAGAAATGCAAACATTCTTCAATATGTGCAAATCAATATGATACACCATATTAACAAACTGAAGGACAAAAACCGTATGATCATCTCAATAAGGCAGAAAAAGCTTTCAACAAAATTCAACACCCATTTATGATAAAAACCCTCCAGAAAGTAGGCACAGAGAGAACTTACCTCAACATAACAAAGGCCATATATGACAAACCCACAGCCAACATCGTCCTCAATGGTGAAAAACTGAAAGCATTTCCACTAAGATCAGGAACAAGACAAGGTTGCCCACTCTCACCACTATTATTCAAAGTAGTTTTGGAAGTTTTAGCCACAGAGAAGAAAAAGAAATAAAAGAATCCAAATCAGAAAAGAAGAAGTAAAGCTGTCACTGTTTGCAGATGACATGACACTATACATAGAGAATCCTAATGATGCTACCAGAAAACTAGTAGATGTAATCAATGAATTTGGGAAAGTAGCAGGATACAAAATTAATGCACAGAAATCTCTTGCATTCCTATACACTAATGATGAAAAATCTGAAAGAGAAATCAAGGAAACAGTCCCATTTACCATTGCAACAAAAAGAATAAAATACCTAGGAATAAACCTCCCTAAGGAGACAAAAGACCTCTATGCAGAAAACCATAAGACACTGATGAAAGAAACTAAAGATGATAAAAACAGATGGAGAGATGTACCATGTTCTTGGATTGGAAGAATCAACATTGTGAAGATGATTATATTACCCAAAGCAATCCATAGATTCAATGCAATTCCTATCAAACTACCACTGGCATTTTTCACAGAACTACAACAAAAAATTTCACAATTTGTATGGAAACACAAAAGACCCCAAATAGCCAAAGCAATCTTGAGAAAGAAAAATGGAGCTGGAGGAATCAGGCTCCTGAATTTCAGACTATACTACAAAGCTACAATAATCAAGACAGTCTGGTACTGGCACAAAAACAGAAATAGATCAATGGAACAGGATGGAAAACCCAGAGATAAACCCATGCACACATATGTGGTCACCTTATTTTTGATAAAGGTGGCAAGAATATACAATGGAGAAAAGACAGCCTCTTCCATAAGTGGTTCTGGGAAAAGTGGACAGCTACCTGTAAAAGAATAAAATTAGAACACTCCCTAACACCATACACAAAAATAAACTCAAAATGGATAAAGACCTAAACTTAAGGGCAGACACTGTAAAACTCTTGGAGGAAAACAGAGGCAGAACACTCTGACATAAATCACAGCAAGATCTTTTTTGACCCACCTCCTAGAGAAATGGAAATAAAAACAGAAATAAATAAATGGGACCTAATGAAACTTCAAAGCTTTTGCACAGCAAAGGAAACCATAAACAAGATGAAAAGACAGCCCTCAGAATAGAACATATTTGCAAATGAAGCAACTGACAAAGGATTAATCTCCAAAATTTACAACCAGCTCATGCAGCTCAATATCAAAAAAACAACCCAGTCCAAAAATGGGCAGATCTAAATAGACATTTCTCCAAAGAAGATATACAGATTGCCAACAAACACATGAAAAGATGCTGAAATATCACTAATCATTCGAGAAATGCAAATCAAAACTATAATGAGGTATCATCTCATACCAGTCAGAATGGCCATCATCAAAAAATCTAGAAACAATAAATGCTGGAGAGGGTGTGGAGAAAAGGGAACACTCTTGCACTGCCGGTGGGAATGTGAATTGGTTCAGCCACTATGGAGAACAGTATGGAGGTTCCTTAAAAAACTACAAATTGAACTACCATATGACCCAGCAATCCCACTACTGGGCATATATCCTGAGAAAACCATAATTCAAAAAGACACATGTCCCCCAGTGTTCACTGCAGCTCTATTTACGATAGCCAGGACATGGAAGCAACCTGTCCATTGACAGATGACTGGATAAAGAAGATGTGGCACATATATACAATGGAATATTACTCAGCCATAAAAAGAAATGATATTGAGTTATTTGTAGTAAGGTGGATGGACCTAGAGTCTGTCATACAGAGTGAAGTAAGTCAGAAAGAGAAAAATAAATACTGTATGCTAACATATATATATATATATATATGAAATTTAAAAAAAAAGGTTATAAAGAACCTAGAGGCAAGATAAGAATACAGACATAAAGACACAGACGTAGAGAATGGACTTGAGGACATGGGGAGTGGGAAGGGCAAGCTGGGACGAAGTGAGAGAGTTGCATGGACTTATATATACCACCAAATGTAAAACAGATAGCTAGTGGGAAGCAGCCGCATAGCACAGGGAGATCAGCTCGGTGCTTTGTGACCACCTAGAGGGGTGGGATAGGGAGGGTGGGAGGGAGACGCAAGAGGGAGGAGATATCGGGATATATTTATAGCTGATTCACTTTGTTATAAAGGAGAAACTAACACACCATTGTAAAGCAATTATACTCCAATAAAGATGTTTAAAAATAAAAATAAAATTAAATTTAAAAATGCCCTTCCTTAAAAGTCTGAGTCATGATTTGTGTTTTAGCAGGTTTGCCAATGCACTTCTATTCTTCCGCGAGATGGGCACTTTTTTCACTTGTATCCAAAAATCTGGTTTCGTCTTTTCACCTGACCTTTGAGGAAACAGTCAATGATAGTCCCAAGGCCT
Organism: Lagenorhynchus albirostris; assembly: GCF_949774975.1. Classification (NCBI taxonomy): domain Eukaryota; kingdom Metazoa; phylum Chordata; class Mammalia; order Artiodactyla; family Delphinidae; genus Lagenorhynchus; species Lagenorhynchus albirostris. Next base: position 78,942,828 of record NC_083107.1, on the reverse strand, counting down.
TATTGTCCAGATCAGGTGATGGCAACTCCAGGAAATGATGATTCCCTCCCCTTTGCTGAGCCCTTAGCATCAAGAAATCAGGTACCTTCTCCCGGCATGAGTTTACTTTCAGATAGGTAAGCCAGTGCAATGTTTGGACAGGACACTGAGAGTAGCTAAGCAAGCAGTAAAGGTCTATCACTGAATTCGTTAGTGGTGATAAGGGAGCACCATGGATAGAGAGGGTGAAAAGAAAGAAAGGAAACTCACTTTTGTTGGATACCTACTACATGCCAGGCATTGTGTGAAGCACTTTACAGTTATTAGTCCATATTCTAGTCATCCTGAAGTCATCATCCCATTGAATCAGCAAAACGCAGCAATGACTGTATGTGTACACGGCAACTACTGTATGTGAACTTTAAAGACTTCATCCGCTGACTCGTCACACTGCCCATTTCAAAAAAGTGACAGCAATGTAAGTCATTTCACTAATACCGCATAGCTGACAACTGGGTAAAGGAAGACTCAAACTCAAATCTTTTCAATCTCATGTTTTATGTTCTATTCTTCTATCCTAGCTACCTCCAAATTAGAACATTAAAAGGCAAAATTAATGCTGTGTGGTTGCCCAGTAGAGGATGTGAACAACTTCCCACTCAAAATTAGTTCTGATATTGAGACTGATACTGCTACACATGGACCACAAGGACAAGAAAATACTGACTACTACTCACATAACAGAACTTACTAGGGTGAACAGGAAAGACACCCAAGCTGCTGGGGAATAGCTCGAGTGAAGAAAGGGGCAGGTGGCTAGGGGTTGGGGTGAAGGCCCTTGTGCACATGGCCCAGGGATTGCAGGTGGAGGGTGCACCAGGCTATCTTATCAGCGTGTCCAGAGAGGGGCAAGAGGGAAAGGGAAGGTGTAGAGCCTGAAAGCCAGCAGTGGGCACACATCAAATGGAGTGAGACTCTTTCTTTCCTATGGTAAATTAACTCAATGGGTAGGCAATGTACTCAGAGTCAAGATGTGGCAAGATCACCCAGGCGGTAGTATTTGCCCTAGCACATTCTTTCCCTTATGCCCAAGCTGGAGTGACAGGGCAGAGAGGCTGTGTGTGGTGTTATCACTCCACAGAGCAGCACCTGTTTCATTCTTTCTTTGGGCCTAATGAATCGACCCAGATGAAAGCCCAACACTCCCTTGTAAACAATAATCAGCCCCAATCCATCAGGAACCAAATTATATGTTTGTGTGCACTAAAAAGGCTTATTAGAGTACCCAACTGTGAGTGGTGGTGTATAACATTCTCAGCCCAGTACAGAAGGGAACATCCCAAGAACCAGCTTCAAACCGTAACAATGAACTGATGTTTATTGTGGCCTTAATATACGCCAAGTACTTTAAATACGATATTGTCAATCAACCTCCGTAACCAGCACCTGTGGCACTCCACATTTCGTAGTAGAGCGATGCTCAGATGGGCTGCTGCAGTGCTCAGCTCTAGGGGTGCTGTTTCCACGGTGGTCTGGATGAAGGGCATCCATGGAGGCTGTGCAGTGAACGGCCCACAGAGCTGCGCCCTGCTCAGAAAAATGAAGTACCGTGCTCTTGATAAATACACTCAGGGAATGGCTGCCCTGTAATTTGAACCCAAGTCTTTCTGACTCCAAAGTCCATAGATTAATTCTTCTGTAAGATATCAGAAATCGATTTTTAAAATAGCTGAAAGGAATTTGGGGTTTGGGGAGGGCATATTTGTTGTAGTTGCTTTTCCCTGGGGTCTGTCTTCAGAGTTTTCAAGAAGAGAATTAGCATTCAGTCCAGGACTCCCAAGCGGGGAAGTCGGCAAACCGCACATACAAGCCTGTGAATTTTAAGGAGGAATCGACTAGGCATTTCAGTGGGGTATTGGCCCTCTGTGTTTGGAATTCCTCAGTTCTGAGTTCAGGAGTCGTTTCTGGTGAGGGATTGAATGGACGATGGGGCTTGGGAAAGATTTAGAAAAGCTTATGAATATTCACTCATTTATGAACACCGATCAGACTTGGAGGAGGGGAGAGCTGGAAAGAGCATTCTAAAGTGTATGTTTGCATCTGTACCCTGCAAGGAAGTAGGAAACGTAATTCAAATGATGCTAGAGACTGGAAGGCCCCCAGGCTTTGTGCAAGAAGGCAGTGCAGCACAGTTTGGGGTGAGCATTGTTCTGCGTGCAATGAGGCACGCCTTGGGAAGAGAGGCCCTGAGACAGCCTTCCCAGGAGTTGACAACTTAGCACAGAGTAACGAGGTGAACTCCAGGAGGGGACATTGGAAAAGTGGCTTGGGGAGGTGACATTTACACAGAGCCCTCATTCACTACTGGCAGTCCCTGAGGTTACAATGGTAAACAAGTAGGTGAAAGCCCTGCTTCCAGTGAGAAGCCTTGGGGTCCTTACAAGTGGAGAAGCACAGCAGAAGCGAGGGCACAGAGACATGGCAGCATGAGAAGAACTTGGCCGGGCATGGCCAGTTTTGAACACGGAGGAAGACCATGAGTCATGGAAGACACGTGGCCTCTAAAAGCTGGAAGAGGCAAGGAAACAGGTTCTCCCCTGAAGCCTCCATTAGGAGCACAGCCCTACTCGAACCTCAATTTTAGTCTAGTGAGACCCACTTCAGACTTCTGACCCACAGCACTGATAATAAATTTGCATCACTTTAAGCCATTAGCTTTATGGAAATATAGCAGCAATAGAAAACTAATACACATGTACTTAATGCTAGCTGTTCTTACAATTAGTATAGGATAAAGTTCCAAAATAAAGAAGAGGAGGAAGGGGAGAGGAAAGGACACAGAGAAGTTGATTCTTGTTGGGAGTGAGAGATTCCTACTGAGAAGTGATGAGACAGTGCAGGGTATGTTTGGGAAGCAACCAGTGATGGCGTGGACCTTGATTAGGCCATATCTGAAGTTGGCATAATAAAGATGGAGAAGTGAAGGGCCTCTGGTGCCAAGCTATTTCGGTGCAACTCTGTATTTGGTACTGAAGGATATTCTGGGGAATCTGTGCCCATCGCAGCTTCCATTTATCTGTCCACTATCCCACCTTCTTTCCTTTCCCTTCAGAAATTAATCTTTTGAATACTGTTTGCCTTTTCAAAGGAAGCATAGGATTTTGGGATTAACAATACACACACTACTGTATATAAAACAGATCATCAACAAGGACCTACTGTATAGCACAGAGAACTCTACTAAACGTTCTCTAATAGCCTATATGGGAAAAGAATCTGAAAAAGAATGGATATATGTATAACTGAATCACTTTGCTGTATACCTGAAACTAACACAACATTGTAAATCAACTATACTCCTATATAAAATAAAAATTAAATTGAAAAAAGATTAAAAAATCTAAAAACAAAATAAAACAAAAAAGGAAGCATAAGAAATCAAATATAATTTCTGAAGAGAGTTTGCTGAGGAAGTTTCGTATCAGGAATGGGGACCACTACAGGCTACCCAAAGGTGTATGAGATACTTCTCCAGTTATGTTATAATAGAACAATGGCTTCACTTGTGGGGAAGGTGGACTCGATGAAAAGTGTAGAGGACTAGCTGTAGCTCGCTGGCAGAACTATCATGATTGTGTTAAAAACAAGCTGTATCTCCTTGGGCAAGTCACTTCCCTTGTCCATCTCATTTGTGAAATGGGTCTGCGTTCCTTGCAGATTGCTGAGAAGATCAAAGGAGGTAACGTAAGTGAAAGAACTTTGTAAGCAGAAAAGGACAACACACGTGTCATCGGCCCTTAGTCCCCAAGCTCCTCATATCACCAAGAGGGACCAAGTCGGTCTTCCTGAGCCCTCAGTGCTGTCTGGTTTGGGGTTTGATCATTAACACATACATCATCATCCACCCCTTCATTTCTCTCTTTTCCTATTCCTAATTTTTTCGACTCCCCTTCTAATCAGCTGAACCCTTTGACCATTATTTTGCCTTCTCGTTAAACAGATCTCTGAAATTTATTTATTTGCAAACTGGTTTTACAACGCACATTGCTCCTGCATAATGTATACACAAGCATGTCAACGAAAGCCTGAGCGGGGATGGTATTCACCTAGAGTCTAGGTAAATAAAGACAAATAAATAAATAAAGACAAATATACTGAGAAGTATAACCAGAGGCAAGACTGTTCTCTGAAAGCAGGAGGTCTTCCTAGAATAAATATTCTTCTTGGATTTGATTCTCTATTTTAAGAAGGGGGAATAGCATCCAAGTGTCAAAAGGTAATTTCATTGGTGACACACTAATAATAATTTCATCATTAATCCAGAGGGTGACTGTTCCTAAAATTATCTATTCCCAGTACATTTCAAGGTTATGATTTTTACTGAGTTCATCTTCCCTTTACATGGCCTCATATCGAGGTTTAAATTGGCTATTTGTAGACAATAAAACTACACATTGCTTCCACCATGATACTGCTTCTGCCACATGTAAATGAGGAGGTTTCCATTCAAACTATGCCTCCTCTCTTTCCCAACCTGGAGCCCTGGGCAGACGGCATGTTGACCCAGTCCCAGCAGGACCAAGCAGGTGGACTGTCAGAGAGGAAAGTGAGAAAGCCAAAGCTTGGCACAGAATCTGCCCACGTGGGTAGGACACACACTGGGAGATGAACGTGTTGCAAAGATGAACTCTGGAAGCACAGACAGGCAGGGAAATGGTGGTCTCCAAAGCATGTAGGCACATAGGGGAGTTCAACAAAGTCACAGCAACTGTACCTGACACTGGACTTCTTAGGTGGGTGGAGCTCAGCACTGAGCATACAAAAAGAAGGGGTCTGTCCTAGCACAGCCAGCCAGCCCTTCGTGGTAGTTCTCCCATTTACCTCTATTCTCACCCACTGGGCACATCCTCCTGGCCCCCTTGAGATGCATACTCCCACCCCACTCTCTACCAAAAGTTGCCCTGGGAAGATGAACTATATCAGTTACACCTCAAATTTAAACAGAATGTGAAATCTCAGAAGCTCCTTAGTGATCATGAAGTTTCATATTCTCATTTTACGAGGCTCCAGAGAGCCCGGATGACCAGCCCGGATGGTCAAGGGCAAGGACCTTGACACACAGAGCACAGAACACAGTAGCAGTCACTGAATCAACTCTTGCTGGAGCTTGGTTTCCTAAATTTCATCTCACCATTTGAAAGGTAGGGCTTTGTATGCGTGAGCGGGAAAACCGGGGCACAGGAAGCACAAAGCCTTCCAAGGTCTCCCTAAAACAACCCCCATCACCACCAAAGGCAATTCCCACAGAGTTAAGTCAATCATTCCAAATGGAGTAGGTCACTAGGAAGGTATTCAAAACTGCAACATTAAGCCAGGAAATGGTGTCATTTCTCTATATTCAGAATCTTAGAGGAAATCCTGTGAGGGCTCCTTGGCTACACTGGTATGTGGTTTGCATCCCAGGTCTTTGTTTCATCTGTCATTCAGGATTCAGTCATGGTGGCATGGGCCGAGCTGGTGAGAGCAACAGTCTTGGAGCTCAGGATCTAGTCTTGATAATGAGACATTCGACGTCTCAAGGACAATCTTTTTTCAGGCACTTGCTTCTGCTTCCTCATCCTTTCAGAACAACCTGGCTATCCTCAGTCTCCAGCTTCAGCCCTAATCTCCAGCTTCTATCCCCAGTAAAGCCACAGAATCTGCAGAGGTGAAGTGGTGACATGAAGACAAATCAGCCACGTTTACCACTACATCTCAGGCTCTTGCATAGGCTCTTTCTCTGCTAGGAAATCCTTCCCAACACATTCCCCATCCTCTTTGCCACTCTGCCTGGCCCACTTCCACCATGGCTTCCCTGCACTAAAGACCATCCTGCCTTGATTGCCCAGGATGACTTTAGAAGTCTTCCCTTCTGACTTCCACCGCAGCATGTGTGGTGTTGCTTCTTTGTACTGGCATTGATCCCTGAATTCCTTTCACACAGGACCCTGGTCTTACTCATCATAGTAAGAAATTGCTATACTAATAATCGTTACTATTATGAAGAAACAAAAAACGGAAGAAGAGCAAAGAGAAGAAATAAATGAAAACATCAATGAGGATGCCACTGGTCCCTAAAAATGGCAGGAACTAGAATGCGGGGAGAAGAGGACTGCCAGAGGGGCCAGCAGACTGTGTCAAAGGCATAACAATGGCACCCAGGCTGGTTCCTTGCCATCCTCATAGTAGATGACAACTCATGGCTCCTTAAACAGTCTGGTTTCAAGATGTCTGCTCTTTGGAGGAAAAATGATCTTCTGCCTTTGCCTAGGGATAAGTAAGCATGACTTGAAGCTACCGATGTGGACCCAGAGTACAAGGGAGAGTTTAGTTGTCCAGCCTGGAATTGCCGAATCCTCTGTACATCTGGGCTGTGGACATGACAAGAATTCTGTCCTCCAACAAGGAGGTGGGAAATACAGGAAAATGGAAGGAAGGTTTCTAAAGCACCTTGGGGTAAGGAGCCTTCACCTAGAATACCAGCGGAGGAGGGGGTCTGGGCCTGCCTGCTCCTAAACTGTGTCAGAGAAGAGGCCTCATTCCCTCCAGGCCTCCCCGGGGTCAGCATGAGCCATTTCTTTTTGGAAACTTCCTGTCATTTCAACGTGTAAACCCTAACCCCACCTCGCACATCTTACATCTATCACAGGATTACCTCTAAGACAGTTCTCTCTTGGGGTGATTTGGAAATTGTCTTTGCTCTAGGGGCTAATGAGAGATGATTGGGCATGATGAGGACAGGCCGCAGTGAATACTTACACATGTGTGCGTGGTTTCTAAGCACTTTCATATCTTTCAGCTCATTTAAGTTTCACAACAACTGGTGACGACTCTGAACTCAAACACAGAACTTGTACAAGATCAAAGAGCTAATAAGACAAGGAAGCCTGACTCCAAATGCCCAGGTGTCCACTCCCACGTCCTGACATGTTTCTTTGTTTTTGTTTTTCTGACATGTTTTTAACCCCCTCTTAGAAGAGGTCTAAGTTGTATGAGTGACCTGCTCAAAAAGATACATTCTGGTCCTAAAGTTCAAATGATGGAGACATTGAGGGCTCTGCTCTAAAGGTCTCTTACAGTGTACTCTTTCTCATCTGAAAAGCTGTGAGAACTACTTAAACTAAAATAGCTTTTTCTTTGAAAGCTAATAGTCACGAGCTGCTATAAAAGGAGTTACTGTAATTAACTCCTCACTAACGTACAATTAAGATGCCTGCCCCTCCGTAACCAGCCAACAGCCTGAAATAAATGAGAACATAGCTGATGAGCCTTTCCAAACTACCAGGATTAGGTACCTTTACCTGAGACTTGTCAAAATACAATACTTCCACAACCTGATTCATAGTCTTTCCCAGAAACAAGGGAGAACATCTTGTTTGTATACGTACGTTGATAGCCTGGTTCCCACAGACATGGAAGCAACAGACACCTGTCAAGCATTTCCAGTGAAGCACTTCTGTTACCAAAGACTTCAGAATAATGTAAAGCTCTAGATGGCTGCAGCCCGGGCTTATCCTCAACCCCATCTAATCCATGGGGCCCACAGAGGAGTGACCTGCCCAGGGTTAAAAAGCAACTTAGTGGTGAAATCAGGACGGGAACGTCAAATTCCACGCTCCATGTCTCATACTCCTGTGCTCCACTCTGATAACATTCAGATGAACTCTCTGAAATCAGAGCATTTTCAACTGAATATACCTTAAATCAAGAATCTGTAGTTGAACTCTCTGTCTCTCTCGAAATCCTTACTCATGTCATGATTCGCTCTGGAACCCAGGATAATCACAAGGCAGCACAAGAGGGCAGAAGTCTTAAGAGTTTGGGGGAAAAATGATGAACTTCAATTACGTTTTAAAATATGAATGAAATGCAAACGCAAGTCAGCTTCTAAGGTCACAACGTCGTTAAGCTAGAAGAGATCTCCCCAGGAGTTTACAGATACCAAAATCAACAGGAAACCTCACTGGAAAATGGAACTCAAGAAATTTCCCAATGTTGCTAGAGAAGTGAAGAGGGGAGAGGAAGGGCAGAGCATCAGCGCCAGAGCGACCCCAGCATGGCTGAAATAGAGCCATCCAGAGCTTGAGAGTCCACTTGACCAATCATAAAGACCAGAACAGGGATCGCAATGCTGCTTTGTGTTAGTTTAGTTCTTTGAACCTTTCTATACACTTACTTATCTCTTTACATCATGTGACTTGTCAGCCCTCAGAGTTAGACAAGGATTCTATGACTACCCCTGCTGTAAAAGTAAGATTTGAGAAGGCACAGGCTGTGTTGGAAAGAAGTCAGCTGAGAGCCTCCGCTACAGACATGACTGCCAAATCATGGGGTTGCATCTGCAGCTCGGGCAAACACTTAACTTCATACCCTTATCTGCAAGGTCCCCACCCCAAGCCTCTGAGTACCTCGTCATGACAGGATTTGGGAGGAAGCAATAGCCACCTTCCAGATAAAGTGAATATGCTTGTAGCTCAAACCTTGAAATGCAAGCATTTCCTAAGACATTGAATAATAAGTTTAAAAAGAACAAATCTGTTTGATACGGAGTGGAGTGTGGCAGGAAGGCTGAATCTGGAGTCATGTGACGCTAGTTTCCATTCCACTCGAGAAAGTTCCCGGATGTTTCTGAACCTCAGTTCTCCCACCTGTATCACCTGCACTTTATCACAGGGATGGTTTGAGATTCCGACTGAACATGTTTTGTAAAATATTAATGCATCATAGAAACATAGGGATTATTTCTGATTTCTTGCTGTTCAATTTTTTCTCACCTTATATGTAACATCTGCAGAAATGGTAGGCATCACAGGAAACATCTGTTCCTGTCATCAACCTCCAAAATCTCTACTTTCTAGAGATCCTGGGAACATTTAGTGTAGGCTAAACGAGTTAATTCCCCCTTAGGTCCAGTTAATTTTGCCAGCTCCAGCTACTATAGCCTGCATTTTACTGTATTGATGACACATTGCTTTATATTATGTAAATGTGCATGCTCTTTGCAAATGGGCAGACATTACAAGGCTAAAAAAAAAAACAAAATCACTGCAGTGGTCCTGCCTCCTGGGAGCACATCATCTCAGGAGTTCAGTGACTGACCTTTTCATCTGTCTAAACAAATAAAAAGAAAATTATTGACTTTGTTTTTTAAATATTTACTTGCCTCCCTTTCAAGATAAATTACATAAATAAAAATATCAGGTGCTTGTTTTTACAGTGTGGTTTGGAATTTCATCCTCCTCAAGGCTATTTTCCCCTCCCTGGACTCCAGCTGTTTAAGTTTTTCTGCCATCAGAGAATGAAATTTGTATTTAAGATGCTATCTTCCATAGGCTCAATGCTGAAGAGTGAATCTACTTAAAATTACTATTGAAAGTAATTTCCCCCCCCCCTCATGAATTTCCCACAGTTCTCCTGCTGAGAACGAGCTGGTTTTATTTACCTTCATTTTAAATGCTCTAATAATTTTTAAATAAACTTTCCTTCATATACACTATAGTACCCAGATGGACCTTATCAATAAGCTAGAAATACATGTAACAAGGGTTATTAGTCAACTGAGTCTGTTGTGATCGGATAATTAATAAAGGAAAGGTACTTGACAAGAGATAGATTTTTTAATTTTTAATGCCTTATGAATTAGTGAGTGGAATTTTAATGGGTGATTCCGCTTCCCACTGTTGAATTTGGCACGGAAGAGGGAAAGCAGCTATCCCATGCTTTTTTTTTTTTAATTTTTATTTTATATTATAGTTGATTTAAAATTTTGTTAGTTTCAGGTATACAGCAAAGTGATTTAGTAATACATATACATATATCTACTCTGTTCCAGATTCTTTTCCCATATAGGTTCTTACAGAATATTGAGTAGAGTTCCCTGAGCTATACAGTAGGTCCTTGTTGATTATCTATTTTATATATAGTAGTGTGTATGTGTTAATCCCAATCTCCTAATTTATCCTTCCCTCTCCACCACACCTTTCCCCTTTGGTAACCATAACTTTGTTTTCTAGGCCTGTGAGTCTGTTTCTGTTTTGTAAATAAGTTCATTTGTATCTTTCTTAGATTCCACATATAAGTGATATCATTATAATATTTGTCTTTCTCTTTCTGACTTACTTCACTTAGTATGATAATCTCTAGGTCCATCCATGTTGCTGCAAATGGCATTATTTCATTCTTTTTTATGGCTGAGTAATAGTCCATTGTATATATATCCATGCTTCCTGAGGCAGTACGGGGAACGGAAAGCGACCTGGCCTGGGAATCAGGGGACCCCAGTCTAAACCATGACCTAGAACAAATCATTTAAGACCTCTGGCTGCAGCTTACCCATCTATACTTCAGGAGGCACCAGCAGTGACTAATATCCTTTAGTGTCAAATTGCTTGATATCCCAGACTAATAAAATTCCACACACACACCCCAAGAAAAGGGGGGAGGAGAAGCCAACATAGGATTGCCAATATTTATTGCCCCAAATAAGGACAAGAAAGTATCTTTTCAATTCTAAAAGCATGGAACAATCAAAATAGTAGAAAAAAATTTTTAATAGGATTTATTTTAAAGACTAGGAATTTTTTTTCATGTGTTGAGAATTAATGAACATTTCCTCATGTGTCAGAACCAAAGCATGAAATTGTACTTGGGAACACCTAGGCTGGAATATCTCCAAACACCATCTGAATACTGTAATTCTTTGAAATGTCATAATACTAGCAGATCGGAAAGATCCCGTTTTGCTCTAAAATTCAATGGAATTTCATATGTAAGATGCTGCAAACCCATAGTTTTTTTTATTGTAGAGTCTTTTAAAAATGTCGTTTCTTAACTGAATGTTCTGTTTACAGAAGGTTAATAACATCAGCTTTAAATGTGAAGGTCAGTTCATATTTCTACCACCTTAGTCAAATGATTAAATCCATGGCAAAGGAACCTAAAAGTCTTCAGTCCATTTGTACCGCCAAGTACTCTTCCCCAAAGTTTTATTTCTCTTTTTAAAATGTGTTTAACACAACTATAATATCTTTTGAGTTGACTTATTTTAGTTTTTATTTTTAAGGTGATATTTGTGTGGAAATACATATCAAACTATGAAATTCCATGTATTTATACTAAAGTCAAACAAAGAAAATTACAAACGTTTTCCTTGTATTAAAGTTCCATACTTTCATGTTGTCCCCTGTAAAATGGGGATAAAAGGACTGCATTCTCCCTGTTGCTTGAGGTGGCCTTGAGGGTCACTTGAGATAATTATCTGAAATACTTTTGTGTTCTAAAGAGTTTTAATTATCTCCATTTTGTAAAAATGGCTTAAAAACCATAGGTAATTCTGAAATCACTAGTTAAAAAGATTGCATGGTGCTATGATATAATATTTAGTAAATATTAACTAAATAATTTAAAATTATCAAAGGTTTTGGGAAGGGGAAAAGTGAGGTTGAGGTCCTTTTACCCTTAACTGTGTCAAAATGACTTTGTTATAAGATGGTAATGCCCTGAAAATCTAAGTTTGTAGGAGAATGTAGGATATTTCCAGAACAATTAGCTCGAATGAGGCAAAGTAAAATAGGATACAAATGAACCCCATTGTAGGCAAATGTGATAGAAAATTCATGCTACGTGGATCCCCCAAATTACGACTCTAGTAATCTGAATGCCTGCTTTAAATGAAGGTATCCTAGAAAAATTATGGAATCTAATAGGAAAGACTGAAACCGTTTTCATTTTTCTTGGAAACTATAAGAAATCAGAGTGTTTTTTGTTTTACTTTTGAAGAAAATCACCTCAGATCACACAATGTAAGTACAGCAGAGCTGGGTAAGAAGCCATCTGGCAATCCCTACTTCAAAACTGGTAGAGAAATACGGTGACGCTTCCTCTGAGCTTCCCTGCAGAGAGTCATAAACGCGTTTTTCATTTCTGTGGCAGATGTTTTTTGATTTTTGTAATGTACCAGGGACTGTACCTCACACAAAGTTTACAGTGGTGAAGATGTACAGTCCCTGACCTCAGAGAGCAGGCAGATCATTACAGTGAAGTAGGATACTTTCCACGGGAAGGGAAATACAGTGCCCTGTGAACGCACGAGTCGGGAGCCTCCAACCTAATCCAGAGCATCAGGGAAGCCTGTTGGAGGAATTAACCTAAAATTACACTTTTGAAAGTCTTACCTAGGAAAAAGATTGGCGGTGAGGAGTTCCAAGAAGCACAGAAGAAAATACGCAAAGGCAGAGGGGATCAGGAAGTACAAATGCTAAATAAACACCACTAGGAATGCCCGAAGTAGAGAATGAGAGCAAGGTCAGGGCCATGTAGCAAAGCGCTGCGTGTATCACAAGTAGCAGGCATTAGGACTGCTCTTTAATAAACAAGGTATCCACTACAGCTGCTCTTTATTCTAGGGGAATAAAGCAATTTGCCTCTCGAGCAATTGATTTTTTGTTTAGGAAAACACCATGATGTATCTATTGCTTAAGAAAGACGAGGAACAGGGGTTGTGGCCTGATGTGGGAAGGGAGGATGAGCAGAGAGCGCTGAAGTACCTCTATCAGAGACGGCACATCCTGCCCAGGGGTAGGACTGGAGGAGGGCAATCAAAACACAGAATAAGGGCTTCCCTGGTGGCGCAGTGGTTGAGAGTCCGCCTGCCGATGCAGGGGATGCGGGTTCATGCCCCGATCCGTGAAGATCCCACATGCCACGCAGCGGCTGCGCCCGTGAGCCATGGCTGCTGAGCCTGCGCGTCCGGAGCCTGTGCTCCGCAACCGGAGAGGCCACAACAGTGAGAGGCCCACGTACCGCAAAACAAAAACAAAAGATGGCGGCAGCAAAATCTGGGGGTGAGGGGTGATCACTGTAGAGGTGTTAAAAAGTGGACAGATAACAGAGAAATATGACCTTATGAGTCTGCATCCATTGAAGAATCAAGAATGACACCCAGTGTGGAGAAAAGGGAACCCTCCTACATTGTGGGTAGGAATGTAAGCTGGTATAGCCACTATGGAAAACAGCACAGAGGTTCCTCATAAAACTAAAAATAGAGTTGCCATACGATCCAGCAATCTCACTCCTGGGCATAAATGCAGACAAAACTACAATTCAAAAAGATACACGTACCCCCATGTTCATAGGAACACTATCCACAATAGCCAAGAAACAGCCATGGAAACAACCTAAATGTCCATACACAGATGAATGGATAAACAAGATGTGGTACATATATGCAATGGAATACTACTCAGCCATAAAAAATGAAATAATGCCATTTGCAGCAACAGGGATGGACCCAGAGATTATCATACTAAGCGAAGTAAGTCAGAGAGATAAAGACAAATATCATATGATATCACTTATGTGTAGAATCTAAAATATGACACAAATGAATCTATGAAACAGAAACAGACTCACAGACATAGAGAATGGACTTGTGGTTGCCAAGGGGGTGGTTGGGGAGGGGTGGATTTGGAGTGTGGGATGAGCAGATGCAAACTCCTATCTATAGGATGAATAAACAATGGGGCCCTACTGTAGAGCACAGGGAACTATATTCCATATCCTGTGATAAACCATAATGGAAAAGAATATGAACAAGAATGTATATATATGTATAACTGAATCACTTTGCTGTACAGCAGAAATTAACACAACATTGTAAATCAACTATACTTCAGTTAAAAAAAAGTGACGCCCAGAACTAAATTTAGAGCAGCTGAGTCGGTATCCATGCCATTCACTGAAACAGGAAACTGGAGACAGAGCAGGTTTGAAAGTTACTAAGAAAATTACACTTTAGACATGTTGGGTTATGATGCCTGTTAGACATCTAACAACTGTCTGGCTGGATATATAAATCAGGAGCTCAGAAGATAGGATGGTATTGAAAATAAAGATCACCAGATGCGCTTTGTGACCGCCTGGAGGGGTGCAATAGGGAGCGTGGGAGGGAGGGAGATGCAAGAGGGAAGAGATATGGGAACATATGTATATATATAACTGATTCATTTTGTTGTAAAGCAGAAACTAACACACCATTGTAAAGCAATTATACTCCAATAAAAAAAATTAAAAATAAAATTTAGAAAAAGATCACCAGATAGACGCCACACACACACAAAACCTAAACTAAAACCAAAAATAAGCCAAAGATATTTATGAGATTACTCCTAAGAGTATGTAGACTATGAAGGGAAAAGGTCCAGAAGATGTAACTTCAGAATTAAAAAAAAAAACAAAAAACTGAGAAGGGGGTCAAAGGAAAGAAGGAAATAGTATCAATTCAGGACAAGGGAACTGAGAGTTTCAAAAGGAGTGAGTGGTATTCTCTACCAAACGCTACTAGACGATCTAATAATAAAAGGTGCCAGAAATACGCACGTCAATTTTACGCTAGAAAGATGACTGATGACTTCAGCAAGAATAATTTCTTTTAGCCTGAGGCTGCAATGCAGGCACGGGTGAGCAAGTGAGTTGAGTGACCCTAGACAACTCCATCAAGACATTTGGCTTGACGGAGAAGACATTCAAGAACCTTCCCGACCTGTGTGCTATATAGAAGGTATGCTGTATATGGTTTTAATAATGCTTCATGCTGAATCTTTCCCCATCATTTTACTTTCGACTCACCTACCTTGTTTTGTTTTAGTGAGTTTCTTGCAGAGGCATATAGTTGGGTCCTGTCTTTCACCCACTCTACGAATCTTTTAATTGGTGTATTTAGACCACTCATATTTAAATTAATTATTGATATGTTGGGGGCATAAGCCTGCCCTTATTATTTGTTTTCCGTTTGGTTGTTCTGGTTTTCATTCTTCTGTCCCCCTTTGCTTGCCTTCTTATGGGTTATTTAAATGTTTTTAAAATTTCATCTTGATTTATCTACCAAGTTTTTCAATGTATCACTTTAAATAGTATTTTAGTGGTTACTCTATGTATTGCAATATACACTCATAACACAGACTCTCCGATATTGACATTTTACCAAGTCAAGTAAAATGTAGAAATCTTAGTTCAGTACAGGTCCCTTTACTCAGTTCACTTTTAATATATGTGTTCATCGTTTCCTCTATATACATTGAGCACCACATCAGATAATATAATTTTTGCTTCAACCAAACATAATTTTTAAAAACTCATTCTCAAAAGGAAGCCTACTATATTCATCTCTAGTTTTACATGCTTCATCATTCTTCCTTCTCTTTAAGCCAGTCTCCTTCTTTCATTATTTCTTTCCTGTTTAAAAAAGTTATTTTAGCCATGCTTTGAGGGGTGTTCTGCTAGCAACAAATTCTCTTAGTTTTCCTTCATCATATGTTTTTCCCTTCATTCCTGAAGGATATTTTTGCCACCTATAAAATCCAGAGTTGATAGTTCTTTTCTTTCAGCCTTGGAAATATTTTGTGCTGCTTCTTTCTGGTTTCCATGGTTTCAGATGAGGAAGCCACTGTTGTTTAAATTATTCCTCTATAGGTCGTGCATTGTTTCCCTCTAACCTCCTAACAATGAATTACATCTGCAGTGATCCTATTTCCAAATAAAGTCACAGTCTGAGGTTTGGGTGTTAGGACTTCAACATGTGAATTTGGGGAGGAGGTATAATTAAACCCATAACATCTGCAATGTCAGCTCTTTAAAGATTTCAAGACATTTAAAGGTTTTTTTAGTGTCTTCTCCAAGTTTTATCATTATTTCCAGTGGTATGTCTTGTTTGAGTACCATTTTATTGAAAAGAAACTTTGATTAGTGTTGGTTAACTCATTCATTCAATCATTTATTGAGTTAGCAAACTTGAGCTCCTACACTGTGCTAGGCAGTGGTGATAAAAAGAAAAATTATATATAGATACCAACATTCAAAAGTTTATAGCAACTATGGGGAGGGGAGAATGGCATATACACATACAGCCATAATGCAAGTTCAAGCAAGATCAGATCCGTAAGAGTGGTGGAATATGCTTTGGTGATTTGTAGGAGGGAGATTATTTCCCTATCAAAGTGAATCAAGAGAAGCTTTATGGAGAGAGTAGCATCAGATCACCATCTAGAATAGGTAGGATTTGAACGCATGCAAATAAGAAGAAATGGGAACTCCCCATAGAAGGAAGAGATTGAACAAAGGCAAAGAGACGGGGATGCGTTTGAAGTACACAAGGAACAGAGGATTTGGTTTGCTGCTTTTTTCCGTGAATGCTGATTGTGCCACCCACCAAGTTTGAAAATTTTTGCAGAGCAGAGATAAAGTGTTGGTTGATCAGCAAGAATGAGCCAGACTTTAGAATTAACCAGACCTCGGTCTGAATCCTGGCCCTCACACTTGACAGGTCTATGCTCTTTCCCTGCCTGAGTCAGCTTCCTCATGACATACCTAACAGGTGACTGTAGAACTATGAGAACTGAATGCAAAATATTCAGCACTCTTCCTGTTATTCCCTCTAGAGTGACAGGCACAAGCATTCATGACCGTGTGTGATTGCGCCATTCCTGCGTTTCCCAGTTCCCTGGTCTATTGGCAAGTGGGGGCTGCTGTCCACCCTTCCTCTCACCTGCCAAGCTTGTGTGCGGGCTAGGGCTGCATCCACCGGAGGAAGGGCTGCCTGCCTCTCCTCAGCAAGGCACCTTCCCCTTGTCGAGCAACGTACCAATCTAGAGGTGGAGCATTTTTCTGATTCACGTAACAGGGGAGTAAAAATGCCCATGGCTCTGGGCATAGGATGGGTACATTGTAAGGCCAAAGAGATCACTGTTTCTAATTGACTTCATAATAAAACTTGTCATGATAAAGGCTAGGGTACCTGAAGACTTTTTCTAAATACCTGTACATTTTGTCACAGTCTCTGTTTTTTTTTTTCCTGATTAAGAATATCATGAAATCTTATACAATTTCTTTTTGGTGCAATCATAGAATCTGAGACAAAATACAAGAAGGCAAAGACAACTTTGAAGTCAAACCTCAGCTTTCTGTAACTGTGACAGGAAAAATGAAGACAACCAGAATAAAACGTGCACAAATTTAAATGGTGATAAGACACACGATGTAAAGGGAAGTGCAGTCATGACAACCGTCTGATTAGATAACTAATTATCATTTGTAATGGTTATATGGTATAGCTAATCGCAATATAATTAAGAAAGTAGCTGGTGAAAACTGTCCAGTTATACCTGAAATGCTCAAGTGATACAAGTGGGATTGAAATGTTAGTAGCAAGTTTTATTTAAGTGTAGAGCAATTGCCTCCCTGAAGCCTTCCTGTCCATAGCTCCAGTCTGCCTCAATCTCTCCCACTTCTGAATCCTCACAACACGGCCACAAAGTGGAGAAGAGTTAAAATGACCAACCTTGACTGGAAACCTACAAGCAGTACAACCACGTGCAAGTTTTTTTAACCTCTCTCAACATCAATTACGTCTTAGATTGGGCTGCCGTAAAGATTAAGTGAGATAACGTATTCAAGCTACTACACAGGAGTACCTGCCATATGATGATCTCACAATAAATAGCATCTAGTAATATCACCTGATACTCTTTATTAATTTCCCCCACTGCATTACACATCTGAGGCAATCTGAACCGCCTCTAACCCTAAAACCAACAGCTATGCTGAATTCATGGTCAGAATCATGATGACTGGACCCAGTTAATAATAAGATATTAAAACAGGCAAATATTTCAAAGTTATAAGAAAAATGTGAGTCAGGGGTTATAGAGATGATCAAAGACCTGGATTGGAGAAAAGCTGCAAAATCTCATACACAGATATGTCAGCCTCTAGTAAGTCACTTGCCGCAATGTATGTAAATTAATGTTTTGAATATAAGCTTCCTTAGGTTACAATGTGCATTTTCCAACAAAGATAAAGTCAAAAATAATTAAAATCTATGGGCAACAATTTTAACTTATGCAATATGGTCTACTGTGTATTCATGATTGACCACAAAGAACTGAAGACAATTGCGAATAATGGTTGTCTTGTATCATTTTCAACAGTAGCAGAGGCATACATGATAAGTTAGAAAAGTGATGAAACATACATCACTGTCTGCCCTGAAGTTTACACTTGTCATTTACCACCTCCCAACAGGACTTAAAGGGCAAATATATCTTTCCATCTGATTTGAAAGCTAATTTATTTTGAATTTATCTGATAATAAAACAAAAGAAATTTCAATTTTCCCTGTGAACTAGTAGCTTGGACCTGCAATCTAAGACAACAACTCTTAAGAGAAGCCAGTGTGGATCATGGTGAAGGTATAGGAGTCAGACAGACCTGTGTTACCATCCTGGATCTACTGCGTATTAATTACATAGAGTGGAAATTACAATGCCAGCCTGAGACAAGAGAGGTTACAAGGATTACATGAGATAATGCATGACTTGCTTAGCTTGGTGTCTAGCATGTGGTAAGCATCCAGTAAGTAGTGAGGACTGTCCTGCTATGAAAATTATCAATCACAGTGACCGCATTCAGATAAGGGGTGCTAAAGACAGCCTTTAACAGCAATATTAACAAACATAAAATCCTAAGACAATTGTAAAACTGTGTGTGCCAGGAGGAAGGGCTTTTATTCACTGCTTTATCTCCTGAACCAGAACAGTCCCTGACACAGAGCAAGTGTTTAATAAATATCTGTTGGATTAATTAACAAGCTCTAGGAAATTACATTCCAGAGGACCCTCCAGAACGGGCAAGACATCATGGTGTCTGTTTTTCTCCTCTGTCCTCCCAGCATGCCCTCTGCTGAGGAACTGACCAGTTTGGTCAAGGTTGTGAAGCACCAACACTGCAGCATAAAGCTTTTCAAACATGAGAGAGAACTTTCTGTACAGCAAAAGCTCTCCAGTCAAGGGTCTCTTATGTTTCTTAACTCACCTAAACAGAAACAATTTTAGTTCTGTTGGATGGAAAGTGACGTGAGTGCCAAGAGCAATGGACCTGGATATGGGATGCTTGGCCCTTGTCTCAGGCCTGCCATTCACTAGCTGTGTGGCCTTGAGGTCACTGCAATAACCAACCACTGGTGAAAGTCAAGGGCTTATGCGTGTTATAAAAAGTCAGAGATATTCCATAAGAAAGGGAAATAACGTTATGAAACATTCTGTGAATTGGTTTCCTCCATATGCAATAGAAAAACACCCTGATTCGTCTACACCACAAGGTTCCTGAAGAGATCAAACAAAAGCCCTTGAAAATAATCACTAGATAAAAATACAGTATTTTTATTTGCCCAGGAAAATACTACTTTTTCCCAGTAATAGCTGCAGATTATTGTAAAGAATTTTTAAAAGGAAGAGATTTAGCAACTAGTAGAGAAGTAAAAAACTGGAAAAAAAGAAAACTGGCTATTAGATGACAAAAAGTTTTAAAAACGTATTTCATTTTAGAATACTTTCTTAGGAATATCATTTTAAAATTGAGTTGTTG
This sequence comes from Lagenorhynchus albirostris, assembly GCF_949774975.1. Taxonomy (NCBI): domain Eukaryota; kingdom Metazoa; phylum Chordata; class Mammalia; order Artiodactyla; family Delphinidae; genus Lagenorhynchus; species Lagenorhynchus albirostris. The sequence continues at coordinate 78,923,394 of NC_083107.1, read as the reverse complement.
TAGCAGCTAATTTTTTTTGTATTTGGGCCCAAAAATAATATGTAAAAAATAATCTTTCTGTTCATTTTCTAATATATAGTGAAGGAGAAAAATGATGATGGGGAGAGAAGGTCAGTGTATTCTGATTCTGAGCTCTGTCTAGAAAAGGAGGTAAAAGGATAGGCTATTTCTATTAATCTTTTTGTCTCTAAAAACAAAAATAAATGATATATAGAGAGTTCAAAATGTCTTGTGTTATCAGAGGAAACACTAGTTGAAAAATATGGTGCATTCAGAAAGTAACATAAATTCTCAGCACACCAGCCGAGGTGAGCCTCCCTCCTCGATATCTGCCTGCGGAGCACAGAAGGGCTCCTCCCTTCAAGGTTCGGGGGCCGGGGATGCAACCAAAGTGTAACAAATATTCCAGAACACTGAGATTTGCTTTTTCACAGGAGAAGCTGAACACAAATTCTTGGCTGGTGCAGGGAGAATGTACCAGGGAAAGACACCAACGCAGGAAAGTCCTGGGAGTTATTCCGAGAGGCCCAGAATGTCTATACAGAAGTGCAAGGACATGCCCCGAGTGGAAGGGCTGGACTGTATATAATAAAAGCACACTCACCACAATCCTAAATAGCAATTTTTCCTGGGTAGAAATGGGATACATTTGTGTGTGTGTTTGCTTTTCTATGTTTTCCAAATCTATAAGAAACAAAACATTTTGGTAATAGGAAAAAAAGCAAATAAAAATGTTATAGTTCAAAAACTTATCCCAATGGGGCTTCCCTGGTGGTGCAGTGGTTAAGAATCCGCCTGCCAACGCAGGGGACACGGGTTCAAGCCCTGGTCCAGGAAGATCCCACATGCTGTGGAGCAACTAAGCCTGTGTGCCACAACTACTGAGCCTGTGCTCTAGAGCCCATGAGCTACAACTACTGAGCCCATGTGCCTAGAGCCCGTGCTCCGCAACAAGAGAAGTCACCGCAATGAGAAGCCTGCGCACCGCAACAAAGAGTAGCCCTCACTCACCACAACTAGAGAAAGTCCTCACGCAGCAACAAAGACCCATCACAGCCCAAAATAAATAAATTAATATTAAAAAATTATCCCAATGAAACTGATGAGACTTTAGTATCTTTTAGGGGTTTTTTTTGTTTGTTTTTTAGTGTCAATACAGCTTCATACTCCTAGACCATATTCCTAGACTCCAGCTCCCACTGTAGCTCCTTAAAGAATTGATTAGGCTGCCTGGCTGTTTTTCCGGGAAGTAGGCAACACTTTGCTACCATCTGCTTCTAATGAAGACGATAATGATGGAGCTCCCAGCCTTGTGCGTTAAGCCTCCATCAAAATGCACGTGTGTTTACAGAGCTGTGGCTATTAATTTAGGTCACAGCTTTGGTAAAAAGAGAGCAGTGTTTTAACATCTTTTTGCTTCTGCTTTCAAGGATCTCTATTTCCCACCTAGATGTGCTGTAGGTTCGGAGGTTTGAGGACTCCCCTACCATCCCACTGGGTTTAACCTTTGAATGTAATTTCAAAGAACTGACAGTGGGTGGGGATCAGTGTAACAGCTTTATTTATCTTAGAAATTGTGTAAGAACCACCAGTGTAGGATATCTGAACAGAGTTGGTTTGGAGACTACTACTTGGGTCTGAGGACAAATGGGACTCCCCTGCCCCCTCCCCCGTCATGCTAACAGGACCTGCAGGCAGCCATTATCAGATTTTCCCATGCGGTCACGTGCTAAGAAGCTGAACTGGGACAGAGGGTGGATATAGTTTTATTACCCAAGGCAGGAAACAGAAAGGAATCATGGATCCACAAGGTGAGCAAAGAGAGAGAGAAGCATGACTCCCAGTAACCAATTTCATAGAAACCCAAGAAAACTGCTAGAGAGAAAATCTGAAATTGCTCACCGCAATATATCCACTCAGGGGGAGGAGAGCAGTCTCTCCTGACATTGGAAGAAAAGGCTGACTGTTCCTCCCCCTTCCCTAACTCTTGTTCTCTCTTAACCCATTGGGTCCAGGGGCCAAGACTCTGGCAGCCAGGTGGGTTGTGTTAGATCATTAGCGCATTGAGGCTTCTGCCGGGGAGCCCAGAACTACAGGTTCCCTCAAGAAGAGTCAGGATAGGACGTTAGTTAAATTAGCATCCCAGGCATGCTGCATCTAGGCCATCACTTCTTCACCTATTTCTCATTCCACAGTATATCATCCAAATATTGCATAACAGGATAAACGAATAATAACATAAAAATGCCTCAAATTTGAATGTGGATTTCCCCCATTATTACATTCCGACAGAGGAAATAAAATAAAAATCACCTCTGCCTCATAAATTACAGTTTAGAGAACTAAACCCAAAGTTCCTTGCTCCCGTTAGGTAGAATAACACCCCCCCACCCCCAACACCAGTAAGATGTCCACGTCCTGATTCCTGGACCTGTGCATATATGTTACCTTATGTGGCAAAGGTTGCAGATAGAATTAAGGTTGCTAATTAGCTTTAAAACAGGGAGACAGTCCCTGGATAATCTGAGTGGATCCAATGTAATCATAAGGGACCATAAATGGGGGAGAGAAAGGTAGTAAGAGGTCAGACCCAGAGAGAAGGCAGCAGGAGAAGGATTCTGCCTAACGTTCCTGGCTTTGAAGATGGAGGAAAGGGGCCTTGAGCCTAGGAATGTGGGCAGCCTCCCGAAGCAGCAAAAGTCAAGGGAACAGACTCTTCTAGAACCTCAAGTAGGCCACACAGGCCTGCCAAGAGCTTCGCTTTAGCCCAGTGAAGTTCATTTATTTAGCTAATGTTTATTTTGAATTTTCAGAACCATAAGATAATACATTTGTGTCATTTCTCATGATAATCTAGAATCCTACTTCCTTATCCTTTTCTCCCTCAGCCAGATGTAACTCACCTGGAGGGAGTTTGGGTTCTCTGGCAGAAGTTGCATCCCAGGCCGCCACCTGCTCGAACGGGTGCTGCTTTTAGCACCTCCACAGGTGAATTAGTGCAGCTCCAAGCTTCTCGTGACTGTCATGTTTCCAGAGTCAGTTAGGACACATAAGAATATCACAGCACCAAATTCGTGCCAACAGAATTTAGATAGCACAACTAACCCTCGCCCAGGTTCCAGAGCAGCTCTCACACAAAGTACTGTGTTTCCAGATCCTAGAGAGGAAGCCAGGCTCACAGTTTTGTCTCCACCTATGAATGTAACAGAGCCCTAGTGCTGGCTGAGCAAAGGGGGGAAATATTGGGGGCTTCAGTTCTGCTGGAATGCTGCTCTCTTTCTCCCATGGGTCTCAATCTAAAATCAGGATGAAGAGATCTTCTATTGAGAGGCTAATTGTGACCTTCTGATTTATTGGGAGTAGCAGGTGTGGGGAAATCCATCTATCATACAGCCTCTCCTAGGATTTAAACAGTTACACACAGATGCTCCCTCTTAGGATCTGGCCCTCTGAAATGCCATTTCTGTTCTGAACTGTAGATTCCAGAACCCAACACTGAACTACAGCGTTCAGTGTACAGTCTCTGTACACTAGTGGCATTAGCTCTTAGGAGGTTTCCTCACATTCACAACGTTTAGAACAGGGAGCTCACAGAACCAACCTCACTGCCTTGCTTTCCCTGTGATGTTATCCACCCCCAGCAAGATGCCCAGGCATATATATATATATATATATATATATATATATATTTTTTTTTTTTTCGGTACGCGGGCCTCTCACTGCTGTGGCCTCTCCCGTTGCGGAGCACAGGCTCCAGACGTGCAGGCTCAGCGGCCATGGCTCACGGGCCCAGCCGCACCGCGGCATGTGGGATCTTCCCGGACCGGGGCACGGACCCGTGTCCCCTGCATCGGCAGGCGGACTCTCAACCACTGCGCCACCAGGGAAGCCCCAGGCATATTTTATTGCTGTGAATTTTATTGCTGTGTATGAGTGGCTATTGCTTCTACCTCTTGCACTTGGATTTACACAGGCTTAGGAAGCTTCTCTCGAGGGTAGTCCTCCAGTTTTCTACATGTGTCTCAGTTTAAAACTACCTTCAGCAAATTCATGAACTTCCAAAAGCATGTGTGCCTCTGGGGGCCAGTAAGAAGACCCTAGACCATGAGCTTCCCCGGCAAATCTTCCCATCTCTCAACTTTTGAATTTTCCAAGCCTTGACTAACCTGTTCTATTTTCCCAGCACTGAAATTTCTTTCTTTCCTCATTGTTCCGTCACAGAGGGGTAAGTCTCTGGGTACTCCAGTTCCTCTGTTTTTCCTCCCCCTCCTTCTCAGCAGGCCAAGCGAAGTTTAAAACTTTTTAACCTACTTTCTAAGTTGCTTCTCTTTCTTCTCAATCATATGTGGGGCTAACCCTGGCGCGCGGGATCACCGTGCTTTCCTTCCTTTCCCTTTGCTCTTGGGCTAAGCACACACACCTTCAGATTCTCTTTCGTTTCGTCCCCAGCCTGAGATAAAAATTCACTCAGTGCCAGGTCGGCCAAAAATAAATGCAACCCACCACCCAGGGGATCTAATTTCAATCATGTTGACCTTTACATCTGAAATTTACGATATTATCTGTCCTAAATCTCTCTACTCCGTAAACGTCCTAGTTGTGTTCCCCTCATAGTAAGTAGTAAATAGCTGTTCTCATGAGCGGCTGTGTTATTTTTTAAAACTCAGTAAATATATTATGCTGATATTCCCTTAATAACCTGCACAAATCTCATGCACCATCTTCATGCATCTGTCCCGGGTCTTGGCGGGTTCCCATTTGCGCTTACGATTCACTGGCCACGCCTCCCTAACCCCTCACCCCTGCCTGCTGCTAGGAGGAGGTCTCCCAGTAATGCCCCAGTCTTTCTCTGGGGACATCCTGGCTCGCTCTGAGAATGTACTGCTTGGGCTTCCCTGGTGGCGCAGTGGTTGAGAGTTTGCCTGCCAATGCAGGGAACACGGGTTCGAGCCCTGGTGTGGGAAGATCCCGCATGCCGCGGAGCGACTAGGCCCGTAAGCCACAACTACTGAACCTGCGCGTCTGGAGCTTGTGCTCCGCAACAAGAGAGGCCGCGACAGTGAGAGGCCCGCGCACCGCGATGAAGAGTGGCCCCCACTCGCTGCAACTAGAGAAAGCCCACGCAGTAAAGACCCAGCACAGCCAAAAATAAATAAATGAAATTTTTTTAAAAAAAGAATGTACTGCTTAATGTGGCTAAATGTGGGGGAGAAATCCAGTCTCCTATTTAGTAACCACTAAATCATCCCCTTCGTTTTCAGCTGTCCCTTTCAAAGCAATTAAACATGGCACACCTCCTTCTCCCATTCATATCCGTGTTCTCTCAGATGTTGAGTTCTCAGTCTTTTGGTTAAGAAAATTCCTCACTTGGTCCGTTTCAATGGGCACATCCTCTTTCAGTTTTTCTTTCCCTTTTCTACTGCTCTTCTCTGACTTGACAATAAAAACATGCTTTTTAAAAGACTAATTCTGCTCCCAACATAACTGACCAAACTCCATGCCTGAAAACAGTCTGTTTTCACGCTTTTTCCATTTAATAGGCTTTTCTGTCTCAATCCACCAAGATGACATGTTGCCGAAAAAGGAGGAAATCTTCCTTTTTATTTGTTCCTTGATTGAAAATTACAACATTTCCCTGCCACTAATCTCAGTATGGGTCTCCGAAACCCATGTTCAGGGCTTATGGAGGAAATATTCTAGAACCAGCTTGAGGCCCTGTGGCTAGGACTCCACAGACTCTGGAAGCTGAATGAATTCAAGTGTCCACAGTTCCCTTTTCTTCTGGATGAAATTCAAAACAAAACCAAAAGAGAATTTGGGAAAGCTGCTCTAGTACTTTCTGTCAAAGCCCTACTATTAACAATCTAAGGGTCAAAACATCACGCATGAATGTTCTGGATGTACAATTTGGTTGCTTTGGGTAGTTTAAAGTCCCAGTAATATAATGCCAGCCTGTCACTGCAATGATGTACACATCCTGCTGCAACTTTCTAGGCCAGCACTTGGCATATCAGCTCCCATGAGCAAGGACTCAGACTCTCCAGAAAGTTGCTTTCTTTCTAAACGGCACAGAGTATGAGGAAATGTTTGATGCTCAAATCCTACTACTTGTTCCTCTTGCTGTCTTCCTGTCTGAAATCTGGTGAACAGGAGTATCAAATGGTAAACAGACTGCAGATTGCTGCTTGGGCCTGGGCCCCAACACAGCATCCTGGTCTATCCGTACCTAAGTAAAGCGGCTGGACCCACTGACCGGCCACGCTGATGTACACAAGGGGTTTTAGACTGAAAAGCTGGAGCAGGGGCCTAGTCCCAAAATGGGATTAAGACCAGCACAGATGAGTTTAATTCACTGAAAAACAGTGGCGCACCCACTGGAGTCTGCCACCTGGACGACGCTAGCACAGCGATTGAAAGCAGAGCTCAGGGCCTACAGAATGGTCTGAGCCCCCCTCCCCTTGTCCCAGCCCAAGCCCTGGAAGAGCCAGCCTTTCCCCGGACAGCCTGGGCCTCCCAGTGCATCTTTTCTGGGGCCTCAGGAGCAAAGAGCGGAACGCTTGGGGATGCAGCGCTCCCCCGCCCTCAAGCACAGGCCAGAGCTTGCGGGACCCGTGTTTCCAAGCCCAGGATCTGGCCTCGGAGCTGAGCCTCTAACCCCACAGCCCACAGAGCCCTCCAGCCCTAAGTGGAGCCCACGTCCCCACCACAGAACAAAGGGGCGGCATTCTCCATCTCTGACCCTCTCCTCTCCTATTACATGAGGTTATTTTATTTAAAACTCAAAGGGGGAAAAAAAAAGCCAGAAACCTTACTTACTGTTTCCTGAGGCTTCCAGGGAAAGAGAGTACTGGCCTAAAGCAGTGGTTCTCCAAGCCTGAGCCTGGTGGAGCAGCATTGATAGCACCTGGGAACTTGTCAGAAGCGCAAGCTTATTGGGCCCAGACCCACCAAATCAGAAATGCAGTGGGTGGGGCTTCGGTTTCACATGCCCTCCAGGTGATTCTAATGCACACCCAGCTATAGGACCACTGGACTAAACTGGGGCATAATTACACTAATCAGAGGAGCTACTTCTCCACACGTGGAAAGGGGCAAACATGCAGAGAAAGAAAAAAGCCTACTCCAAGATTTTCTTTGTGGAGAGAGAAAGACAAACCTATAGGGGGTGTGGAGAGGAATTGAGACATTTCCTTCCTACCAGATGATTTTTCAGTAAAATAAAAAGATGAGAAATAGTCACTAAGAACCAGTTCTGGATTACTGAAATTGGTCTTCTCATTGCTGTCTATCAGGTTTATTTTTCTAGAAATCAAGTTTAGTATTCTACGTTGCTCAAAGCTAGTTCTTAGCTAACTATTCCTACTGAGTAAAGCCTCAGTTATCTAGCATGGAAAACAAAGCCAGTCACAACTTGCCTCAAACCATCTTTCGACCTAATTCAAGCTCATGTTCAGTTCTATGCATCAAACATAGACGCTTAGGTGCTTATGCTTACGAAGTAATCAACTTTGAATACAAAAGCAGAAGAGTTTCCATCCTCCAGGGTAGTCTCCTGTATCAGAAGCCCCCAGGAAGCAAGTTAGCAATGCAAAGGTTCAAATGCATCCCCAGAGAATTGGCTACAGCAGGCCTGGAAGGGGGCCTATATGTATACACTTGTCAAGGGCTTCAGATGAGTCGCCTGAGTCCATGTGAAATCACCTGTTGAGAAATTCTGTTCCACATATTTAATAAACTGTGATCCCTGGCAAGTGCCTAGACTTGAAGCAAGTGCCTATTAATTACTGAGTGGTTAATAGTCATCCTTTCCACATTCAGATATTTCCATTTTATAAAGCCCTCTAACCTACCTCATTGAACCATCCTAACATCTTACAGCGTGAAAACATTTACTTATTTTGCACACTTAAAACACACAATAAGGACAAAAAGAATTCACATCATTTCCACTGAGGTGTCTAGTACTTAAATGCCTTCAAACTTGAAAGGCACGGACACCAGAGGCAGCACAGCACTGCACGGAGGATTCTAGACGCATCAATAGAACTGCTCTCATTAAGGTCTTCACCTGGGCTCCTTTTCCAAGGAGGGCTTCCACATCTAACTTTAGGTGACTGTTCAGGGTTGCTCTGCTAAAGCGCAGCCGTGATCATTTCTTCTCTTAATTTTGTCATTAACTTATGTTTTCCTTCTCTGCAAAGTCTCAGAACAAACAGATTCTGTTTGCATGAATAATGCACCACGTTCCCAGGTACAAAGAGAAGTGTAAGTCTGCACAGCTGCACAAGGAAACTTAACCAAGATCCATTTCCAAGGCTTTGCCTGCATCAAAGGTCTTAGAGACCATCTGGGAAAATCTTTCTTTTCTTTGGTTAATCCTTTGAAATTCTTTCCCTTCCACTCCCAGAATTTTAAATTCCTTCATCAAACCAAGCATGCACTTTTTAGTAATAGACTAGGAGTCAGAAGCCTGGGTTCTAGTTTTAGATCTGCTACTAGCTGCTGCAGGACTGTGGACAAAACATTTGACCTCACCGAGACTCAGTTTTCCTATCAGCAAAATGGACCTGATGAGGAGATGAATTAGGTGGTCCCTAAAATTCTTTGGCTGTATGTAGTGGAGAAGGGGTATATGAAATTCTCCATCCAAATCCACACAGTGTAAAGCATCCTATTTTAATAAGGATGACCTTACTCCCAGATATTTCCCTTCTCTGGCAGTCATTTCAGGCTGAAGTATTTGCACATGCGAGATTCTAAGAGTTGAGGAAGAGGAATGTGGTGGACTCAGAGCTGTTTCATAGCCTGAGGAAAGGTTTTTTTTTTTTTTTTTTTTTTGCGGTAGGCGGGCCTCTCACTGTTGTGGCCTCTCTCGTTGCAGAGCACAGGCTCCGGACGCGCAGGCTCAACGGCCATGGCTCACGGGCCCAGCCGCTCCGCGGCGTGTGGGATCTTCCCGGACCGGGGCACGAACCCGTGTCCCCTGCATCGGCAGGCGGACTCTCAACCACTGCGCCACCAGGGAAGCCCAGGAAAGGTTTTTAAGAGCTGCCATTTCACATGTTGTGCCGGAGTGGGGTCGTCTGTGCTCCTGAGTCCTTACGCTTCTCTCAATCTTATTTCAAGAGAGAATGTTGAGGCTTATCCTGGACTGGAAACTCTGTTAGCCTGAGATGCAAACACAGCCATGAATTAAAGCACCCTGGAGGCAGTGGTCGCTGACCAAGTGTATGACTGTTTGGCTCTCTCTGCTGTTAATGGCAGATTGAAAGACAATGTGTGGAAAGGGCTTCATTTTACTTTACCAGGCTAAACTAATGTAGGTAATTAAGATTCACTGCCTGACTAACTTCAAATGGCTATGCAGAGAGCAACATAATTCTGTTACTCTCTAAATATCAAGGTTTATCCAATAGTAAAAACGAAATTGTATATAATCGAGGGTCTGGTTATCCGTTCGTGTTTGATCCTTAATGACGCACAACCCTTTAGAATACTCATGCTGTGTCCTCTGTTTATGAAGGGCGGACAAGAGGGTCCCAGAGGTTAATGACTGTGCAGGTCTCCTAGCTAGCTGGTGACCAAGACAGGACTCAAAGAAGCAGCCCTCACGGTAAATTAGTGCTCTTTCAAATTAGTCATTGCAAGGATTCATTTTTGTTCAGAGAAATTCTTTATATTTTATTGTTCGTGGTTCATTGAGCCATCTGGGATCAAGGGCATTTTGGACATTGGGCAGTGCTGGGGGTAGAGATGAAAGGAAAGAAGGGACAGTCCCTTTTCCAATGGACTCAAGTGCCATTTATCTTTCATAATCTACCAACAAGGTAAGCTAAACCCCAGCCCCGTCCCTCATGAAAAGATGACTTCAAAAGTCACACTTTAGAAATAAACTAATTCAGAAAGTGTGTTGCCCAGGGTTTATCAGGCTCTGAACCGTTTCTCACAGAAGCACAAGAAGCTGTGCCACTTCCGGGAGGCTGAGGGAGGCCTGGCTGGCCCCCGAGTGAAGTTCAAGGCTCCGGGGATGCAGAGGAGCCGCCCAGAGGAACCAGGAAGGCCAAGGGCCAAGGAGTCAAGTACAAGCTGTGTCCTAAGCGTGCCCAGAAGCGTGAAGAAACTCACTTCAGCCACCAACCGTGAGCAGTGTGCTCCAGCCAATAAAAGGAACAAAGTCCAGGTGCCAGAAGCCAGGCAGATCCTGGGGAATGTGAGAAATGTGAAAAAGACCGAGCTCATCACGGGCCCAGGTCTGGAATATCCATGGTGTTTTGACAAGCTCATGGCCCTTGGGAATAGAATGAATGAATAGATGGACAGTGGCAGATTATCTGTGGGAATAGTGTTTCTTTTTCAAGAGAATATGACGAATCATGTCACAATACTGGCAGGAATGAGTATCTCTGTGGAACCCCTGGGGTGGCCTACTCAGAAGGGCGACCAGTAGGACCATCCTCTTGAGCGAGAAGATCTGATGGGACCCTTTGTGTTTTAAAGTTCTAAAGAGAAAAGCTCATCCTCAGTAAGGGAAAGGAAGGGGTGGATCTGGGTTCCTAAAGTAACGAATGCTTGAACATGTCTTAGCTCCGACACTGGAGGAGGTAGCAATGCTTGAAAACTCACAGTTAACTGGTCGAGCTAAAACTGTCCGTATTCTGACCTGAGAGACCAGCAATGGAAGCATTAGCAGTGGACCCAGTCTCTGACCTGGGTGAGCCTTTGGAGCCTTTCCTCCTGGTAGCTCAAGGCTTCTGCTGGAGAGACCTGCTTGCTGCCCGCCTCCTTGCGACCCAGCATTCCTGACGTCCCATGCCAATAAGTGGCAGCATCACCGCTGGCCTGCCTCAGCCCACATCTTTGCTGAGTGCCCTTTCAATCAGATGCCCTCTCCCCTAAGCACACCAGTGGGGAGTGGGCAGCCTAAACTGAAGACTCACTGCAGCAGAAAATGACGACAACGTCCTGGGTCTGCAGCCACTGTGGGAGGGGTACTTGGACCAGTTACTGTGCATGGATGCAACTCACCAAGGGCAACTCCTTCTCAGCCACCAGCGCCTCTTTTGCCAACCGGAAATGAACTGCCCGCTCCTTCCACCCTTGGCTGCAAGACCCAGCACAGGGACGAGGAAGATTCTATAGGGGAGGACTGAATACTTGTCAGGGCTTTTACTCAGTATTGATGGCTGGTGTGATGGGGACAGGGGAGAGAGTGAGCATTTGTATTCTAGAGACAGAACGGTCACAGCAAGCATACTCCATTACCACACTGGGGGCATCCCTGTTTCAGAACGAACCAATTAATTAAAGGATGAATGGATTAATTATGTTTATAGGAGATTTGTCCTGTTTTAAAGGCACCAGAAGGACACACCAGTCTTGACTTTAGCCATTCCTGTTTCTGCAAGAAGTGACTTTGCTGTACACCTGAAACTAACATAACATTGTTAATCAACTATACTGCAATATAAAATAAAAAGTTAAAAAAAAAAGTGGCTTTGGCACCACCAGCGACTGTCAGTCTTAACAATGACCTCAGAAAATTTTGATCAGATGCAAGTTAATTTGCTCTGAGCCATTCCCTAGGGACACAGAAGGTCAGACCTAGAGCCCATCATCCCGATAAGAGGCTCCTATGAGCTCAGGACTCAATGCTGAAAGCAGAGTTTGGTGACCGTTTGGAAAGGCATCTTGAGTGGAGAGTGTGTCCTGGCTTGGCCATTGGGAGACTCAAGTTCTAAAGCACAGCTCTACTTACAACCTGTGAGAACTCAACAGGAAAGTGGGAATGATTTGTCTTTTTGTTTTTTAATTCTCAAAGCTTAGCCCAGTGTAGGAACTCAATAAAGCAAAGAGCGGGGAAGAGAGAGCCAGGGACAGAGGGAAAAATCTGGCCTCCCTCATGAACTTTCTATGGTGACCCCACAGAGAGAAGTGGGGAAGATGCTTTGTGAACTAAACACTGCTAAGTAAGTTCAAAAGTTTTGTGGGATAAAAGTTAGCCTCTAAATGCCACAATTGGAAGTTTAGCAAAAAGTCTGACAGTCTCATTTTCAGAACTCTTTGCAAGGGTACTTGATGTGAAGGTGCAAAAAACTAGCAGCTGCAGTTGCTGCAGTTCTGTCTTCAGTTCCACGATGTTTCCCCTGGCCAAAAATGCACTAAGTTGCCTCTGAGTTCAAAGCATTCAGCAAACAATGGCAAGGCAGAGCCACTGGAAGCAGGCACCTGATTTCCATGACAAATATGGTAACGCTGTGTTAGCTAATGGAGGCACCTTCTGTGTTGCCGGATGGGCATATACAGCAACACAAATTGGAATAGAATGGAACCTGTCCCCTGTTGGTAGAGTTGCCCCAAAGGGATGGAGAGATCAGTAATCATCCCTGCTGGTTTAATACTGAATTGTTTCAAAACCAACTCGTAACTGATGCCAAGTAAAAGCACTGTGTACCCATTACAATATGGCGTGATTGAAGATTTAAAAAATAGAAGTTTGACAGTCTCTTCTGGAAGGATCCACACAGGATTTTCCTGCACGGAACAAGACCCAGTTTACATAGCCCATGTGCTGGGTCACGGCCCCCCTTCTTTGGAACATGAGGGGTTGATTCCCGTGGGTGTCCTGGGGCCAGGCTCTACTGAGAAGTAAACACCTTGGTGGTACCACATGTTCATGGGTCCCTGTTTACACTGTGTCAGGAATAAATGGAGCTGGTGGCACAGGAATGCCATCCAGGGTGGGACTGTGACCAGGCGGAAGGGAGGGGGGAGATAGGGGCTGGCAGTGGGTTGAGGTACCAGGCCAGGGGTACCCACGGCCAACTGCACTCAGGGCTTCAGTGCACCTTTAAAGAGAAACATGTTCTTAACCATTTGTTGGGTTTTGGGCAGTGCAGTTGGGTAGACAAGAGAACAGTTTCTACAACCAGACTGCCTAAGTTCCAACCGTGGCTTTGTTTCTTTCTAGCTCTAAACCTGGATGAGTCTTGTAACTTCTCGATGGACACGGGGATGATGATAGTATCTACCTTGTCAGCTTGTTGAGAAGGCCCTGGGGCTGGTCACAGCCACAGACCAAGTGTTTGGTAATTATTTGCTCTCCTGGAGACTCCTCCCAGGTGTGCCCAGGTCAAACACTTGAATCAAAATCGAATAATTACGGTAAAAGAGGCATTGGTCAAGTGATAGGCATGTTCACAATGTCTCCTTCAGCCACATATATCTCAGTCTTCACCACGAGGAAGGAGTATTTTGCTTATCACAGACACGAAAACTGAGGTCATAACTGGTGTTCAAGGTGGACCGCTGATAAGCACACCAGTCTTGGGTCCACCCAGACCTGCTTCTTGGAAAACAGCACAAGCAAGTGCTGTGTTTGCCAACACAGATCTCATCACCACCAGAAGGATCTGTGCAGACAACATGGTAGTTTCTGAAGGAGACCTGAGTCTGACTTCAGCAGCAGGTGGGAAACAAAATACAGTTGGTCCTCTGCACCCACAGATACTGTGCCACACCATTTTATATAAGGGACCTGGGCATCCACAGATTTGGGGATCCTCGAGGGTTCCTGAAACCAATCCCCCACAGACACTGAGGGGCAACTACGGTCAGTAGCTGCAGATGGAACATTCTCCCATAATACAGAGGCAGGTCACAAGGCATGGAAGCTACAGGCAGCTACCTCTGAGGCAGAGGAATTTAAAATGTTGCTCCTAATCTTCAATGAAAGATAAAAGCTGAAAACTCAAAGATCCCCTGTTCAAAAATGCCCTTCAGGCTTTGCCCAACTGAATGGGGAAAATATCGCGCTCAAAACCCTAGAAATATCTAGGGATGTCAGATTCTAGCTTTGGTTGAAAACCAGGTAAGGAGGGATCAGGTCTTTGAAGAAGGTCTGCTGAAGTCTCTGAGCTCCAGGCCCACCAGAAGCCATGCCCAGCGAGGCTTCTCTCCCCTGTCCTAGATGAAATCATCAGAGACGGCCTCTGGAAGCTTGAGGAAAGGGAAGCACCATGTAGCAAAGATTCATCCCTAAACCTAATCTGTATTCCTCAACAACTTCCCTGGAGAAGCTCTCTGCCGTGCCAAAGGGAGAAGATATTTTCATTCCTTGTTTTATAGACTTGCTTCCTTGCTGGTGCAGGGAACACCACTCTCCTGGCTCCTAACTCTGCTGGATAGGTACAGATGATTATATGCTTTAATTTCATTTCTTTGAATAGGAAGAAGATGATCGCCAGTAATGTATATGAAAGTCTTATAACAAACAAAAGTAAAGGGTTATGCAAAAATGTATAAGGAATGATGGTGATCACAGTTATAAAGATAAATGTTATGCAGCAAAGGGAAGAAAACCTAAATTTTAATGACAGAAGAATAATTAATAAACTATGGCTTATCTATATGATAGAGGTCTAGACGGCCATTAAAAGCCATTTTACAATGAACTTTTTATGATGAAAGAAACTCTTTATGGACTAAGGCTGTGTGAAAATCACATGCCGCCTGCCTGCAGGTAAGCTACATGGACAGATGGACGTAGAGACAATGAGAAGGAAGGGGAAAGGAAGAAAGTTACAATATATAAACAGGATTTACCTTAGAGTGGGTATACCAGTGATGAGCTTTATTTTCTCTTTTACTCTTATTTCTTTCATTCTATCCTGCCTTGTTCTGAAAGCAATTTAAAGTTGTTTACAGAAGGGAGAGGGGGAAGATGGCGGAAGAGTAAGACGTGGAGATCAGCTTCCTCCCCACAGATACACCAGAAATACATCTACACGTGGAACAGCTCCTACAGAACACCTACTGAACGCTGGCAGAAGACCTCAGACCTCCCAAAAGGCAAGAACCCGCCCCCCGCCCCACGTACCTGGGTAGGGCAAAAGAAAAAAGAAACAACACAAAGGATAGGGACGGGACCTGCACCTCTGGGAGCGAGCCGTGAAGGAGGAAAGGTTTCCACACACTAGGAGCCCCTTCGTGGGCGGAGACTGCGGGTGGCGGAGCGGGAAGCTTCGGAGCCACGGAGGAGAGCACAGCAACAGGGGTGTGGAGGGCAAAGCGGAGAGATTCCCGCACAGAGGATCAGGGCCGACCGGCACTCACCGGCCCGAGAGGCTTGTCTGCTCACCCGCCGGGGTGCGCGGGGCTGGGAGCTGAGGCTCGGGCTTCGGTCGGAGCGCAGGGAGAGGACTGGGGTTGGCGGCGTGAAACAGCCTGTGGGGGGTTAGTGCACCACGGCTAGCCGGGAGGGAGTCCGGGGAAAAGTCTGGAGCTGCCGAAGAGGCAAGAGACTCTTTCTTGCCCCTTTGTTTCCTGGTGCGCAAGGAGAGGGGATTAAGAGCGCGGCTTAAAGGAGCTCCAGAGACGGGCGTGAGCCGCGGCTTAAAAGCGTGGACCGCAGAGACGGGCATGAGACCATAAGGCTGCTGCTGCCGTCACCAAGAAGCCTGTGTGCAAGCACGGGTCACTCTCCACACCTCCCTTCCCAGGACCCTGTGCAGCCCGCCACTGCCAGGGTCCCGATATCCAGGGACAACTTCCCGGCAGAACGCACAGCGCGCCTCAGGCTGATGCAATGTCACGCTGGCCTCTGCCGCCGCAGGCCCGCCCCTCACTCCGTGCCCCTCCCTCCGCCCGCCAGAGTGAGCCAGAGCCCCCGAATCAGCGGCTCCTTTAACCCCATCCTATCTAAGCGAAGAACAAATGCCCTCAGGCGACCTACACGCAGAGGCGGGGCCAAATCCAAAGCTGAGCCCCGGGAGCTGTGCGAACAAAGGAGAGAAAAGGAAATCTCTCCCAGCAGCCTCAGGAGCAGCGGATTAAATCTCCACAATCAACTTGATGTACCCTGCATCTGTGGAATACATGAATAGACAACGAGTCATCCCAAATTGAGGAGGTGGACTTTGAGAGCAAGATATATTATTTTATCCCCTTTTCCTCTTTTTGTGTGTGTATGTGTATGCTTCTCTGTGAGATTTTGTCTGTATAGCTTTGCTTTCACCATTTGTCCTAGGGTTCTGTCCTTCCATTTTTTTAATTAAAAAATTTTTTTTTCTTAATAATTATTTTTTAATTTTTATTTTAATAATTTTTATTTTATCTTACTTTATTTTATTTTATCCTCTTTCTTTCTTTCTTTCTCCCTTTTCTCCCTTTTATGCTGAGCCATGTGGATGAAAGGCTCTTGGTGCTGCAGCCAGGGGTCAGTGCTGTCCTCTGAGGTGGGAGAGACAACTTCAGGACACTGGTCCACAAGAGACCTCCAGCTCCACGTAATATCAAATGGCGAAAATCTCCCAGAGATCTCCATCTCAACACCAACACCCAGCTTCACTCAACGACCAGCAAGCTACAGTGCTGGACACCCTATGCCAAACAACTAGCAAGACAGGAACACAACCCCACCCATTAGCAGAGAGGCTGCCTAAAATCATAAGGTCACAGACACCCTGAAACACACCACCAGACGTGGACCTGCCCACCAGAAAGACAAGATCCAGCCTCATCCACCAGAACACAGGCACTAGTCCCCTCCACCAGGAAGCCTACACAACACACTGAACCAGCCTTAGCCACTGGGGACAAACACCAAAAGCAACAGGAACTACGAACCTGCAGCCTGCAAAAAGGAGACCCCAAACACAGTAAGATAAGCAAAATGAGAAGACAGAAAAACACACAGCAGATGAAGGAGCAAGAAAAAAACCCACCAGACCTAACAAATGAAGAGGAAATAGGCAGTCTACCTGAAAAAGAATTCAGAATAATGATAGTAAAGATGATCCAAAATCTTGGAAATAGAATAGACAAAATGCAAGAAACATTTAACAAGGACCTAGAAGAACTAAAGAGGAAACAAGCAACGATGAACAACACAATAAATGAAATTAAAAATACTCTAGAAGTGATCAATAGCAGAATAACTGAGGCAGAAGAACGGATAAGTGACCTGGAAGATAAAATAGTGGAAATAACTACTGCAGAGCAGAATAAAGAAAAAAGAATGAAAAGAACTGAGGACAGTCTCAGAGACCTCTGGGACAACATTAAATGCACCAGCATTCGAATTATAGGGGTCCCAGAAGAATAAGAGAAAAAGAAAGGGACTGAGAAAATATTTGAAGAGATTATAGTTGAAAACTTCCCTAATATGGGAAAGGAAATAGTTAATCAAGTCCAGGAAGCACAGAGAGTCCCATACAGGATAAATCCAAAAAGAAACACACCAAGACACATATTAGTCAAACTATCAAAAAATTAAATACAAAGAAAACATATTAAAAGCAGCAAGGGAAAAACAACAAATAACACACAAGGGAATCCCCATAAGGTTAACAGCTGATCTTTCAGCAGAAACTCTGCAAGCCAGAAGGGACTGGCAGGACATACTTAAAGTGATGAAGGAGAAGAACCTACAACCAAGATTACTCTACCCAGTAAGGATCTCATTCAGATTTGATGCAGAAATTAAAATCTTTACAGACAAGCAAAAGCTGAGAGAGTTCAGCACCACCAAACCAGCTTTACAACAAATGCTAAAGGAACTTCTCTAGGCAAGAAACACAATAGAAGGAAAAGACCTACAAAAGCAACCCCAAAACAATTAAGAAAATGGGAATAGGAACATACGTATCGATAATTACCTTGAATGTAAATGATCAAGTGGGGTTTATTCCAGGAATGCAAGGATTCTTCAATATATGCAAATCAATCAACATGATACACCATATTAACAAATTGAAGGAGAAAAACCATATGATCATCTCAATAGATGCAGAGAAAGCTTTTGACAAAATTCAACACCCATTTACGATAAAAACCCTGCAGAAAGTAGGCATAGAGGGAACTTTCCTCAACATAATAAAGGCCATATATGACAAACCCACAGCCAACATCATCCTCAATGGTGAAAAACTGAAACCATTTCCACCAAGATCAGGAACAAGAGAAGGTTGCCCACTCTCACCACTATTATTCAACATAGTTTTGGAAGTTTTAGCCACAGCAATCAGAGAAGAAAAGGAAATAAAAGGAATCCAAATCAGAAAAGAAGAAGTAGAGATGTCACTGTTTGCAAATGACATGATACTATACATAGAGAATCCTAAAATTCTACCAGAAAACTACTGGAGCTAATCAATGAATTTGGTAAAGTAGCAGGATACAAAATTAATGCACAGAAATCTCTCGCATTCCTATACACTAATGATGAAAAATCTGCAAGTGAAATTAAGAAAACACTCCCATTTACCATTGCAACAAAAAGAATAAAATATCTAGGAATAAACCTACCTAAGGAGACAAAACACCTGTATGCAGAAAATTATAAGACACTGATGAAAGAAATTAAAAATGATACAAATAGATGGAGAGATATACCATGTTCTTGGATTGGAAGAATCAACATTGTGAAAAGGACTCTACTACCCAAAGCAATCTACAGATTCAATGCAATCCCTATCAAACTACCACTGGCATTTTTCACAGAACTAGAACAAAAAATTTCACAATTTGTATGGAAACACAAAAGACCCCGAATAGCCAAAGCAATCTTGAGAATGAAAAACGGAGCTGGAGGAATCAGGCTCCCTGACTTCACACTATACTACAAAGCTACAGTAATCAAGACAGTATGGTACTGGCACAGAAACAGAAAGATAGATCAATGGAACAGGATAGAAAGCCCAGAGGTAAACCCACGCATATAGGGTCACCTTATCTTTGATGAAGGACGCAGGAATGTACAGCGGAGAAAAGACAGCCTCTTCAATAAGTGGTGCTGGGAAAACTGGACAGCTACATGTAAAAGTATGAGATTAGAACACTCCCTAACACCATACAAAAAATAAGCTCAAAATGGATTAAAGACCTAAATGTAAGGCCGGACACTATCAAACTCTTAGAGGAAGACATAGGCAGAACACTCTATGACATAAATCACAGCAAGATCCTTTTTGACCCATCTCCTAGAGGAATGGAAATAAAAACAAAAATAAACAAATGGGACCTAATGAAACTTCAAAGCTTTTGCACAGCAAAGGAAACCATAAACCAGACCAAAAGACAACCCTCAAAATGGGAGAAAATATTTTCAAATGAAGCAACTGACAAAGGATTAACCTCCAAAATTTACAAGCAGCTCATGCAGCTCAATAACAAAAAGACAAGCAACCCAATCCAAAAATGGGCAGAAGACCTAAATAGACATTTCTCCAAAGAAGATACACAGATTGCCAACAAACACATGAAAGAATGCTCAACATCATTAATCATTAGAGAAATGCAAATCAAAACTACAATGAGATGTCATCTCACACCAGTCAGAATGGCCATCATCAAAAAATCTAGAAGCAATAAATGCTGGAGAGGGTGTGGAGAAAAGGGAACCCTCTTGCACTGTTGGTGGGAATGTAAATTGGTATAGCCACTATGGAGAACAGTACGGAGGTTCCTTAAAAAACTACAAATAGAACTATCATATGACCCAGCAATCCCACTACTGGGCATATACCCTGAGAAAAACATAATTCAAAAAGAGTCATGTACCAAAATGTTCATTGCAGCTCTATTTACAATAGCCAGGATATGGAAGCAACCTAAGTGTCCATCATCGGATGAATGGATCGAGAAGATGTGGCACATATATACAATGGAATATTACTCAGCCATAAAAAGAAACGATATTGAGTTATTTGTAGTGAGGTGGATGGACCTAGAGTCTGTCATACAGAGTGAAGTAAGTCAGAAAGAGAAAGACAAATACCGTACGCTAACACATATATATGGAATCTAAGAAAAAAAAAATATCATGAAGGACCTAGGGGTAAGACGGGAATAAAGACACAGACCTACTAGAGAATGGACTTGAGGATATGGGGAGGGGGAAGGGTAAGCTGTGACAAAGTGAGAGAGTGGCATGGACGTATATACACTACCAAACGTAAAATAGATAGCTAGTGGGAAGCAGCTGCATAGCACCAGGAGATTAGCTCGGTGCTTTATGACCACCTAGAGATGTGGGATAGGGAGGGTGGGAGGGAGGGAGATGCAAGAGGGAAGAGATATGGGAACATATGTATATGTATAACTGATTCACTTTGTTATAAAGCAGAAACTAACACACCATTGTAAAGCAATTATACTCCAATAAAGATGTTTTTAAAAAAGTTGTTTACAGCATACATACAAGATAAAATTAAATTTGAGAAAATGTAAGCAGATGAGGAATACATATAAGAAAGATAAGCTATAGCTAGCAGGGTGGCTGGTATGTCGAATGAATTCTGTGAAGCCCTACACAGTAGACAGAGATCGACCACACATTCACTCCTAAGCTTTCTAGCCAACAACACAGAGAGGGAGACACAGCAGATGATGTGGCTTCTACTTCATTTTGAGGACAAAATGAAGCATTCACAGGAAAATAAAGCAAAATGATTCCATTTAAGAAAACAGGAAATGCTCAACATCATTAATCATTAGAGAAATGCAAATCAAAACTACAATGAGATATCATCTCACACCAGTCAGAATGGCCATCATCAAAAAAATCTAGAAACAATAAATGCTGGAGAGGGTGTGGAGAAAAGGGAACCCTCTTGCAGTGTTGGTGGGAATGTAAATTGATACAGCCACTATGGAGAACAGTATGGAGGTTCCTTAAAAAACTACAAATAGAACTACCATATGACCCAGCAATCCCACTACTGGGCATATACCCTGAGAAAACCAAAATTCAAAAAGAGTCATGTACCAAAATGTTCATTGCAGCTCTATTTACAATAGCCCGGAGATGGAAACAACCTAAGTGTCCATCATCGGATGAATGGATAAAGAAGATGTGGCACATATATACAATGAAATATTACTCAGCCATAAAAAGAAACGAAATTGAGCTATTTGTAATGAGGTGGATAGATCTAGAGTCTGTCATACAGAGTGAAGTAAGTCAGAAAGGAAAGACAAGTACCGTAGGCTAACACATATATATGGAATTTAAGAAAAAAAAATGTCATGAAGAACCTAGGGGTAAGACAGGAATAAAGACACAGACCTACTAGAGAATGGACTTGAGGATATGGGGAGGGGGAAGGGTGAGCTGTGACAAAGCGAGAGAGAGGCATGGACATATATACACTACCAAACGTAAGGTAGATAGCCAGTGGGATGCAGCCGCATAGCACAGGGAGATCAGCTCGGTGCTTTGTGACCACCTGGAGGGGTGGGATATGGAGGGTGGGAGGGAGACGCAAGAGGGAAGAGATATGGGAACATATGTATATGTATAACTGATTCACTTTGTTATAAAGCAGAAACTAACACACCATTGTAAAGCAATTATACTCCAATAAAGATGTAAAAAAAAAAAAACAGGAAAGAAAGTTCTCCCATGTTCTCTGCTCATCGGGACACTGTGGAAGGTGGTAAATAGTGGGGCAAAGTTTGTCGCCCTCTGTGACCCAGTGAGTCACCTTCAGGGAATCCAAGCAGACACCGTGTGAGTTGAAGACACAGTGTCAAAGTAAGCATAACAGCTGCAGTGGAGGGCGGGTTACTAATTCCAGGCTCTGTGCTGACTTCTGCAAACTACCTCATCTAATCCTCACACAGCCCTACATTGTATCATCATCATCCCTCACAGACCTGGAAACAGTTTAGAGAGCAACTCAAACTCAATGAGCTGGCACATGGCAGGGCCAGTATTCAGACTCTCCATGCCCAACATGGTTCACCATTCCGCCCTATTGCTTTTCAATCCAGAAGAAAATAAGCAGTGTTCCATACAGGGCAATGGCACAATGCCAAAATGTAGTTCATTGAAAAAAACCCAACAGGGGATCGTTTTTCTCTTTTCTGTATTTCCAAGCTTTGGCCAATGATTAGGTTTACTTTTAAGTTGTCCACCCTTTTGGGTTCCCTGCACCACTTCTCAAGCCACTCTGACTTGCACTGTTTCCAACTGACTTTCAGAGTTCTGGAGGCATCCGTTTCTCTCTACCTGATGAAGGACCTTCCTCGGGATGCAGAGAATCACCTTGGTTGTAAATAAGCTCCTCCTCATGCTGCAGCTTCTACAGTTCCAACGTTAAGCCCATCAACAAACTATTTCTATGAGGTGAATCTTCAAACTGAACTTAAATCAACTGTGAACACATCACTGAGCCCCTCCCGCACAGCCCTTCTTCGCCTCATGTATCTCTGATTCCTCACCCCATCCTTTGGAGGGCATGTTCTATTAGACCCAACAGGTGGAGGAAGTAGGGAGACCCAGGAATTTAAAATGGTATTAAACTGACCAAAACAATATTTACTAGAACTGGTAATGTTGATTGGAAATAAGTGCCCTCCTACATTCACATGTGGAATATAAACAAGAATAACCTTCATTCCCGAGGACAGTTTATAAAGCATGCCAACAGCGTTGACAGTATACAGAGCCTTTGAACCAGAAATTCCACTTGAGTAGATTATTCTAAGGAGACAAGGATAAATGAAGGCAAAATTTAGCTAGTAGGATGTTTCCTAGCACTGTTTTAATAGGGCAAGACTGGAAGCCAAATGTCTAAAAATAAGAGTTTGTTTAAATAAATTGGGGTCTACCTTTATAAACAAATAGCCCGCATCCACATAAAAGCGATGTCGTAGAACGAAATATATTGACTTTAAAACTATTGTTGCTTCTGATGTATTTAAAGTGAGGAAAGTGGGTAACAAAACAATTTGTGCCACATGATCTCATTTTTCAAAGAAACACTGTAATATGAATGTGTAAGAAAAAATCTAGAAAGATATAAATATATACTCGAAAAGGTTGATAGTAGTTATTTCTAGAGTTGTTATTACCAGTAGATTTTAATTTCTTCTTTTTGTATATATGTTGTTTAAACTAACCCATAGTGAAGATGAATTACTCTGTAAAAAAATGAAAAGGAATTTAAAAATGAAACAAGCAAAACATACCAAGCCTCCAGTTTTGCATTTCTGTTTATATAGAACAAAAGAGCCAAGATATGGATTAAATAACTCACAAAGCCAGGTCAGAATATTCTTCTGTGTTTGTCTCTGGCATTGCCGTGAACGGAGCTAAAGATGTAACAACGCTTCACATCAGGTGGAGGTTGATGGAAGACACCCATGTAAGCATGGCACTGTCTCCTGAGGGATGCCAACCCAGGGATGTCAATAAAAGTAACCCAGAGCTTTCTCTCTCTAACGCTTTCAAGTTCAAACCAATTTTTATAATATTCGTAAGAAATTTCTTCACCCAAACCCTCCCCATCTTGGATTTCACAAGCCCACACCTACCCCAATGGACCCAGCAGTGGTTTATTATAGCTTTCACGGAAGCAGAAAGCACTTGGCAATCAAAGATAATTCTGCTCCCACGTGAATAAATGCAGTTCAGACTCGTCTGCCACTAAAAGTCCTCAAAGGAATAGAAGACATCAATGCATATGATTTTAGTTCTAAACTGTTTTTAAAGTATGTTCCAGCACACTTAATAGCAGAGTGAGCTAATGTACATCAGCACTTCTTTTTCTTGAAAGCTGCTTCCATGTGTGACTGAACAGAAAGATGCATCCTGGCCTTTCATCTAAAACAGCATCTGAGAAAGTGATTGTTTTCCTTCGCCCCTTTCCTTTTCCCCGGTTTGGGAAAACTTTCATTCTCTAACAAAAACTTATTAAGTTTCTGCTAGAAAACACAGATATGACCATGTTTCATTGCAGTGGCTTTCAAATGGTACCCTGTACAACCTCCCTTGCCTTGTTTTTGCTAGACCAACTGCCAAGCAAATTCTGGGCTTCCAGATAAAATGTCAAGGAGTTTCAAGGCTTAAAAATGTTAGAAGGCCACTCACCAAAGGGCGGTAGGGATACAAGGCCCCTCATGATGTAACCTTAGCTTGCCTCTCTCCATAGTTCCATGAATTACTTGGATGGTTTGCATGTCCAGTGTACACCTTGTTCTTTCGTGCCTCAGTGGCTTCCCACACTCTGCCCTCTCTACTGGATCCACCTTCCTATCCTTGACTGCCTAGGAACTGCTGACACACTTGCTCAGACATCCCCTGCTTTATGAAGCATTCAATGAACAAGGTCCTTTCCAACTTTCCCAGCAAGGTCAGCCCCTCCAATGTCAAGGCTACTTCCTGTACCTTAGAGATAATCCCATCATTACATGGGTCACACTCAGCTAGAGTATGTTTTACATGTACATCTTCCTTACCAGAAAGTAAGGGTTTTGAGAGCAATGTCTAGGTTATATCTCTTTTTGATCCCAGAATTAGCATAGCACTCTTCTCAATAACTAAGGGCTCATAAAACTTAGTTGATCTAGACCAAAAGGCTACATTGGGTCATCAGAGAGAGTGAAGGAAAAGGGAAGTGGGGGGAGGAAGAGAAGATGGAGAAAGTGGAAGATACAGGAGAGGAGGGAGAGAAAGAGGGGAGTATGGGGTGAAATACTCAAGAATGTGATGGTTTTAGAATCTTGAAATCTGGCTTTTTGTGTGGCCAAAATTTTCTTACCGTATTACCTTTGTTGTTTAATTGATGTCAAGAGAAGGTGAGCAAATAGGTAGTAATATTAAACTTTGTGTGTTTCCAGGAGAAAGTGCAGTGTTGGGGAATCTGTAGGTGCATATTGGGACAGCAAGACACTCTTAAATGTGTGTTTTAACAACTTATGCTTGAGAAATGATTATTAGACATCAAAATATCTTTCATATATCTTTGTCCACTTTGCCTTTAAAATTCTCCATGACAACATTTCTCTAAGTATGTTCCATGGACTAGGTGGTGGGTGAGAAAAAGATCAAATAATTCCTGGCTTAAAAACACTTTTAGGAAACGTTGAGTTAAATTAAAAAATTCTTTGTCTGCAAGACTACCCAGGTCTTTAAAATACTGTTACACATTTTGGATCTCTAAGAGTATTCAGAATTTCTCAAATTCAGTTGACCATAGAATCCCTTTTTGATAGTGCATCCCTTGGGTCTAAAACACACCTTAGAAAATGAAGTCCTACATAGTAAGTAGGGTAGATATCGTTCCTTGCCATTTATAAAGGGCACCAATACTAAAGAAAGTGATATCCTCAAGAGCATATGGCGAGTAAGAGTGAGGATTTCAAGCCAAGTACCAGAGACATTAGTTCACTGTGATTCCTAATCACTTTGAATATAATGCAATTTAGGTTTTGGGAATGTTTATTTTGGCCTGAATCAAATTTCATACTTCAGAATTAGGTGTGGAACTTTTAGACCCCCCAGGCTTTATCTATGGAGTCCCACATGCACAGGTAGTCCTGAAACAGGCTTAATATAATGGGAGTTTTAAAGCCGGAGCCCAGGACTTCCCTGGTGGTCCAGTGGTTAAGACTCCGCGCTCCCAGTGCAGGGGGCATGGGTCTGATCCCTAGTCAGGGAACTAAGATCCCACATGTCACATGGCACGGCAAAAATTTAAAAAAAAAAGCAAAGTCAGAGCCAAGCCCTGAGGCTTGGTCATTACGCATAGATGGAGAAGCTACAGCGATCTCCCCGCACATTCAAGCCACTGTTAAAATGTACCTTTTGATAGATTTTCATGGAAATAAGCAGTAATTTCCTAGTACTTAGACATTGACATAGATAATAGACTAACGAAATAGATCTGAAAGAAGACAGATATTCACACTGCAATTCAAATTAACTTATTTTGTCCATCAATATCACTGGAAATAAAATTTTCTGGTCACAATCTTCCTCTTATCACAGTAATGTCATAAAACAGAAGCTACTAGAAGGTATAACCTTCTTTTTAGCCTTACACTAAAACCACTATAGATTTTCACCACCAAGTCATTCTAGATTCGTAGAATCCATCTTCCACTTCAAGGCACATCCTAAGCATCGTCACTGTCAGAATCAGACATTGTTTCAAGAAAAGCATCAGAGCAGAGACCAAGAGACTGGCTCTGCTGTCAACTAGTTTATGACCTTACGCGAGTCATTTGCTCCCCCTAAACTTTGTTGCTATAATCCTATGCCGTCTCAGCAGTGGCCCCTAGCCACAGTTGGCAACTCTGCCTCAGAAATGCAGCTAGCCCTCACTGAAGTATGCTGTAAATGTAAAATACATACTCAATTTCAGATACTTAAAATGAGAAAAAGACTATCTCAGTACATTTTATATTGAATTCACATTGAAATGATACTATTCCCGAAGTATTGGGTTGATTAAAATATATAATTAATTTCACTTATTTCTTTTTACTGTATTATTTTAAGTGTGGCTATTAGAAAATTTAAAATTACCATCGTGACTCGCTTTATATTTATATGGACAGCCTTGATCTGATCTGTCAAATGAGGTCATGGTTTCAGATCACCGCACAGTTACCTTCCAGCCCTGAACTTTTAAGATGGAACACTTGATAGAGAATAGAACCCGGGAAGATGTGAGGCATAAACACTGACTGAAAGAACCAGCAAGACAATGTTCCAGAGGAGACTCTGAGCTTGAAGAATCACAGAGGAAACACTGGGTGTGCCGCCCAGGGGGAATGGGAAGGGGAGAAGCCACTAGGGGGAGGGGGAAGGGGCCAGGGACTGAAGGGGGCCGGGGAGGAGATCAACAGAAGCAGCAAAACTTCTCTCATGATGTTGTCAAGGGTGGATATCGATAGATTCAGCAAGTTTTATTTCTCTTGGTTTGTGCCTTACTTCGTCAAACTGGTAAACACTGGTTGGAAGTTACTGAGAAGGGCATGTCCACCTTCGTGGAAGGATAAGGGGTTAAGGAGGAGGAAGCTGAACAAGAAAGCCTGGCTCAATAACTTGGACCGAGTCCTTCAAACTCCCATCCACTCTCCTCAAACCTCATCCTAAGCCCCTTGGGCAGACTGTCAAGAGGAGGCTTCATGGAACAAAGACTCACTGAAAAGGACTGTGAAAATAAAGGCATTTTAGCCTGGTGAGGAGGACTCCGATTCAGAAGGAAAATGCTTCCCATGACCTTGTCTCCTGCGGGGAAGAAAAAGGAACCCAGAGTCAGTTTATCAGACTCTGAAAATGAAAATGACCAGAGAGCGAAGCAAGTTTACATGCTTGATAACCACATGATTAGAGAAAAAAACCTTTGCAATCCTGACATAATTTCAGAGAAGTCTGAAGGAGGAAAGCTGGGAAATTTATAGATGGGCATTTTTTAAATTTTTTGCCGTACGCGGGCCTCTCACTGCTGTGGCCTCTCCCGTTGCGGAGCACAGGCTCTGGACGCGCAGGCTCAGCGGTCATGGCTCACAGGCCCAGCCGCTCCGCGGCATGTGGGATCTTCCCAGACCGGGGCACAAACCCGTGTCCCCTGCATCAGCAGGCGGACTCTCAACCACTGCGCCACCAGGGAAGCCCTATAGATGGGCATTCTTGATGTGAGTTCTAGAAAGGTGTCTCTAGTATGGGAATAGGGGAATTCATGTGAACTTGCTAGGGAAAGACAGAATAAGCCCCCATGGGAGTCTTCTTGAGAATACTAATGCCATTTCCCACACCAATTTCCAGCAATTCACTCACCAGCAATGCAGGGATGCATGACACATTTTAATTTTCAATCTCATGGGTTAAAAAAAATAGTATTTCATTCTTGCTTTCATTTGCATTTTTTCAATTTTCAGATGTCTACGAGCCATCTAAAATTATCATTCTGTGAAATGTCTATTTATGTTCTTTTATCCACATTTCTATTGGACTGTCTTTTCCTACCAATTTATAGGATTTCTAGCACTTGGGGTGCTAGAAATAAAGTGTTGTAAATGTCTTTGCCCAGCCAAAAAAAAAAAAAAGAAGAATACTAATGCCAGAAAAACAACATGAGCACCCATTTGCTGGTGTTTCTCCCAAGGGAAAGGACTCAGGAGCATTTGGGTTGAAACAGTTCTTCTCTATGTGGAAAGTTTAACATACGTCATCTCAGGCTTTCCAACTGCCTTCCACGACTCCCAGAACTCCTAGGAAGTCAAATTATCCCCTCTCTGTTTCTTCTTGAGACCCAGTGAGACTACAACATCCTACCCCAAGTCCCATCACGTTTTTGCAGATCAGATTAAGTCAAGCCCAGAGGAGCCATGTGATTCTGGACAGTCTTTGAGTTGGCTGCTGGTAAAGCTTGGCTAGAATCCAAGCCTCCTAAGTTAAATCACTGAATATTGCCTCGGGCTTCCTGAGCAGGGCAGCACAGGATTATAACACATCATGAAGTAGCGGTATTGATTATCTAGACCGCCTGCACTGCATCCCAACCATTGAAAAGAAACGCCCAACAATCTCTTTGACAGATGAACATCTGTGGGTCTGTTGATCACAGATGATGGAGGTCAAAATTTTATTTCTGATGTTCAAAAGCCACTTAAAAGTTTCCAGAAAAAGATAAAGCATAATATGATGTTTAAAATGAATTACAGTCTTTAAGCATTAAAATATGTATTATTCAATGTTTGTTTCATCTAACCAGTTAATCACTGCATCAACTTAAACTTGAAGTCTAAGTCAACTTTGGCTTCGCTTCAGATGAATGAAGCTTTGCTCAGTTTTGAGTCCTCGTTAGAATAGCCCCAGAGAGTTTCTGAAGGGAATCCTGCCATGCAGAGCAGAATAAAAGATAATAATGAAGATTTTCTGTACTAGGAATGTACTACTATAGTTTTACTAAGTTAGAGAAGTTCTAGATAATGGATAAACCTGGGGCTGGGAAGAAGCATTACACTCATTGATACGGAATTTTTAAAAGTAAGTGTCGTTGTGCAAATTGATTTATTAAGGAAAAAGCGTGTGAATCTCAAAAAGAAATCTCATCCCATAAAGGAAGTCAAAGAAAAAACACTTTCGCTCTCATGTAATCCAACTCCTTCATTTTGGGGACAGGCACATTGAGACCCAGGCTGGGACAGTAGAATTTTCCTTCCTCACAAAACGATGCTAGCCGTCTAGAGCCAAGTTGAGCAGTGTTACAGTTAAGCAATGGGTCTTACAGAAATCAGAGAAATAAGAAAGATTGCTTTCCTCCAAGAAGTATTCAGTAGCTTCATTTTTTTCCCTTTTATTTCTTTCGTATGTTTTAAAACTACTGGTGAAACAGGTGGTATTTTGTGTCCAGTCTTTTTTTCTTAAAAAAATGGAGCAGGGAAAAATTTAAATCCTTTCTAATGTAGAGATTAATAACAGCTCTGCCACTGGGTCCAAGTTGTTCAATGCTATATATAAAAAAAGTTATATGTCAATTGTTGATTTAGAAATACTCAGTTAGCTACATAGTAACTGGTTGTGAAATCTTGACACCTCCACCCAAAATTATTTATTTGTTGGTTGGTTGATTGGTTGGTTCTGCCCAACACAGCCTAGTAATGTTTTGAGGCAAAAATGTTAGATCTCCACCTCCAGCAAATTTGAAAATACATTTTGAGGACTTTTGCTTCTGAGAAAAAGAGAAATCTTCAAGACACCACAATTATTCCACCAAAAACAATCAGAAAAGCAAGATAAATTGAAACAAACAAACAGGTATTTCAAAGAATCAGAGAAGCCATGAGGAATAAGATTAAGACTGTAAAACTCTGGAGGAGGAAGCCCCTTGCAGAGGAGCACTGGGGACGTCCTGCCCTACTGATCACGGGTGAAGGCTGAAAGCTGAGACCCTGGGCTGGGGGCAGGCAGAGGGCCTCTACTGTGAGACAGAAACCAGCGGAGCTGATGTCAGTGCAAAAACCTGCAATGACAATATTGGGCATGGCATGGCCTCAAAGAGTGTGTTTTCACCATTAAAAGATGTACTAGGGCTTCCCTGGTGGCGCAGTGGTTGAGAGTCTGCCTGCCGATGCAGGGGACACGGGTTCGTGCCCCGGTCCGGGAAGATCCCACATGCCGCGGAGCGGCTGGGCCCGTGAGCCATGGCCGCTGAGCCTGTGCGTCCAGAGCCTGTGCTCCGCAACGGGAGAGGCCACAACAGTGAGAGGCCCGCGTACTGCAAAAAAGAAAAAAAAGATGTACTAAATTCCACAGGTACATGGGGTGGGAGACTAAAGGGTTAAATCAAACCTTCTGAAGAGCAGACTGGGATTTTCCACAAGCTCCCAGGAAGAAAACACACCTCACTGGGGAAAGAGCCATGAGAAACATGAATGAGAGTTGAAAGCTCTTGAGGAGGTGACTGGTCACTTTTCCAGGGGGCACAGACCTATCAGGGAAGAACCAGAGGCTGAGAATCCAGGCCTGGTCCCTGGCCCCTGTCAAGGGGCTGCTGCTGGGATAAGAAGAAACCAAGAGAGCTGAACCTTTATACTCCTTGAACAACAGCTCCCCATTTCCCCCTCCCCAGCACCTGGTAACCACTATTCTACTCTGCTTCTGTGAGTTTGACTATTTCAGATTTGTCATGTAAGTTGATTCAAGCAGATTTGTCCTTCTGTGTCTGGCTTATTTCGTTCAGCATGATGTCCTCCAGTTCCATCCATGTTATTGCAAATGGCAGGATTTCCTTCTTTTTTAAAAAGGCTAAATAACGTTATGCTGTATACCACATTTTTCTTTATCCATTCTTCCATCCATAGACATGTTCTAGGGATCTGCTCTGTAGTATCATGCCTGTAGTTAACAATACTGTGTTGTGCACTAAACATTTTGTTACAAGGGTAAATCTCATGTTAAGTGTTTGAAAGAGAGAAAAGAAGGAGGGAAGGGGGGGAGGGAGGGAGGGAAGAAGGGAAGGAGAGAGAGAGAGAAAGAAAGAAAGGGAAAAAGAAAGAAAGAAAGAGAGAGGGAAAGCAAGCAAGCAAACAAGAAAGAAGGGAAGTCTAGCACACGTTAAGCACTAATAAATGCTAACTATAATTCACTTCCCTGTAAAAAAAAAAAAGAAAGAGAGAGAGAAACAAAGAAAGAAAGTCTAGCACGTTAAGCACTGATAAATGTTAATTACTATAATTTGCTTCCCTGTTAAAAAAAAAAAAGAAAGAGCGAGAGAGAGAAGGAGAGAGAAAGAAAGACAGAAAGAGAGAAAAGGAGGGAAGGGGGAGGGAGGGAGGGAAGAAGGGAAGAAGAGAGAGAGAAAGAAAGAAAGGAAAAAAGAAAGAGAGAGAGGGAAAGAAAGGGAAAGAAAGAAAGAAGGAAAGAAAGAAAGTGTAGCACATGTTAAGCACTAATAAATGCTAACTACTATAATTCACTTCCCTGTAAAAAAAAAAAAAGGAAGAGAGAGAGAGAGAAACTAAGGAAGTCTAGCACATTAAGCACTAATAAATGTTAACTACTATAATTTGCTTCCCTGTAAAAAAAAAAGAAAGAGAGAGAGAAAGAAGAAAAGAAAGAAAGAAAGGAAGGAAGGAAGGAAGGAAGGAAGGAAGGAAGGAAGGAAGGAAGGAAGAAAGAAAGAAAGAAAGAAAGAAAGAAAGAAAGAAAGAAAGGAAGGAAGGAAGGAAGAAAGGAAAGAAAGAAAGAAAGAGAAAAGAAAGAAAGAAAGGAAGAAAGAAAGAAACCAGCAGAGCTTTGCATAGTTGCTTCGGGGACAAGTAACAGAATAAGAGTCTTGAAAACCTAAAAACTGAAACTAGTCTCTGTCTAAGGATGTAGCCTCCTTTAGGGGTAAGCCAAAAACCTCTCACCATGGCCTTTGCTTTTCCAACCCATCTAATCTCTCTGTTTTATGGGTTCTCTTAGCCTTTCTGTTCATTCTCCCAAAGAAGATGTCCCATCACTTGCAACTCAAGAAATAAATAATAATCAGCCATTTCTTCATCACACTTTTTGAACCTTTCTTTGAAAATTATCTTTCCAGGTTAATAACTGCTGTCCTTATGTGACTTACACATAGGCAAAATGATATATTTTAAAAATGATCTGTGGCCTGATTATCACCAAAGATCAAAGCTGCACTGTGGCAGACACAGGCCATGGAGCTGGAGAAGAAAATCGAGGTGTGTGCTGCAAGAGGGTTAGAAGAAGCAGAAAGGAGAAAAGATGGGTCTGGAGCCGGTGCTCTGAAGGCCTGTGTAGACCTCACTGCATGCCTCTGATTTGGTACAAAGCTCATACTGTCTCATAATGAGTTCATTTCTCATGTCTCTGTCTTATTCCTCAAACTCCAAGTAAATTGTAAACTTCTCAAAGGCAAGGTCTTAAATATCTCATAGCAGCTAGCCCTGCTGTGAACGCAAGACAAGGTCACAGAAAGAGAAAGGAATAAAGAAGCCGGTAATTGAAGGGAGGAAAAAGAGAGAAGGGGCAGGCCTCAAAATCAGAGTGCTACACAAAGTACATCAAGGCATTCTTTTATCAAGGAGAGTTAGCCAAGGCCCTTTTAAGGTCTGGTGTCCACCTTGCAGACAGCCTTCCAGGGCCCAGGCTGTAGCTCTCCTCTAACAGCCTGCTTAGAAATGAGCTGAAAGGCACTTAATGGAGTTCCATGAGGTTCCCAGGTCTGGACGACCTGCCGTGTTTTGTTTAGGAGCACAAAACTGGACCCCATCTTTGTGGAAAAGCAGTGAGACTCCTGGGAAGACTGCTACACCTCACCAAGAAAAGAACCAGAAAGTACTGCTTTGTTATAAAATAAAAGGCTCTTACTTATTCATATGCATTTGTTCGTTTTCTTTCTCCTTGTGTATTTGTTATATTGTTCCCTAAACTAATTACCTAATTACAGAGAGTGAAAGCATTTAAAGGATTAAAGTGAGATCCCTCCCGTGTAATGTGGAGGTAGAGGTGCTTATTAATGGCTCCACTGAAAAGTGCTCCAGCCCCTCCCACTCAGCCACTGAATCATTCATTCATCTGCTTCCTCTACCCAAGTGTTTAACCAGTGTTAATCCCTCTAAGGTACCTGTAAATACCATTGGTCATTTATACTAAGTCCTTTAATTAATCACAATAGTGGTCAGCGGTGACTCTCTTCTTTCCCCCAAGCCATTCGTGCAATTTCCTGGGGAAAGAACCAACTAGAACACACATTTCTACGAATGGCTGCAAGGCACCTTGGAACCAATTATTCCTTCAAAATGGGAGTCACTAACGTTTCAGACTAGAGAAGTCAAAACAGGGCTATTTTTATGTTGACGCATGGACGTGGCTGACATCTGTATTCTGCTCTAGATAGAGAAGGACGACAAGAAGCACACACAAGAAAGAAGCAGCTGCTCAGAAGCATCGCTTCGGCAAGTCAGAGACCCATGGAAATCAGCACGCTTCTTCTGTACCAGGCCCCGTGGCAGATGCATTAGCGGAGGTAAACCAGGTTATACTGCAGGAACGAACAACTCCAAAAATTGCATAAAGGTTGCTATCTCATTCATGCCCATTTTGGGTTAGGTCTGAGTGGCATCCTTGCATTTGCTCAGCAGTGCAGCCGGCTTCAATTGTGTAACTGCATCGTCTCAACGTGAAGCCTCCTGCGTGACAGGGAAAGAGAACTGCGGGCCAGAGAACCGCAAGTAGGCTTGTCACTGTCTCAGCCTGGGGTGACAAATGTCACTTCCAAGACTAACCACACTGTCGCAGCCAAGTGCAAGGAGGCTAAGGCCTACAGTCGTTGTGTGTGTTTGGAAGGGAAGGAGAAGCAGGTAATGGTGATACGACTAATGTCCATCAAAGAAGAGTTAAGTCCACCAGTCTTTACATCAACTACTTATTGGTTAAAGGTAATAATACCTCACTCTGATAGGGTCATGTAGTGATACACCTTATCTCATTTGTTTTAATTCTACCTTGTTTTATATTTATCACAATCTACTGTGTTTTCTTCTGTCATATATCTCAGAGAGCAAACCCTGAATGAATAGGAATTTAGCTGGGAAGTGCTTCAATTCTACCACACACATCTTTCTATTATGTCAGTTCTCACAAGGCTTCTGGGTGCTGTAATTCAGAGATTACAAGGACTTTCTAAAGTGATGTACGCGTAATTTTTCCTAAAAAGGTGTCTGTACTTTTCAGCAGATTCTCAAAGTTTTCCCTCCACGGGTCCATTGACTCCCTGAGGGTTGAGACTGTCACAGTAGCCATTTGATCTTCCAGAGCATTCATGGAGTATGTGGCATGGCCAAGTGGACAAAAGAGATGACTGAGGAAGGAATTTAGGAGGAGAAGTTGGGAAGGAGCAGGGGTCCTCCTAGAGGAAACTGGAAGATGGGTTCAGCAATTGGAGGGATGGGATCTGGCCAAGAGGTCCAGCAGGAAGGCAGTGAGGATGTGGAGAGTGGTAGGGAGGGAGCCTGGAAGGAGTATCCAGGTACAAAAGGAGTGTGGGAGTATCTAGAAGACAAGCATTTGTGTATTTTGCATTTTGCGAAGGGCTAGAAAAAACAACCTGGTCTGGCCTAGATAAGGATGCCCTACCACCACAGCTGATACTCCACTGAGCTCCTGGTGAAAAGGCGGCTGGCTGTGCATCCAGGCACATTAGCTGAACTTTCTGGAACAAGGGATTAGCATATACACCAAAGTTTTTAAAATGAGTCCCATGGGGGCTTCCCTGGTGACACAGTGGTTGAGAGTCTGCCTGCTGATGCAGGGGACGCGGGTTCGTGACCCGGTCTGGGAAGATCCCACATGCCGCGGAGCGGCTGGGCCCGTGAGCCACGGCCGCTGAGCCTGCGCATCCGGAGCCTGTGCTCCGCAACGGGAGAGGCCACAACAGTGAGAGGCCCGCGTACCGTCAAAAAAAAAAAAAAAAAAAAAGAGTCCCATGATTCATTTCGTGAATTGACTTACATATTAATTTTAAGGAAATCATCCCCTACAGTATCATTGTGTTTTAAAGGTAGTTTTGCTCTTTACTGGGAAGATGAAAGGGTGAAACACTGACGTAGAAAGAATTAAAAATGTACATAGACAATTAAATAACACATTTAAGGAAGAAATTATGTTAAAACAAAGTGCTGGGGCTTCCCTGGTGGTGCAGTGGTTAAGAATCTGCCTGCCAATGCAGGGGACATGGGTTCGAGCCCTGGTCTGGGAAGATCCCACATGCCAGGGCACAACTAAGCCCCTGCGCCACAACTACTGAGCCTGCGCTCTAGAGCCCGTGAACCACAACTACTGAAGCTCACATGCCTACAGCCCATGCTCCGCAACAAGAGAAGCCACCGCGATGAGAAGCCCGCGCACCGCAACGAAGAGTAGCCGCAACCAGAGAAAAGCCCACGTGCAGCAACGAAGACCCAATGCAGCCAAAAATAAATAAATAAAATTTAAAAAAATGCTACCTCATAAAAGATGGAAATCCACAACTAAGTACTAATACAAATTTCAGTGATTTGGGGAAGCTGAAATTATTTTATTTTTTTGATTATAAAAACAAGGAGTCGGTTTATTCTGAAATTCCAGGAGGTTTTCTATAAAGTGACAATATTCAAACATGTTTTAAAGGAGACACGGCATACATGGACAGGTAAGCACACCTTTTGTCACCTGTGGTAATATTGCCCTGGCAGCTCAGTCTATGCCGCTGGTCCTTCCCTTTCCATGTCCAGGGGAGGGTAAAATCACTCTGCTTGAAATGCAAAAACTGGATTTGAAACGTCCTCCCCACTCTGCTTTGTCAATTACCATCACACCTGCCCTTCAGAAGCCGGTTTACAAACCCACAGCCCCACAGACTTGCTAACTTGAATCCACTGACTGTACTTTTTTAAAATGATAACTGTCATTTCCAAGGATGTGCTACATGCCTACAAAATACATTTTCAGGCCTGCAGATGAGAAAGACATTAAGGTACTGATCTGTTTACATGTCTGCTACCCATGGCAGACATCTAATCCCTCAAAAGGGCTAAATCCCTTGTCATTTCTTCTTTGGCTTTACACCCAGTGGTGTTGGCCATACAGCAAAGACCTTACTAACGTCTGTGAGAGAGAGAGGGAGAATATGCATGAGGCTCAGATAGAAACAAATTTTTCATACTGACGTAAGGATCAGAGATAGAGCTGCAACTCAACATCTGATCACAAAACTGCATATGAAGCCATTTCTTCACCTTGAACTCCTTCAGCCCATGAGGCCTGATTGTGAAAGGAGGAGTGTTTCATTTAAGGCTCGTTACAGTCAGCTGGTGACAACAGCGCCAGTAAAAACATCTACTAAATGCTTACATTTTGCCAGGTGCTTTCTGTGCTTTGCATGCGCTCTCTGATATTTTCACACTTGGAAACTGTGCATAAACATGGACACAGAAAGATGCATAAAACAGCACATGTTTAATGAATAATCAGGACGTGATCTGCCACATAAATGCCATCCAAGCTAAAATCAAAAGAACATAATCAAACCAGAACCAGAGGAGAGTGTGGCCTTCCCTCCCTCCAACCCAGTAGAAACCACTGTGCTCTCATTAGGATAATAATGGTCTTGCTTTTCTTTCGGTTTTACCTCCTAGGCTCATGCATTATCTTACCTGATTATCAAAGCTCCCCAACTGGTAGGTGTTCAATGACCTTCCCTCCTAGGGAGGCGACACTGGAGTACAGAGTTCAGTGCGGTGGCCCTGCCCACGCAGGTAAAAGGCAGAGCTGCCTTCCAGGGGCAGGCAGTGGGCCCAGGAGCTTTAGTGAGTGCCCTTCTAGTGCTACAGCAGCCTTGGACTTGACTCTAATTTTTGCCCCGAGCTCTCTGATTCACAGCTGCTAAAGAGCTCATGTTCAAGACTTTGGAGCTGGTGTCACCTGAGTGCACAGCGGGACTCATGA
The DNA here is from genome assembly GCF_949774975.1 of Lagenorhynchus albirostris. NCBI lineage: Eukaryota > Metazoa > Chordata > Mammalia > Artiodactyla > Delphinidae > Lagenorhynchus > Lagenorhynchus albirostris. The sequence continues at coordinate 78,886,670 of NC_083107.1, read as the reverse complement.
TTACATCTGACAACAGGCCTGTGCTCCAATCAAGCACATTTGTCTCAGCTGGGCAGGGCTGGGGGTGTGGGTGGTGGTACGGAACAGGAAAAAGTCAGCACCAGGCCACCCCGTGCCCCCTCCCCTGGTAGCAGAGTGAAGTACTAGCTCCAAGCACAATTACACTGGAGGGTCCCTGACTGTCTTATACGTAAATAAACCCTTCACTTAAAAACCTTGCTGAATTAAGAGGTTGGGAAGAACCCAGAAATCATCCTGTCTAACGCCTTAAAATTTGAAAGAGCAAGGAACTCAGGCCCAGAGAGGAAGTGACCTGTTCAAGGTCGCACACAGTGATAAGGAAAAGGGGCTGGTAATAAGGGCAGGTAAGTAACACTCCATTAATTAAGCTCCCAGCAGAGGTGAGGTGCGAATGGTATTTACTTTCCATTCTGGGCTGGCCAACTGGGTGGGTTCATACTCCATTCTGATGAGGTTCTGGGAAGCAAGCCAGCAAACTCCGGGATTTACATAAAACTAACAGAAATGGTTTCACTGTTTTCCCTAAGCCCAACGTTGAAGCTAGAGTCCAGTGATCTAGTCAAGGGTAGTTGGTCCCTGTCCCCAAACCCACACGAATGACAGGAGACCAGGAACATGCGTAGTCAGTAATAAGAATCTGTGGCTCGCACTCTACAGTTTATAAAATGCTCTCACACAAGTTATCCCGTGTGATCCTCATAAGAATCACATGGGAAGGGAAGGGGCAAAGCTGGGAAGGGGCAAAGTTGGTCATACTATTCCTATTTTAAAGAAAGAAACTGAGCATTTATCCAAGATCATAGACCTAGTGCAGCCAAGGTGACCAACTCCTATTCCATCACCACACTTGGTGACAGGAGAGAAGAAGAGAGCCTGGGAGATAGAGACAGTGCTTCATCCTTCACGCCATGGTCATGTGACATTGAAAAATATTACAAACAGTATTATTTTTATTAACTCTATGTCTCAAGCATCTCTCAATCATCTTTATATGCCCCGACATCGTAGGATCTCAGACAGATAATTTGATTTAAACATAATGCTACCTATAAAGAAGTTTTAGAATCACCAAAATCAGTAAGATACGCTGCTGTTCTAAAATAATTTATCCTGTCCTTATTTTCCAATATGGTATCTCTATATATTTGAGTCAGCATGTTTGAGCTACAAGTAACTTTACAAATCATCTGACCCATTTCTCTCATTTTGTGGGTAAAGAAACAGACCAAGACCAAGCCAGTAACCTTTCCCAGTTGACATAACACATCTATGGGAGAGCCAGGACAAACACCCAAATCTCCTGAGCTCCAGTTCCATGTTCCTTCCACCCACCAATCCATCCAAATCCCGTCTTCCTTTGGAGGACCACCCCCTTCCTCATGTATTTCTAAGCCATTCATCCAGAGCATTTTGTCAGGACCTATCAGTACTTAATGAATGTGTCTCGTTCATTGTAGCATTATCTCCCTGAGCCACCAACTCCTTCCGTAACCTTCTGCCTGACACGTCCCTTCTCTGAGCCTGAGGTCCTCCCCTATAAATTTCAAATAATCCCTGTGCCTCCCACCTCATACTGTTGTGAACAGTAAACTGACATGCAAGTGAAAGAGGCTAATTATCAGTATTTATTACTGGAGTTGCACTGCATTCTATGCAATCTAAGCAAACCACTGTACCTCTCTGTGCCTCAGTTCTTCTGTCTGGAAAGGGGAGCCACTACCATCCAGGATCTAGCCCAGAGTGATGCTGGAGAGATGTGATTAACGTACCCTTATCTCTTCCAAATAAAATGCATTCTAGTTATCAATGTCCTCATCAATTAATCATCACTCCGTTGATCTACATTAATCATGCTTTTGTTTATTCAACTAGCATTAACTTGGCACGTACTGTGTGCCCAGCTCAATGAGGAGAGGAAGGGCACAGAAGAAGAAGCAGACCCTCGCACTGCCTTCAACAAGACAAAATGACACAGCCACAAATAAGACAGAATGATTCTAAAAGAGTGCATACCAGCATTTCAGGGAGGGTAAGAAAGCAATGTCTCATTCTTAGATTAGTCCATTAGGAGGAAGGATTTTCCACTGCTTTGGAGCAAAACAAAATAAAAGAGACCATAATAACTGTAAGTAGAATCTTATTCCGTGACCCTTCCAAAATCAGCACAAGAGAATTCTGGTCTAGCAGACAGTTTCCTTTCTGGAAGCCTCCCCTGCGTGACCAGCCACAATTAACGACTCCTTCTCTGAATCCCGTTGTTCAGTCCGTACTTCCTCTGGGCCTTTCACTCCTCATTATCTTATAGTTGTTTGTAAATCTAGCTTTGCTCACTTACCAGTCCAGAAAGACATTAACTGTGCTTATTCATTTTTCCCTCCCTCCTTTTCCTTGCAACCACACCTATACTTTAAGAGTCATTACATAGGATGGCACTTAGAGATAATTATTGATTTAAATTGGATTGAATGGAGTTGACTACCTGACAAAGGGCAGGTGTGACAATTTTCACAGCCTGGCTCTACTCTCCCCATGCCCTTATAATTCTTCTGTTAGTAACCCATTTAAGCCAGGTCACACAACTGAGCGAAGTCAGGGCAGAAGTTTTACCCCACCCACAGAGCAGCTAGGAAACTGTCAAGAGGCCCCAAACACTGTATTTTAAAAACAATCACCACTAAAAACAGATACATACATGCACACTGCATGACAAACAAACACGTACAGATCCTGGTCAAGATGGTAAAGGAAGTACAGCTTAGCTTTAGCACCAGCCCTTCCATGCCCTGCAGTTCCATGTCTGCAGCCATTCAGCCACTCAGGACTGCCTCTAAGTCCCCACAGAGTCTCTGAATTCTGGCTCCAGACCCCTCCCTCTCCCATTCAGCACCAAACCTCTACCTAATGCCTGCATCCAAAGGATGCCAGTTTATGGGCCCATGCCAGCCTGGCTTCCTGAAAAGCTACCTAATATCTCACCACCCACCCCCATCCTACACATTCCGACTCAGCAGGTCTGGAATGGAGCCCAGGAATGTGGGTTTTACATATGTTCTCTGATTGATTTTCATGTGCACTCCTGGTTGACCCTTATAATGGAGTTAGATCCCATCTAATTCACGTGATAAACAAGTACCATAACACGTGCTAATTCAAAGCCACCCACAGATTTCATGGCTAAGAAAGGACTCAAATCTCCTGATTCCCACTCCAGATTCAGGTCCCTCTTATTAGTACAACAGAGTTGACAAAAGGAAGGAAAACTTGCTAGTCATTCTTCCTGCATTCCAGAAAGAAACTTCAGCAGGAAAAAAAAAAAAAAAAAGAATATTTCAAAGCCTATATTATAAGCATATGCTTTCCATAATCAGAGGAGGGAATTCAGTTTGAACATGCAACTTGTATTTAACAACAAGAAAACATAAACAAAATAGAAAGTGCTATGGTTTCAAATTTTCTATTGAAACCACTCCTGAGAATTACCTGAGAAATTCCAGTAGTATTTCAACCTGGGAGAAGACAACTTGAGGGTTTTATAAATAGCTACTGTCATCCAGATGGAATCTCTCCTTTGCTTTTCAGTCATGTGTTATTATTTGTAATATTTCTAAAATCACTTTTAAGATAATAAACTTGAAAAATCAGTCTCATGGAGACACGGGGTTTTGATGACAAAATAAATAGGGCCGGAGGAGATTGTTAGTGTTTCATTTTAATTAAAACATCTCATTTGGATGAAGGTCCTCAAGGGCAGGAGGCAATATATACACATTTCAAATTGGTAGCATTTCACCAAAATAGAGATATTAAGGGAAAATGCAATAAAAGATTGTGTTATACACAAGTGGGAAAAGTGGGGCCCAATCTTATCAGTAGCATAGCAACACTTAACAACACTTTGGCCAAGGTCAGCATTCCTGTGTCCCTCAAAAAAAATAAATAATAAATAATAATAATACAAGTGAATGCTTACATCTACCAAAGGACTTTAATAGTCAGAAGCAGATAATTTTCATCACTTCAGTCTCTCTTCATAAATGCAAAGGATAATTCAGTGGAACATTCTAACCAATTAACACTGTTCATTTGCTGACCGAAGGAAACAGATTCAGCTACATAAGATAAGGCATTAACCGCAAGGAGGTAAGCGTTTAAAAAAAATATAAGTGGGGCAAACAAAAGTGTAAACACTTGGTTATCACCTTATCTCTAATCTGAGAAAGTCTTTTTTCATTGTCATCAAATGTTCAATTCCATTCAAAAGATACTTACCAAAGAAAACAAGAAAAGCACAGCATGAGATTTAAAAGGGATCCCTGATTTTGCTCCTACACCACAAGAGGACACCAGACATTAGTGGTCATGTTAGTCAGGATAGACCATGATCTGCTGCATTAACAAAATTAATCCCCAGATCTCCGTAGTTTAGCACAAGAAAGCTTTTGTGTTGTTTTGGGTCATCTATATAAAATGTAACTTAAAGTCAATCCTCTCTCCTATGCAGCTCTCATCCCTGGTTGTTTCCATTTTCATATCACCACTTTAGAGTTCCTCATTCAAAACGCTCCGACAGAAGAGTCAAAACCCGGAGAGGCACTCTTAGCTGCCTTGGGCTATAGGGGACACAGCACATCTGCTCACATTCCCATCAGTGAGGACTTGGGCACAGGGGGTGGAATACTAAGTACAAGGAAGCTGGAGATAAAGAATGTCCCTGCATATCCAGGAAGAGAGACGGCAATGAGAACACAGCATTGTATCTGCCACAGAAAACCAACGAAATGTATGGGAAAAGCAGGTGGAACAGACAGCAGTGTTCTTCTGAGCAGCTGGGGAAAGTTCTCCCAGAGAGGTATGATTAGAGTCACCTTTAAGGATGGATTAAGAGGGGAATACAGAGCAGAGGCCAACTGGAAGGAACACTGCAATCAAAGCTCCACAGGCAGGAAGGAGTGGTGTGTGTTTAGAGAACAGTAAGAAAACAAGCCCTGCTGAACAATTGTGAGTGACTAATGGAAGACAGGTATTTGGAAGCAGCTGGGGGGGGGATCATATTTTGGAGAGTTAGGAGCTATAGGAAAAGGAGTAGAAATATTTTTTCATTGAGCAGCATTGTGGTCTGTGAAGCCAGACTGCCCAGGTAACCCCAGGTACAACCCATGTGTCCAATCCATAAAGTTGAAGTCATGCAACTCATCCCATTATCCCAATCATCCCACTGGTCACTAATCCCCATTGAGTCTACTTCCTATGGATATCTCAGAGCCACACATGCCTCTATGTCCCCACTAACTCTGCCTTATTCCAGGCCCTCAGGATTGCTTACCTGGTGCCGTGGACTGAACGTTTGTGCCACCCCAAAATTCATATGTGGAAACCCCAATCCCCAATGTGATGGCATTTGGAGATGGAGCCTTGGGGGTGGTGAAGCTTTCATGGTAGCATTAGCGCCCTTAAGAAGAAGAGATAGGAAAGCTCTTTCTTCCTCTCTCACTCTTTTTCACTCTCTCTCTCTCCCCAACATGTGACCACGCAGCAAGAAGACACATGTCTGCAAGCCAGGAAGAGATTCTCACCAGTACCTGACCTTGCTGAGCATCCCTGATCTTGGATTTTCAGCCTCCAGAACCATGAGATATACACGTCTGTTGTCAAAGCCAGTCTATGGTAGTTGTTCTAGAAGCCCGAGCGATCTCTCGCCACATCCCCATCCATCTCCTCCCCACCTCTGGCTTCTTTCTCCTTCAGTATAAATCTGACACTATGGGCCGGAATGACCTTCCGAAAAACCGTTTCTAAAATGGTAAAACCTAAGGGACCCTTCCTGACCTGGCCACGTCTACTTCACATTTTACCAATCCCAAACCATTTCGAGGCTTTCTGGAAATACCACATTTTTCATGACTCTTGAGCCTTTACATATGCTGCTCCCTTTCACAGAAAGGTCTCCACTCTTTCCTGCTTGGAAAAAAATCATATTCATTCTGCAAAGCCTTTCTGTAAGACAACCTCCACCCGATCCCTCCCTTAGTTAATAATTCCCTCCTCTGTGCGTTTACATGCTTTTAAAACACTTTATTGCTTCCATTCGTTTGCATTGGATTATATCCGGCCAACTCTCCACATACAACAAGAGCTCCACTGAGAACCGGGAATGTGTCCTTTTCACCTTTGAATCCTCAGGCCCAAGCCCTATGCCCGGTTGAGAGTACATGCTCAATACATGCTTTTTCAATCAAACATGAAGTTAACATTATGGACAGTATCTGAGGTATTTTCTGGGTCTAATATTCAGCTGTAACCATATGAGCTCCAGTATAATAATAATCATCATAATAGAATAATACAGAATATTATAAAGGAGGAATATGGAGAAGGAAAATGCTATGAACCCAGTAGGGCGGAATTCTTTAATCACACCTAGTAGTTACTAAGACCTTTTTCTGGGCCAGACAGAATTCTGGGCTAGGTGCTTTTAATGTATTATCTCAGTTAATACTCACCAAAACCCCTTAAAGGAAAAAATACTATTATTCACATTTTAAAGATGATAAATTGGGGCACATAGGAATTAAGCATCTCACCCAAGGCCATACAGCTAATAATAATTGAGCCAGCATCAGGATCTAGCCACTCTAAAAGAGAACCGCTCCATAAAACCTGCCCTACGATAAGAGGACAAGCTCGGATATTAGGATCCAAGGCAAAGACACAGAGAGTAATTAGGGTAACATTAAAGCAAGAGGGATGATGGAATGGGAGCGGGAGAACACGCGCACTGGAAGCCCCCTGCCCTTGGTAGTTCAGAAGTAGGCTGAGTACGTGTTAATAGCAGTGGTATGTTAAGTATATGGTTTTAAATAGAAACCATACTTTATGAACTATGTGCTATGTCTGTGGTCAGATCCAAACTTTTGACAACTGGAAAATAAATAAATATCTCATTACAATCAATGTAATTACTGGGCAAGGAAAACAAAACGAATCAGCATCGGCAGTTAAAACAATGCACCATGACGCCAGAAGGAAAAGCCCTAAAGAACAAGTGAAATGTAAACCTAAGAGGCTACTTCACTCTTGACTCTTCTAAAATAAGTACTGTTCCCCTTTTACTAAATTCTAAAGTGTCTCTAACAATTAGCAATGTATTTATTACAAGTTTACCAGAGATGCCCTGCTCTGTGGTATAGGTTGTAGGGGAATTTAAATGGAAGGGAAAAGAATGGGTAGAGGAAAGAAAGGGAGAAAAAGAGAGAGACAGAGAGGATTCCCAAGAGCTATCACTATCCATTCAATTCTATTCAACACCTGTGCACTGAACTTCCACCCTGCAGAATGGAAAGAACTCGGTGATGGGGATACCGGTGGAAGCATACAGATACAGTTCCTCCTTTTAAAGAGCTCATAGACATAGATAAGTAACTAGGCAGCGTCAATATAATCGGGAAAGACCAGAGTGCACCATGAACAAAACCTAAGGCAGATGTGGTAAGTCAGAGGGGGCCACCAAGGAGGAAGTGAAACCTAAAAAACCTTCTTGCCAGGGGGAGATTGGAGGAAAGAATCTTAGCAGAGGGAACAGAAGCAGTAACACAAGAAAGGGCAATGAAGCAGGGGACAAGGTAACAACGAACGGGCTGAATTAGGAGAGCTGAAGCACGATGCAAGAGGGCGGGTAGCAAAAGACGAGGTGGAACGGCAAGCAAGGGTGGGTCTTGAAGCCGCCGCAGGGACTCGGGATGTTTTCCCAACATCGATGTAGAGTTACTGAGGAGTGGAGGGAGAGTCAGGCAAGGGAGGCACCACCAAATGGGCATTTTAGAAATCACTCTGACCTACTGTAACAGGGAACTGTAACAACCTAAATGGGAAAAGAATCTGAAAAAGAATAGATACGTGTATAATACATGAATCACTGAATCACTTTGCTGAACACCTGAAGCTCACACAACATTGTTAATCAACTATACTCCAATATAAAATGAAAATTTTAAAAAGGGGAGATCATTCTGGTTACAGTGTGGGAGATGACTGTGGAGCAATCCTGGGGTCAGAAGAAACAACTCATAGGCCGTGGCAGTGAGTTAGGTGGGAGTTCCTGGTGACTGGAACTAAGGGGGCAGCAGCAGAAATGGACTAAAGAGGGAAGATGAGAGATACTCACTGAGGAGAAACAGCAGGAGGTGGCATGGTCCTCTGTGACCTGAGGATGAGGGAAAGTGGATACATGATGACCAGGCACTGGCTCGAAAAACTAGGAGGGCAATGGTGCCTGTCCCCAAAAGGAAAGACACAAGGGGAAGCACATGTTTCCAGATAAAAGCTGTGCTCAGTTTGGGATATCCTGCCCTTTTGGTGTCTGTGGGACAGCCACAGGGTCAAGTCTTCTAGGCTGTTGGATATTTGGGTCCGGCGTTCAGGAGAGAGACGGAGCCTGGAGATTTCCATTAGAGAGTCAGGACGTGGTAAGATATGAAAGTCAAAGCAGCAGACAAGATCACAGGATGAGAACTCATCGGGAAGAGAAGCTGAGAAGAGAATTCTGAAGAAAATCAATATTGAAAGGACACACTGAAGGAAATAAGCCCACAAAACATCGTAAGGGGAACGGCCAGAGAAGCGAAGGGAAACCAGGAGAGCATGTACAGTGGAAAGTGAAAGAAGAACTTATGTCAATACGGAGGAAGTTGTCAGCTGCATCACCTGCTTCTGGGAAGCCAAGTAAGGTAAGAACCCAAAAGTATCCATCAGGTTCAATACCAACGGATCACTGTCTCCCTGGCGAGAGCTGTTCAGTGGAATGATGGGCGCAGAAGACAGCCTGTGGTGGGGTGGGGTAAGGGTGTAAGGACAATTATTTCAAGATAGGAGTGTATCTCAAGGGAGATGTATAGTCAGGGGATGTTTTGGTTTTTGGGGGGGGGGTTGGTTTTTTTTTTTGGCGGTATGCAGGCCTCTCACTGTTGCGGCCTCTCCCGTTGCGGAGCACAGGCTCCGGACGCGCAGGCTCAGCGGCCATGGCTCACGGGACCAGCAGCTTCACGGCATGTGGGATCCTCCCGGACCGGGGCCCGAACCCGTGTCCCCCGCATCGGCAGGCGGACTCTCAACCACTGCGCCACCAGGGAAGCCTAGTCAGGGGACGTTTTTAAGGTGGGAGAGACTTAAACGTGTTTACATGCAACTGGCAAGGAGCTAATAGAGTAAGTAAGATCATAAATGACGGTGAAGAGAAGAGGTGATTGAAAGAGTGAGGCACGAGGGGATGACATTCAGAGCCCGGTGGGATGAACTGGTCTTTGAGAGGAATGGGGCCAGAAAAGGAACAGTAATAGGAGGGGAATTCAGAAGCAATACGAAAAGCAAACCCAGGATTTTCATCAATCAATCAGTCAGCAGCCAAACAAGGAATGTACCACCTGGGAGCAGAGAGTTTCCTTGTTCACTCACGTTTCTGCTCTAACCACAGCGAACTGGAGTACAGGAGTTCAAACAACAGAAAAGGGAGAAAAATCCTCAGCTCTGCCCCACGACTACAATATAACTTTTTAAAAAACCACTTGACTTCACGCACCTTTGAATGAAAACATATACATTTACCAGCTTAGTATGAGCAGTCTAAAAGGAGGCTCGCTTCTGTCAGAGATGGACCACAGAATGTCTAGAGTACCTAATTCCAAGTATTTATTAAGCACCTATCTTCAAGGGCTGTCCCAGGAGAATAAGAATAATTTCTTACATTTGAGTAGAGCTTGACCAGTAATTACTCTGCTGCATCTAGAAGTCTTGGCGAGACTGTTTAAATCACAGATCCCTAGAGCCCATCCTGAGATTCTGTCACTACATCCGGGAAAGAGCCTGGGAATCTATATTTGTATCAGGGTCCTGGATGATGCCAGAGGAGCATTTGGAAACCCAATGCTGTAAGTCCAAGAGCAAACCTTCTTGTACATCATCTAATTTAGAACATGTACCAGGTGTCAGAGTACTCAGGTTGGTGAAAATTGAAACAAAAACAAACACTGCCAGCTCAGTGAATGAAACAGTGACCGTTCATTGTTCATGCAGGCACTGAGCCAGGCGAGGTTCATCTAATGAGTATTCATGAAGCACCAAACGCCATGCTCGGCAGAGGGACTACAGATTTGAACTAGATTTGGGACTTTTTCTCAAATGATTCTTAGTCTACGGAGGAGGAAAGAGAAGAAAATCTAACCATGATACCAATTTGGTTTTATAAGTGTTTCGACACATCTCGTGACCAATACATACATGAAATTATGGGAGCATAAAAAACGCTCTCAATTAGAATGGTGAGGGGACAGACAAATGGGAGGACCTGATGCACGAAGGGATTATAAATTTCGAATCAAAGCTAGATGAAGCAGGTGGGGAAAGACATTTTCAGAAGGCAGAGCTAACAGCATGTGTGTAAAAGTGACCCAGGGCCACCCAGAGCTCCACCATCACTATCATGCAAGAGGCGTGCCCTCTCCTAAAATCTGGAGAGAACACAGTGGAGAGACTAACAGTGGGCTGGAACATCTTTGTATAATCCATGTCCGGCAAAATACTAAACCTTCAAGTGCTGAAGGTTTTTACCTGGGGAACATTCTCGAGTCTTTAATGGCAAAATGATAAGAAGCCACTAAAAATACTTTAATAACAACATCCAGTTATAGGAAGGAACTCAGAAAATGTGAAAATGTGGAAGCCAAACTTGGAAGAGGTCACGTAAGAAATGGATAGTCAGAGTGTCAGTGCGGGCAAAGTGGTCACTAGGAATCTCTTTAGTCTTAGCTGCCATTTTTGTGATCCAAAAGAAGTAGAAGGCAGGTAAGATATTTAGAAAGATGGGTAAGTTAGTCACAACAAAACGAATGGAAATTTAGAGAAAAAAAATAGTAGGGAGGCATGGGGTAGTACCTAGAGGGTACTACAGATGCATCCACTGTTGATTTCTTTAAAAACTGAGTGACATGAACCTTCTGTGACCTTGCAGGAATCCCATGAATGGAAAGACATCTTAACAGTGAGAACAGACACTAAGAGAGAAAGGGCAGAGGGAAGGATGGGATGTTTGGTGTTCCAACATAGGTCTAAAATAAAGGAGAGAATACCTATCAGGATAGACTAACTGCTATTACAAATAGCCACAACGTTTTTTGGGTGGCTTAACTCATTAAGACTTATTTCTCCCTCACATCACAAGGCAATGCAGACAGTCACTGAGGAAGCCGCACTTCCCTCCATCTAGTGGTGCCTCTATCTTTCAGAGCCTGGAGTTCTACCATGAATCCTCTACATGTGGCCAAATGGGGAAAGAAAGTGCAGAGAAGGTCGTGTTCATGGTTTCAGCTTCTGGAGCCAATGCTGTCAGTGGCTTACTAAACTTCTATCCACATCCCATTGGCCAGACTCCATCACATGGAACCTACCTAAGGGCACATTGCGGGGGGATGTGTCATTCAGCTGTGTGCCCAGAGGAAGGGAAATGGGGTTGGTGGAGCCACTGCACTGCCTCTGCCCCAGATGGGTACAGAGTGTTCTTTAGAAGATATCAGGATGAGTATGCTGACTGCCTAACGCAGTCAAGGACAGGGAAAGGGACGGTTCCCAAAAGGTTAAATGCTAAACGGTTCCCAAAAGGTTAAATGCATACAATACAATAGGCAGCTGTACTGAACAATACTTGTGTATGTCTGAATTATATTTTGCTTAAAATTGTTGCACTGAAGAGCTGTAGGTTCATATAATAAAACAACAAAATAGAAAATCATAAAGACATTATAACTGAGAGTAATCTAGATTCATTCATTCATTTGTTCTGTACGGATTTAGCAAATATGTATTGAGTGCATACCATATGCCAGTCACTGTGCTTGTAGTACAAAGATAAAATGAGCAAAATAGACATGATTCCTGACCTCGTTCATCTTACAACCTAGAGGGAATACAGACAACAAAATATGTAACTTCAAGGGAATGGGATTATTTACCCCTGTCTCTGATTTTGTTGCAACCACAATAACAAATGACAACTCGCTTAAGTTTACACATGCAAAGAGGAGCAGACGTTTTTAATCTCCCAAGAGGTCACAATCTTCTGAGTCACATAAACTTCCCTGCTCACTAAAGGAACGTTTTCTTCCGGAAATTTCTGTAGGTTTTTGAGGTGTGAAAGAAAGAAAGAAACAAACATGGGCATACAGTTAAAAGCAGAAAAAACATTTTTAGCAAAGTAATGATATAAAGCAGATGGAGAGGATGAACACTCCTTCTGAACCCCTACCTAGAGGTCCGATTTTAAAGGATGACAGTTTGAGCCAAGGACCTGGTCAGTAAAATCTGGGAGAAAGTATTTCATACAGTGCTAAAGAAGGAATCAAGAGGAAAATAAGGAGGATGATACCCAGATGGCAGCAAAAGAAAAGGTAACACACGTATAATTGACACCTTATCACTCCTCTGCTTACCACTGTCCATATATATTCCTCAAACCATGAAGTATTCACTTAAAAACAATTCAAAATACTATGGGATACAGGATGTAATCAGCCCCAGGGCTCACACACGGAAATCCATACAGAGTTGCAGACTTTAAATTAGTCTCAGGATAGACAGAGCAATCACCACCTTAAGACAGAAGCAGTGCCACGCTCTGGCCAGGGACAGCCTTGGACACTTCATCTAGGGTTAACTTTTGCCTGGGGCAAAGGAGAGGCAGAACTGGACAGTCATCATAACAAGTAGGACATGGGACCCTCTCCTCTCTCCCCTCTTCCGACAACAACAACAACAACAATAATACGTAGCATTGACTGAAAGCTTACTCTGTGCCAAGCATACTTGCCTGCATGAACTCACAACAACGCAATGAGATAGATACTATTTACCCACAACTTACATATGAAGAAACTGACTCCTGGAAAAGTTAAGTGACTTACTCAAAGTTATCCACAGCCAAACTATTGAAGTAGAATTCAAACTACAGTAGTTGGCTTCTTGAGTCTGCTCTTTTGATGACTGTCTTCTGCCTCTGGTGACACTGTATTTCCTCAGTGTGAAAGAAGGCAGGATGGGGTAAGAAATAATAGACAAAACGATTAGCAAACAATATTTTGTAATGCAAATAAAAATTGGGTTTTCTAATGTAGATATCTGATTGGCCTATTTCTTACTTTGTTATCCTTCTAATTGCCAAAATGTCAAAAAGAGTAGATGCATTTTCCTTAGTTTACTTTTAGTTCTTTCTTCCCCATGCCTCAGAGACTTAATGTGTTCTCTGCCTTCTGTTTCAAGGGGACCATGGGGCTGGCGGGGAGAGGGGATTCTCAGGGCACTTATTTTCCCTGGTGATTACTAAAGCAGTCAGCCTTTTATCCTGGCAGGGGGAGGGTTTGGAAAGGAGATTCAAAATATTGCATATTGATATTTCAAACTTTTGGCACTGTATCTCAAAGCCCTGACAACATTTTATGTTAATTATCCTTTTGAATGAAGGGAAGTTAAGCAAAGAAGAGCAGCCTGCTTACTCTGTAGTCTGGAGCAGGGCAGAATAGGACAGGTAGGAGAGAACACAGCATCCCATGCAAATATGTTGTAAATGTTTGTGCACAGGATTTATCTTGGGATGGACAGAGGATAAAAAAATTATTCAGTGTCAAGCCCTGAGCTACTTCCACTGAGCTCCTCTCAGACACCAGTAATGAACTCTTCAGATACTCCTCGCAGAGATCCCTGAAGTCCAGTTTATAACCAGGCCAATAACTCACTTTTGATCTCTGAAGCCACTTGTTCGATTCTCTGGACTTCAGGGCCAAAATGAGTTGTTTACTATTTATAGCAAGTATAAAAAAGGTCATCACAAGCTGTGGTCAGTTCCAAGGATGGCAACTGGTATTCTCATAACTTGCACGTGGGCAATGGCAAAACTTTTTAAAAGATTTATGCACATCAAATATATACAGATAGTCATTTTAAAGCCACTTTTTCCATCAATACTTATTAACCATCTAATCTGATAAATCACTGTATTTGGAGGCTGTGGGGTATACAGAGGCCTTCAGAAAGCAAACATGAACTGGAGACTCTGCAATCTGAGAATACTTAAGCAGAATCATCTATCAAAAAATTTTTTTATAATATGTAACAGTCCTCATGTAACCTGGGGCCGATCAGCTAACTTCTCTGGAACACCAGTTTTCTTACCTTATGCAATACGATTTTATTCATTCAACCAACAGTAGAGCCAGGTTCAAGACTGGTCCTGAAATCCCATAGACCCTGGATAGATTGCTGGCGCTGGTATTTGGGCCTCAGTTTCTCGTTTGTTGCAGTGGGGATGTTAGCGAATCCCCTACAGAGGCAGGGAGATTAAGTCATTTACTTAAACACCAAGACGTAGGGCCTAGCAACTTGTAAGTGGTCAATACTTGTTGACTGTTTTCATTTTCATTACTGCTGATGGAACCCATTCTACACCAGTACTGTTAAAAAGGTCCAGAATACGAAATTATGTAGAACACAAGTCAATCCTGAAGGCATTCACTTTTTAAAGAGGAAGAAAGTCAACAGAGATGTGTAATAAAATGGGATGAGAGCACTAAGAGTTCGTTACCAGCTGCCAAGGGGGCACAAAGAGGAAGCACCCAGTTTTCCCTGGGTAAAGAGAGTAGGCTCCCCCGAGAAGCTGCTGGAGCCCAGCCTTGAAAGTAGAACTAGATGTCTAAGAACTCTTCAGGACTTAACGTTATAAGCTTTTTAAACTGTCGATCTAAAATTTCACATGTGTGAAAGTCATCTTTCAGCATCCCATGTCCAGAGCACATTCATTAACTTTCCAACCAGGAATGCGATCATTAATTACTGCTGGACACCCTTCTCCCACGAAACCAAACAAAAATCCCTTAGCAATGGCAGTTCTGGGGGTTGGGAAGCAAGATTATGTCCCACTGTCGACATTGGTGATGCACCCCCTTCACAGACAGACCACTGGAGGCCAAACTCAGGCCTAGTCAGGGAGGGGGGTGGTCAAGGCTCCGCCTTTTCATTCGTGTTTGACACCGCGCTCCTTTTAAACCAGGCGCCAGTGCTGGGTCAGCAGCTTCACACAGGTCAAAGGAGATGAACCGAACACCGCAGGCACAATTTCAAAGGGATCGGTGGCCGGCAGGAAAAAGTCTGTGCGCCGAGGACCAGCCCAGGGGCCCTCAGGAGCCCAGGCTCAGGGGTCCTCAGCAAGGCCCCGGGTGCCCGCCTCTGACAACGTCGTTCCCCGCCCCGGGCCGCGCAAAAGGCTCGGGGTGCACTGGGGATTCTTCTCCACCCTCAGACTCAGCTTCGTCGCTTGAGTCTGTTCTCCCGGAACACACAACGCAGGCTGACGGCGCGCCCTGTCACGATCGGTAGGCGAAGCTGCTGGATGGAAGCCGGCCGAGCCGCCGTACGGAAGCGCCCCGCCCCTCGCGCGCTCCCGGCCGGCGCTCGCACCTAGCTCCCGGGGGCGGCGCGCGCTCCGGTGTGCGGGGGCAGGGCGGGGCGGGAAGGGGCGTGGCGGGGCGGGGCGCACGCTGGAGACCCGCCCCTGCTCCCCTCCCCCTCCGGCGGAGATTGACGAGCACTGGGCATCGGCCCCAACCAATGAGCGCGCCCGGGGGCGGGCCCTGGAGCCAGCAGCTTTGGCTACTTAGAGTCGTCGGCTGGGCTGTACGAAACCAGAACGGAGTCGGGACTGCCCAGGTGGAGTAGGCGCCCCAGCCAACGTGGACCGGCAGGCGCACGGGCATCGCGGCGGGGACCGCACCGCACGGATCCGCGCGGGGCAGAGCCGAGCCACAGCCCCACGCGCCGCCCAGGACACGCTCGTCACCACCACCTCCGCAGCACCCATGGGGACCAGGAGACTTTAAAGGAGTTTGGGGTTTCGGGAGCAGGGAAATCACGGGTACGAAGAGGCAGCTTTCTTTGCCTTGGAAACGTGTTTTCTTCGTCCGATTGTTTGGACCCTGTGCCGGGTAGGAGGGAGAGGGGACTTCTGGCTGAAAGTGGGCCTCGCCACACAACCCGCACCCACACCGGCACACACACACCGCACTGACTTCCCCCATCCTCCCCTTGCCTCTTTGTTAGGTTATTTTAGACAGAGCAGCCTCGCCCTGGCGCAGCCAGATTGGCTCTGCTGGGGAGAAGGCGAGAGAACTAAGGGGCAGAGTGCACCTGCCTGTGTGGGCAAGTGTGCCCGGGTGCGTGGGTGTACGTGCACTGGCGAGCGCGCCAGCGTGGGGTTGGAATAGTGTACGAAGGTGGGGGTCTGAGTGTGTCGTCGCGAAGGTTTGTCATTGTACGTGACATCAGCACACCGGTGTACCAGCCTGCCAGTGTCTGGACTCCAAGTGTGCAAAATTGTGCTGGTGTCAAGTGGGTGCCCGTGAACGTGTCCGATGGTCATTGCGCGAGGCGCTCTCGGGGAGGAGCACGGACCTAGGGTAAAACTGAGAGGTGGGCTGGGGAGGGGGGCGGCTGAAAATGTGAGCGCCGCGCGCTCCAAGCTCTGGAGCCCGAGGCGCTCCCCCTTTCCTCCAACCCACCCCTCCGTCCCTTCCTGGGTGTCCCGACTCCCACGCTGCCACACCCCGCGCTGTCCTTCCCACTGGGACCCCGCACGCCCTCCCGCGCTCCAGCCTCTTCTCTTGTGGGCGTTGGGCCGGGTTCCGGTACAAGGTCCGAGGCTGCGTGGCGGCGTCCGCTCTCGCCCGCCGGACTGCTGGCTCCCGTGCCGGTCCTGGCCCCGGGGAGGCGGTTGACTCCAGTACAGGTGCGCGGGCGGCCAGGTCCCGGGGGCACGGCTCGTCCTGGGGAGGGCAGCGCGACTCTGATCGTGTCTCTGCGTCTCCTCTGTGCTTCCGCAGATCCCCGCTTCTGGCCCCGGCCTCGCCGCGTCATTGATGGGCAACCAACTGGACCGCATCACCCACCTTAGCTACAGCGAGTTGCCCACCGGGGACCCGTCGGGGATCGAGAAGGACGAGCTGCGGGTCGGGGTTGCCTACTTCTTCTCGGATGAGGAGGAGGACCTGGACGAACGAGGCCAGCCCGACAAGTTTGGCGTGAAGGCCTCCCCGGGCCGCGCTCCCTGCCCGGAGAGCCCTAGCCGTCGCCGCCGCCACCACCTGCTGCACCAGCTGGTCCTCAACGAAACTCAGTTCTCCGCCTTTCGGGGCCAGGAATGCATCTTTTCCAAAATGAGCGGCGGCCCTCAGGGCGCCGACCTGAGCGTCTACGCGGTCACGGCGCTGCCCGCGCTCTGCGAGCCCGGCGACCTGCTGGAGCTGCTGTGCCTGCAGCCCGCGCCAGAGCCGCCCGCGCCCGCCCCGCACTGGGCCGTCTACGTGGGCGGCGGGCAGATCATCCACCTGCACCAAGGCGAGATCCGCCAGGACAGCCTGTACGAGGCGGGCGCGGCCAACGTGGGCCGGGTGGTGAATAGCTGGTACCGCTACCGCCCGCTGGTGGCCGAGCTGGTGGTGCAGAACGCCTGCGGCCACCTGGGCCTCAAGAGCGAGGAGATCTGCTGGACGAACTCGGAGAGCTTCGCCGCTTGGTGCCGCTTCGGCAAGCGGGAGTTCAAGGCGGGAGGGGAGGTGCCGGCCGGCACGCAGACCCCGCAGCAGCAGTACTATCTCAAGGTGCACCTGGGTGAGAACAAGGTGCACACGGCCAGGTTTCACAGCCTGGAAGACCTCATCCGCGAGAAGCGCCGCATCGACGCCAGCGGCCGCCTGCGTGTGCTCCAGGAGCTCGCCGACCTTGTGGACGACAAGGAGTAGCCTGGGGGAAGCCGCCCGCCCCTCCAGCCTCCCCGCGCCCCGCTCCCTCCCCCGCACGCGGGCTCCCAGGCCGGCGATTCAGCACCCCCCGACCCTCTTGAGTGGCCACCCGCAGCGGCCAGCGCCCGGGCTGCAGCCTCGCATCTTTCTGGCAAGTGGCAGGTAGTCCCAGGAACTGGCCCCGGGACTGAAGGGGCCGCGCCCGCCCGGCTGAGATCCCCAGTGGTGATGATGGTGTTGGGAGACCCAGCGTGCGCTTGCCCCTTGAGTTGTAAGTGGGGAGAGGAGAACGGGCCGAGGGAAGCAGGGACAAGACCTCCCCCCAAGAGTCACTGGTCTAGTGACTAACACCCGACCTACTAGAAAGGGACCATCACCGCCCCAAACGTGCACACACAGACCGGTGGGAGGTGAGAATGGATCCTTTCAGGGCACAGCTCAGCTCTAGTATGGATGTGTCCCCAGACTGCAGGATTTCCAAGAAATCGAGCCTGTCCCTCATGCACTTGTGAATAATTCCACGAGGGAGCAAGCACTTCGGGACTCCGGGTTATCCAGAGGCTGCCCGGGACTTTTTCAGCTCTCCAGTCCCTGGTCTCCTGACATTGTATCCCAGGCTCCGGGCTAAGCAAGACAGTGTTTGTTTTGCTTCCCGTTCTTTCCACCTAGGGAAGCGAACGCCACTCCTCACCGGCATTTGCCTGTGAGTCTCCCTTGCTGGCAGAAGGGATGCCTTCCCGGTCCCCGGAGGATAATGGCGCAGCGAATTTGATGAGGAGAGCCGGCCCCGCCCCCCTGGACAAGAGAAGGCTCACCAGGTGTCCGCGAACTTGAATCTGTGTAAAGGGCGCTTGTTCTCAACCCTAGATGGCTCCCTCCTTGGGCTGCGTTTCAAAAATAACCACAGTTTTAAAGGGGTTGGAGAAGACGGAGGGGAAAGACATGGCAACATTCCAGAAACCAGCATTATTACAGCACCATAGCCAGTGTATTTAGTTTGGCTTTTCCTAACACAGAAATCTCAGAAGGTGGGGAAGTGGAAATAAAGTCTTAAAATCGAGAAAGCAGTTGTCCAAATATGTCAACAAAGCCTATCGTGTTGATGTTTTTTTATTGACCATTTTAGCAACATGCTAATAAAATTTCAAATTGAAATTTTTATTTTCATGGCTTTAATCCATGATAGTTTAAATACTGGGGGCCATTAAGAGTGGATTTAGCTAAGAGCTTAGCTAACATTGCCTTTTCACTCTATTTTTCTCAAACCTTATGAGAATTCTGTTTTTGAATATTGTAGTTAATTTTTTGGCTTTAACGGCAGCCCTAGTAATGGTGGAGTTGTTAATCCATGTGTATATTGTGCTGAATCTCCATCAGTTAAGGGGTTTACTGCTTCGGTGGAAATTGCTAGCAGGTTCCATGATGTTAATTTCTCGATGTTGTATACCACTACCATTCCACATTTGCATTTCTATTTTTCTTCCTCTCCCCCCTGATCTTCTTAAAAAAACGAATGTAGAATTGGTGGCTTTTTCCCCCTTCTCTTTAGCCAGTCCCACAATTCATTCCTGAAAACCGGAAAGAACTTCTAGGATCAGGTCGATCGTACGGTTTTCAAAAAATTAAGGCTGTTTGAAACCCCTTCCTTGGGTAAGGACTTACCAACTTCTCTTCTGTGCTGCAGCCCCAGCCTGATTAACTGTTACTCGATTCAGTGTGTGTCAGACGCACCTCCAGCATCTACGTCCCGTCCCTTCCAGGGGAATTTGTCAAATAATGGTGTTTAGCTAATTGTTGCAAGCAGTCGCCTACTGACAGTTGTGATCTAGTTGGACAGCAAATATTATGGCCAAAGCCAGTTTCTTGGCATTTCAAAAACAATGCAATAAAAACTAGTCGAGGTTAGCTGCGACTGGAAATGCCTTTCTTTTGTTTGTTTTCATGGTAAAATGATTCATCTCTGTTTTGTTTTTTGGTTTTCAGCCTGGATTCATTCCCTGATCTTGACTCAAAAGGTCAGCTCAATGAACTATGAACTAGAGTATTTTTCTTAAGCCTATTGAGTGATTTATTTTTAAAAAAATGTTTAAATGCCTATGCTTTTCTTTCAGCACATACAACAGCAAAACTTTTGTAATAACGAACTTAACATTTGCATGTATGGAGAACTGGAAATCATTTATTTCCCTAACTTATTCCCCTTTCAAATAACAGATGTCGGATCCTAAACCGAAATTCTTTATTGTATCTACACAGCCCACATTCTTTACTGTGTCCTCCTACTGTATCTTGGCTCTCTGCTGTATTAAATACCATCCTAAGCATTTGTTCGAACAGGACTCCTTCTTGACATTTTGTCTTCTACCTGTCACTCAGAGGGTGGGACTTTAGCAAAAGAAATGAACGGTCTCTCACACCTGAGATTTATTTCCTCTGATGGTACATAATCTGATTTTGCTCTTACTAAGAGGGTCACTATAATAGAGGCTTAGCTTGATACTTGCTGAGACTAGATTAGCAATAAAAATAAGAGTTTGGCAGCCAAAGTAGCACTCATGACTATATTGGTCTATTAAGGATTGGGTTGATGATGATACTTCTACAAATTCACGATAGAAAAACACTAGTTACAAAGGGAACTTGAAAGGTCTGTATATTCCTTATATTACTCCTGAAATTTTTGTTATCTGTTGGTCAATGTTAACAATAACCAGTGGCAGAATAATTCTAATTGTAGTACAGCATGAAGAGGCTATTATCAAGATATTGTCTAATAGTTTTATGCTGGAAAACGTGTCTATTTTTAGGACGTTCTCAATGGGAATGACAGCGAGAAGGTGGAAGGTCTCTTGGAAGATGGTACCAGTAGACTTGAGTTTTATTATGAGCAGATATAATATCTCTGGATGTTATCAGAGTTATAGAAACTAAGCCAAAAGCCTCCTGACGTTTTAATAGAAGTCAGGGATTTAGTCTGGGTTTTCGTTATCCTCAAGAGAACAGAGCTTCATAGTGACTTTCATGGTGTTGAGTGTGGCCTAGCTAGTGGTGGGTCCCGTCAGTGATGTGGTGCAGAAGAAAACTATCCGTAGACCCCCATCCTTTCTCACTTTCAGAAGGTGATTCTGAAAAGCAAACTACTAAAAAAAGATGAATATTTTTACTTCAGGGACTGCTTTGCTACACATTTGGTAATTAAGGAAAAAAAAAAGGAGGTAGAATGGGGAGAAGGGAGGTTAGGCTTACTTTAAACAAAACCAGTCCTGAAACAGTGTTATTCTCAAAGTATATCTTTGTATATAAAAAAAAAAAATTCTGTAGAAGTTACATGTATTGCATTTCTTTTTAAAAAATTAAAAGTATATTAATGAGCCAAATAGATATAAAGTTCCTCAGTATTTAAAAATTTAAATGCCTGTCATGACTGTATTTTATTAAATGAAGCAATACCATCAAGTCACTGAAAGTTATAAAACACTTGTGCCGGATTAGAACATCAAACACAGACGCAGCTGTAAGTTCAGTGACGTCACCTGATTTTACTAGACTTTCAGAATTTTGATGTTTATCTTCCTCTTTGTGTCATGTTTCTGTGGTGAACACTTTTCTTTGAATATTTTTTTTCCAGAAAAGCATGCTATTGGTGTTTACAAAAGAATTACCTGAGTAATCCGTTTATCCTAACAGTTTTCAAACATTACCTTATTGATTATGTTGTGTGTGTGCTTTCAACACCCCTAAGAATCCAGTGTCTTTGGCATCTAATAAATGGAGCAGGGTCAAATTTCAGTGAAATTAATACTAACTGTACAAACATAACAGAGCTACCTGATTTACTTTTATCTACATGTCTATTTTTAAATCATTCTGCTTTCTCGTTTTTAGACAAATGAAGAGACTCTAGTTAGGTAGGCCTTTCAGAGATGATTTGCCACGTGCATAAAGGGTC
Source organism: Lagenorhynchus albirostris (assembly GCF_949774975.1). NCBI lineage: Eukaryota > Metazoa > Chordata > Mammalia > Artiodactyla > Delphinidae > Lagenorhynchus > Lagenorhynchus albirostris. The sequence goes on along the minus strand of NC_083107.1, from coordinate 78,864,875 downwards.
TGCAAGTGAAAAACACAGGCTTCCAGATTTCTGGAAACATTAAGAACTGTGTTTAGAAAATGGTTGTCTGAGATCCAACTCGATATTTTTGCTGACAATTACTAGCTATTAGCAGAATATATATATGTGTGTGTATGTGTGTTTATATACACACACATTTATAATCCTTATACATGTATATGTATACATACATATAATAATTTACACAGGTCATATATGCAGATGTGCATGTGTACACACATATATAAATACATTTCTACCTATAGCTAATAATTGTGATTTCATTCAGAGATATAGATATATGTACACACATACATGCAAACTATTTAAAAATAAAATGGAGAGTGACTTGAGATCTACAAAAACAGGAGGAAACATTCGAGGGTGCAAAATAGCTAATGAGTAACTGGGACACCAAGGCAGCTCTGCCTAAAACGAAGCATAAACAAAAAGAAGAAAATGTGGGAGTTGCAGTTAGTTTTAGTCTCACTTTTAGAAGACTACGTTCCTTGTTTCTCTAAAATCGACAAAAGATTCAAAGGAAAGCTGTATAGATTATAAAGTAATTGCAAAAGAAGACACAAGATGAAGTGGAGAGGTTATGAGATGATAAAATAAGCTAATAAGCTTTTCAACAGGGGATACCTGTTCTCCATTCGAACTGAAGACAGAAAGCTAAGATCTTATTTTCCAACCATTTCATAATTTATAAAATCTCTGATTTCATAACTCATAGGTTGTATGTTTACCTCATTTGAACTTGCAATATAAGAGATTTAAGCATTTGAATACATTAGGGAAAAGGAAAAATAGTCTCCTCTGCCCTTACTGGAGGTGAGTTTTGTGATTATTGCATTCATTGGCAGCACCCAGATGAACAGTTCCCCATACTGTGGGCTTGGCACATAGAAGGTGCTCAATAAATATAAGACTGTGGCATTTCTCTACTTTACCTGGTTTTCAGTGATACTTGACCACTAGGAAAACCAGAAATCCCACCACCTGGCTTGTCTGTAAGGGAAACTTAAATTTCTTTCACAGAAATTGGAGGGCTTTCCCACCTCGGAAGGCTCACAGAAATATAATTTATGAAGCTTAAGGCTGATTTCAGTTAAAGGGTATTCTGCATGCTCTGTTTGCTTCTAGGGAAAACAAAAACAAAAACAAAAAAATGACTATCAAAGAATCCAAAGGGAACATGTTCTCTTATCATTTGCTTGGAAAGGGGAAAGCGAAATAATAATTCTGACAAAAACTTCCACAACTTCATCTCTCATTTACCTCAAGGAGAGATTCTTCTCGCATGAAATCACAAGATCATTCCTTCAGAAGGAAGCTTATTATTGAAGCTCTTGCTAAAAATCTTCTTCAGATGTGCAGGGGGAAACCTACTAGATTGTTACCTTAACTCTCTGGGAAAAATTAGATTTGATGGAATTTGGTCATGGGTATTTTTCTAAATAAACATTACTCATATATTAACATTTCCAAATAATTGTTATGCCCATTGGCTTTTATAATCCAATTATTTTTTTAATGTGAACATGAGTTCTGAGCTTAATTTGGTTCAAAGGGGAGAGGCCTGTAAAATATTAGGTGTGGATAGAGCCAATGACTTAAATTTTAAGCATAAAATAAATGCTTCAGAAGTTAACTTCAGCTATAATACATTCAGTGTTCCAAAAAATAGGAAAGATCATATAAGATCTTACTGCTCGTATGCTTCCTAAGGAAATTCTTGCCATCAATCTGTGAAATAGACATTAATGTTCTACTCAGGCCACAATGGTAAACTTGAGGGCTTCTTTATTAGAAATATACTGATATTTGCTTTAACAAAGAAGTTATTCTAAAATTCAGTCACTTTTCCCTCCAGCAGTCCCACAAGACGCCAGCTCTTTGCTCAGTGCCAAGCCCATTGTTTTCAGGTATCAGATTCTCCTGGGGAAGGAGCAGATCTGGCAGTGATTTTGTAAAGCATCTCCCAACTTCTAATAGTGCTTCTCAGCACAAGTGTTTGCCCAGGGTCTGAGCCAGAGAGAGGCTAACTAAGGTCAAGGATAGGGCTGCCCCATTTTGCAAATAAAAATGCAGGCCACTCGATTACTTCTGAATTTCAGATAAAAAGGGAATAATCATTTTAGTATAAGTATGTTCCATGTACTATTTGGGACTTAGACTAAAACTGATGTGTTTATCTGAAATTCAGACAAAACTTCCCGTCCAATATATTACCTGGCAGCCCTACTCAGGGAAGGCCTCACCATCTCTAAGAAGACAGAGGCCTCTGCATTTTTAGAGCTGACAAACAAAGGACACATCTACCCACATCATGGAAGTCTTATCAGATTGCTCACGTGTCTTTATGGCCAGATTCAGGTCCAGGAACGAGCATATAGTCCAAGAAAAGCCGCAGAAGAAGAGTTCACAGGCTCCCTAGTCATTGAGAGAGTTGGCTGTGCGTATGTGTAGGTGGGGATGGGGGAGTGTTTCCTGTGTCTCTATTCTTATACCCTTTTGATTATATTTATAAGACATGCCACCCTTTATCTTGGGGGGTATGATTAATACTTTCCCGTACAACCAAAAATACTCTACGCCACTGTTTTTTTTGTTTGTTTGGGTTTTTTTGGTTTTTTTTTTTTTTTTTTGCGGTATGCGGGCCTCTCACTGCTGTGGCCTCTCCCGTTGCAGAGCACAGGCTCCGGATGCGCAGGCTCAGCGGCCATGGCCCACGGGCCCAGCCGCTCCGCGGCATGTGGGATCCTCCCGGACCGGGGCACGAACCCGCGTCCCCTGCATCGGCAGGCGGACTCTCAACCACTGCACCACCAGGGAAGCCCTACACCACTGTTTTTAATCCCACCTGCTACTTATCCCAATCTGGGTCCTCACCTCACACCTGGCTATTTCACAGCTTCCTCACCTGTCTCTCTCCCCCTGGCTTCTCTATCCAAACACCTGCAGCCATAGCGCTCTTTCTCAATACAGGCCCATTGCTCACAAGATAAAGGCCAAGGTCCTAGGGGGCAGCAGTCAGGGTGCTCCATGGTCTGACCCCTATGTACACCCAGCTGCATTTCTCTCGACTCACAGGGTTTTACAGAACATAGAGTGTTCATTCATCCTTTCATGACTTTCTACATTGTTCCCCTTTACCTAATGGCCATTCTTGATTCCTGAATGGAAAACCCTTATTCAACCACCCTTCCTGGCCTATCTCTAAACTACCCCTAGCATGGTTTTAGTAATTTCCTTCTGTGTGTTCCCACTGAATTTGCTTACAGCTCCCCCAGACTTGCCTCGACTATAAATATTGTTTACACCTGTCTCTCCCTGCGCTGAGCTCTGTTAGAAAAGGCCCTGGGACTTACTTATTCTTGCAGCTGCAAAGTCAAGCTCTTGTGTTAGGCGCTCAGTTAGAGTCTGTTGGACGCATGGAAGAAGTAGGGAAGGGAGAAGAGCTGGCTGCTCCGTATGTATGTGAGCATTGGCCCACCAGCTCACTCTGAATGGGCTATAAAGACCTATTAACTTATACGTACTTCGCCCTGAGAACCATGCAGTAGAAAATTCGTTTCTATTTAGAAAATTAGCTGGAATTCTGAGGAGTCTACATTGCATTATATTACCCTACAAATGATGGAAGATTAGCCTTATGTAGTTGAAAAGTTTTCTCTGCCCTGGTTATACCTGTACAAGCATTTCTTAATGAATGAACTTCATGAGTTTCATTATGATGGAAATACAGATTTTTTCCTCTTGGTAATTTAATTTCTGCCTAGGTGAGACAGCTTTGAGAGTTGCAGATCTAGAAGGCAGCGGAGGAGTGACTTGTAAGATGTGAAGATGAGACAAGGCATTTCCCATACGGGCCACTTCAGTAAATGGGTCCTCGAAAGCTATGTTAAGTCAGTACAGAAAATGTCTACTGAAAACCCCAGTCCTGTTCCCTTTTGGGAAGTAAAATCTCTCCCAATCTTAGACTAAGCAAATGTGCCTATAGCATGTGTGGAAGGAAGAAAAGGATCCCCTTGCCTAATATTCCAGCAGAGGGAGCAGAGGAAAACCAGCCCCCTTTGATAGGTGATGTTTGGACCTCCAGGCTGGTTGAACAGCTAGAATAATTTGAAATGATATGAGATGCAACTGAGCACTAAAAATGTAACTCAATTAATGTCTTATAAAATATATATGGTTTTATATATTATATTTTGCCTGGAACTCCTAGGAAGAGCAGCCCGTGCTTTTCCAGGGAATTATTATTCTGTTTAGCACCTCTGGACATTTTAATATAGTTTAATATGGTTTTGGTGATGGTTATGGTTATCTGTACTTCAGAAAAGCATTCTAGTTTGAGATTTTAAACCATAATATCCTGTTGAGAAAAGAAGTGTTAAAACTTAAGAATGGAGCACATCTTGAGAATGAAAGATTACTAATTTGGGATTAGAAATACAGGTAAATACGGGTTATGGTAAAACATTGCTTTTGCCCAGAGAGCAATTTCCAGAGGAGAGAGCAGACAAGATTTTTCATTATGCAGCCTCACCATTCTGATTTAAAAAATCAGTGCCCCTCGTGTGCATCTGTTTTATCTGTATATAGTTTTATGAGACAGGGTCTACACAAGGCAATGGGAGCAGACGCAGTTATTCCACCCTCTACGGACCAACAAAATAAGTGCTTGACAGCCCAGATATGTTCTGCCTGTGTTATATCCTTAAAGACTTCAAGGACTTTCCATAGCTTACCAGATAAAATCCAGACTTCATGGCATCCCTTGAGCTCTCCTCCATTCTGCCACCTACACCCCAGCCTCTGAAGCTTCATCCTCTGACCCCTTACCATACATTCTCACTATCTGTGCTAAACCACTTACCTCTCTCCAAAAGCCATGTCATTGCATGCCTTTGTTCATGCTGTTTCATTTGTGTGGAACATCCTTCTCCCCTCCTTGACCTTATATCAAAATTCTCCTCACCCTTTAGGACGCAGTTCACATATCAGCTGTTCTATGAAGACTCTCCTTCTCCTGAAACACCCACTACTTTGACAACAGCGGGCCAAATTATTCCTTTCTCACTGAGCTCCTGGGGCTCTTCACCCATCATTTTAACATTCATTCCACCCATTTCATATTCTGATTTTCAGCCCCTAACCTATGTCAAATACAATTTATTTAAGTTAATGGGAACCAGATTACCTTCTGGTAATCTGGTAATCTGGTATCTTGAGGCAAGGATCTTGGTATTTTGATCTTTGGTTCCTTAGTAGCTAATATCTTGGTCATATTAGATGCTCAACCAACGCTGACTTAATCGAATTCAGTTAACTTAATTCAAAGGCAACTCTTCTTCTACAAGAACAGTAAGTGCTATTTTTAAATTAATGTTCTAATGGGAGATCAATTCCCTAAACATTTATTGGGTCCCTATTAAAGGCAAGCCTTGTTTTAGGTCATGTGGATACAAAGCATGGTCTAGACGTCAAGAACTCAATCTGGTAAAGGAGACAGGCACACTATTAGCCATAATCCACTACAACCTGGAATATAGGTCACTGCAAAGACATAATTTTAAAAAAAATACCGTAGAAGGTCAAAGGAAGAAGCATTTGGAAGTAGACATCAACTTCAGGAAATGAAAGTCATTGACTGGAATAGAAGACCCGAATGATGTTTTTAAGATAATTACACAATTTTGTTTAGTCTTTATTAATAGTTGAGAAAATAGACCAATTTTTCATGTTATGTAAATGTAATAGACTATCTTTTGTCATTTTTATGTAAAATGCTATTTTTAGAGTGTCTGGTCCTACAAATTCTATAGAATTGAGATTTAAATATATTGAAGCAACATCCTTTTGCTGTGGAACTACTGAGACTGACAGGTTATTAGCATTTAATTTACCAGTTAATTCACCTCCCAGCACATCTCGGTAGGCAAGATCTTTGATTGACTGATGCACTGGTTGCCTGAGATTTAGTTCACAGGGTTAGGACAAATTCTCTAATGAGAAGCTGTGCAAATGAGGGGCTTCTTGGAGTGAGGCTGGGCCCAAAGCAGTGATGATCTTAGGCCTCCATGAGAGACGGAGCTCTCACTTGAGGAGAAAGGCCAAGGCCACAGCCAGGAGGACAGGGCCACAGGTCAGTCCTGAGCGACAAGGTGGCCTATAGAGAAAAAACAGCCCAAATGTCAGAAGCCATGAGGACATTCGTCAGATGCAGTGTGCAAAAATGTGTCAAGATGAAGGCCATTTTGCCAAGATAGAATTAATAGTTGAGATGAAACTATTGCTAAGAGGAAACTGACAACTCTAAGAAACGATGCTGGCTCACCATCTGTATAAATATTTCAATTTATAACATATTGTGTTTAATCTTAAAATGACCTTTGGAAAAAAACCAGGAAATCTATTAACTTTGACAATACTCCTTCAATACAAATAATAGAATTTCTTTGAAGAAAAACAAACTTAAGCCTCTTGTCTAAAGAAACCCTACATTTACTCAGGTGTTTCCAATGGCCTTTGGTGAAAAGCATCCGCTTTCTAAATGCTTCTAAGAATTTCAGTAAATATCTCTGTGAAATTGAACACATAATACAGGCAAAATGTTCCTTCTTATGTGCAATTCCCATTTGCTTTAAAGGGAGACATCCTAGATTATAAACAAAGATTGAGAAATAGCCAAAATGTCCAAGTATACAAGTACCAGTGACTGGATTGCAATTCTTTAAGTGTCGAATCTCATGCTAATGAATTCCAAAGAAAAACAGCTGACTTTATGCATTTATTTTAATAAGGCTGTGAAAACAGTCCATTTACAGTATAAAAACCCCTTGTCTTTTAAAAATGCCATATGGAATATTTTAATAAATTAAATTTTTGTCTGCCTGTCAAATCTGTCAATTTGACAAGACCCCTCAAGGAGTATTGCTAATGTTATAGTTCTATTCTTCCAATAGGGCTACATTTGGAATTTAATATGGGCTACTTAGAGCAAGAATCCTTCCATCAGAGTAATTTTAAGTAACAAATACTAACATAGTATCTTAAGTCTCCAACCTTTTAAAGCCAGGGTGATTTTGTTTCTTTTGCAAACTCTTTCTTTACCTACAATAGGGTCCTAAATACTCGATTTGTCTATAATAACGAATCTAAGGAGGCAAATAAGTTGACATCATCAGAAGAATAACTATTGACGTTTGCTCAGAGAAGTGTAGATTACATAGTCCATTGTCATCCTCACAACCAACCTGTGTCAGTCAGGTTTTACTATCCCCTGTGTACAAACAGGGGCGCTGAGGCTTGGTGGGAGCAAACACCCAACTCAATGTTACACATCTTGTATTTAGTAGAACCAGTGCTTTAATTTAGGTGTTCTGATCCAAAGCCACTACATTTTTATATCTCACAAGATCTTCCTGGAATAATCAAATGTCTCCTTCCACTACGTTCTCATGGGGAAAACACACAATATTTCCAGCTAACATGTGGGAGTGTTTAGACTAAATACTTGACGAACAGTTGGTGGCAGTTGACGAACAAAGATGAACTCTCAGATAACAAGGTCCTACTGGGTAGCACAGAGAACTATATTCAGTATCTTGTAATAAACCATAATGGAAAAGAATATGAAAAACTACATCTATGTATATAACTGAATCACTTTGCTGTACACCAGAAACTAACACAACATTGTAAATCAACTATACTTCAACAACAAAATTTTAAAAGATGAACTCTTCATTTTTCAAAGTAACCTATCTAAGAGAAGTATGTATTAGGGTATTCAAAAATACAAACCTATTCAAACCCTGGACCAGCCGTATAACACATACACTAATCACCTAGACTTGATATTATGTCTCTTGGAATGGAATCTCAAATGCATGTCTAAAAGCCAAAATGGAATCAAGCTTCAATATTGTGATTCTTTTGTTTTTCATCCTGAACTTGAGAAAAAGAGATGCACCCACTGGACGATATTCAGGGAGTCTGTATCTATCACCAGGGTCCAAGGCAGTCCTCAGAGGACTGTTCAATAAATATGATGCTGCTTATAATGTTTGGGGGAAATATCTCTCAAAAATAGGTAGAACGCCACCACTAACAAATCAATACATGCCATGTTTCTAATTCCTTCTAAGTCTAAAATTCTGGATTTAAAAAAATGTTTGCATGATTGTAATGAAATCTTTCTGTCAATAGCCTGTAATACACAAATTAATGCTGTTTAGTGGCTGGCTGGCCCTAGCAGCAGTGTAAGGCATGAGTCAGGACCTGCAGAGATCTGGCTGAAGGACATATTTATACATGTAAAGAGGCCTGTTTAACTTAGCTAGGAGAGCGCTACCATGAGACACCGTGGTGAATCGATGGTTATCCATATGGCCGGTCTCATGAAAGAATGTCTTATGATTCAACCCATGGCATTTCCATTTCTGAACAGGATTAGTTATTCCTCATGAACCATGAACTCACTAGAGATCGAAAGAGACCAGAACAGATACAATTCAGTAAGTAAACCATCTAGCAGAAGGATGGCATAATGCAAAGAACGCTAGATTTTGAAAACCGCGTGGCTATAAATCTGACTCCTTGCTTTCTGGCTGTGTGGTCTCGGACAACTCACTGCCCTGGGCTCCTGTTCCTTCACCTTTGAAAAGGACATCATGAGCTCTAAATCACAGGGTTAGGATGAAGTTAAATTTTAAAATGGGTGTAAAATTGTCCACCCACAGTGTTTTGCATATAAAAAGCAATCAGTTGAATCAGGTGAATCTCAGTTAAGATATCAAGTGAATTTTTTTTTTTTTTAACCACTGAGCTTACAGGTTTTCTAACTCCTGAATAGGTTTGCCTTGTTTCCACGTAGATAGTAAATCTTTGGAGAGAATGGATCTTGTCTTACTTCTTTTTTATTCCCCTTAGCATAATTTCAAGTATGTAGTAGATGTTCAAAACCTTTTTGATAAAAATCAGAGGGCTACTGAAATTCATCCAAATAGAAGTACTCTGAGGAAGATGAATGGGGGTGTTTTTTAAATAGAAATAGTAACTATTCCTATTAAAGGAAGGACAAATACCTCCACCCAATTTTTTATTCAGTGATTATGTCTAAGCTGCATGGAACCCTATAAGGACCACCTGTGGGTGTGTTTCTGTGGTCAGAGAACTTTCCAGGAATTGGTTTCCCATCCTTCATAGAGAACCAGTTCACTCTTTTTTTTTTTTTTTTTTTTTTTTTTTTTTTTTTTTGCGGTACGCGGGCCTCTCACTGTTGTGGCCTCTCCCGCTGCGGAGCACAGGCTCTAGACGCACAGGCTCAGCGGCCATGGCTCACGGACCCAGCCGCTCCGCGGCATGTGGGATCTTCCCGGACCGGGGCACGAACCCGTGTCCCCTGCATCAGCAGGCAGACTCTCAACCACTGCGCCACCAGGGAAGCCCCAGTTCACTCTTATCTGTGTTCCCTGCTGCTAATGGGCACCATGCTTGCAGTTAACTTCTTTACCCTTGAGGTCAGGCAGGATTGCTGCATCCCACTTCCTTTTGGGGGGCAGGGTGGGAGGAACGACTTATGACTTGCTGGTGCAGCCCCTAAAACATCCTCTCCCTTTGAATATCCTCAGTGTGAGTTTAAGAGTTGTAAACCAGTTCTCTGCCAACTACAGTAGTGTTTTTCTAGTTTTCACTATAGTGTTCCATTTCTTTTCTACCTCAGTGGCTTCGTCAAAGCATCCAGTTTTACCCTCTGTTATTCACTTTAAAGAAACCAGCATCCACTGGCTTCCCCCTAGCCCTGGGGGCTCATAATTTGTTCTGTCTCCTTGTGCTCAGGGAAAGTACTGACAGCTCATAATTGGTCATATTTCTTAGGAAATTTGCATTTAAACTGGGAGCAATGCTTGCTTTTCTTGGTATAATTTGTCTTACATTTTTGAAGGTAATAATTATTCATTAAATTATATTTGAAAAATGCAGGAAGAAAGAGAAAAATTGTCCATAGTCCTACCACCCATATAAAATCACTATCCACCTGTATGTATTTTCCTCTAATAATATTTAGATGCTATTTAATAACATCTCCATTTTAGCTGTATTCATAGAAATACATTTGTATATTATATATTTTACTTGTTAATATGCTATAAGCATCACCAGTATCAATACAAACTCCATGTAAACATCAGTTTAATGGTTGCAAATTATTATATTAAGTGGATGTGTCATAGTTTATTTAATCATTATCTTTATCATTAAGTTTTGCATTGTTTATACTGTTTAGTATTGAAAACCATGCTGCAGTATCTTTGAGTAGACTTAATTTTCCTATATTTTGAGTTCTTTCCTTAAAATATATTTCTGGATATGGAGCTACTGGGTAAGTGGATATGAAAGATTTCAGGATATACACACACACACAACTTCATGAAAAGAGCTAATAAATAAGGATGCTCAGCTGTGGGGGGTGGGTTTATCATACGTCTATGCTCACGGCACACCATCATCATTGATCTGTGAAAACTTTATTGATTGATTGATTGATTTCCTTTTATTTCTAGTAATCGTTCCCTTTACCTCTCTGCTTACCATAGGAGAGCAGTCTAATATGCTTGATATATATATTCCTTTACTTGTATGTGGTCATGTAAGCATGCATTTTTATTTTGTGTGCACATGTTAAACACACACAAATAATCCTGTGTTATGGGCCTCATATTATTACTAACTTTTTTCATCCAACACTGTTTTTAAGATCTATCCATGTTGTTCTATGTAGGTCTAGCCCATGACTTCTGAGCGCTGCCAGATATTCTGTCCTGTGCGTCCATCCTGCTATACTGTTCTATTCTCTGACCAGTGGACTCCCCTAGCTTGCCTCTACTTCTGTTATTACAACAACAGTGCTGGGGAGAAACTTCCTTGTTCATGCCCTCCACGGATCTGGGTAAGATGTATACCTGGAGAGAGAATGCTGGGTCCCAGAGCAGACATAAATCAAATTGGACTAAGTACTACCTGATTGTTTTCCAGAGTGATTGCTCCAATCCGTACCCTGCACAGCAGAGCACGCAAGTTCCTGTATCCACAGTTTCCACCAACACTTGGCATTATCCAACATTCTAATTATCCCACTCTCACAGTGGCAAAGTGATAGCTCAAGGTTTCATTTGCATTTCCCTAAACATCAGTGAGTTTGAGAATCTCTTCATATGCTTGTTAGTTATTTGTGTTTCTCTAGTCTGATTTGCATATCTGTATCTTTGTCCATTTGTCTAATAGGATCCTAGTTTTTTCTCAATGATTTATATATTATAAATATTAATGATATATTTACATTTTTAACAGAATTTTAGATTTTTGTCTCTGAAAATCTTGTGGTTTTCTTTGCTAGTTTGAGTCATAGATCTTTTAGTTTGCTATATATAATGTGAATGTACCTATTTAAAATTGGTGACACAGATGTAGAAAACAAACTTATGGACCAGGGGGGAAAGCAGGGTTGGGGGGGAGGGATAAACTAGGAGATTGGGATTGACACATACACACTACTATATATAAAATAGATAACTACTAAGGACCTACTGTATAGCACAGGGAACTCTTCTCAATACTCTGTAATGATCTATATGCGAAAAGAATCTAAAAAAGAGTGGGTATATGTATAACTGATTCACTTTGCTGTACAGCAGAAACTAACACAACATTGTAAATCAACTATACTCCAATAAAATTTTTAAATAAGATAAAATTGGTGACAAATTCTATTTGGATAAATAAATGCTATTAATTTTATGTATCAATCTTATATCCAACAATCTTAAATCTTTCTTTTTACTTCTAAACTTTGTCAACTATAATAACTTTTTAAAAAATAAGATGGTCTATTTTTTCCCCTAGAAATTTATAGCAGCTCTTTACATCTTAGGAAAATCAATCCTTTGCCTATGAACAAAGGACTAATTACACCTTGGGCTATGAATGAGTTGTATATATTTTTGCTTGCACTGTGATGAGTTTGCCATACTACTGTGGAATAGAATGTATCAATCTTGTATTTTGTAACTTACTTAGAAAGGTCCTTCTTTTCAAGAAATTCTCTTGTACTTTCTTTCAGTAGGTTTATTTTTTCATTTTTTTAGATTTAAATATTTTATTTATTCACAGTTTATTCTGGTGTGAAGTATGAATCCAAGTTTATTATCATAATGGTTATGCATTGAATAAACCCATCCATCTTTCCCTACTGATTTGAAATGCCCTCTATATCATAGGCTACATTTTTTGTATATATATGTGGGTCTATTTCTTGATTTTTGTATTATTTTCCATTGGTCACTCTGTCTTTTAATGCTTCAGGTCTATGCTATATAAATTATTATAGCTGTGTATTGTGATTTTAATATGCAGTACAACTGATCCTCTCTCATTACTTCCTTTTCAGAAGTTTCCTCAATACTCTTGTTTATTTCTTTTATTTCATTGCATTCGTTTTACTGCACTGAATAGAACACCCGGCATAAGATTAAATACCAACAATGTTAACAAGAACTTTCACATCATTCCTGATATTAAAACAAGAGCTTCTAAAATTTCAACATTAAATATAGTGTTTGATGTAGGTTTTTAGTAGAAACTCTTTACTGAGTTAAGGAAGTTCTTATTATTTCTACTTTCACTATACACAAACCACAAGCTGAAATGAAAAAAAATGACAATACCAAGGGCTGGTAGGGATGTAAAACTCCTGGAACCCTATCAACAAATGTCATCAACACTACTGATGGGCATTTACGATGACACCAGCCCTTTGGACAATTTCCATTTCTACTACATTTAGAAACACTCATACAATATGACCCAGCAATCCCACACAAGTATAAGACCCTAGAAATGCATACATAGGTGTAACAAAAGAGGTGTGCAAGAATATTAATAGTAGTATTATTAGTAATAGCAAAGAGCTGGGAAAAACTCAAACCTCTATCAGCAGTAGAGTGCATTAATAATGTGTGCTGTGTCCAAATAATGGCCTATTCTACAGCAATAAAAATCAATGAATTACACTTACATGCAATAATATGGATAAATCTCACTAACTTAATGTTGACCAAAAGAGGAAGTTAAAAAACAGGCAAAACTAATCTATAGTGTTACCTATAAGGACAGTGCTTACCTTTGTGTGGGAGTAGAATGGCAGGGGCATGAGGAGGACCTCTGAGGTGCTGGTGACATTCTATTTCTTAATCTGGGTGGTAACAATGAGGTTGTGTTTTTCTCTACTTAAATAAATAAGTTCTGATGTTTTTTAACGTCTAAACTTGCAGAATGAATGACTAAATAAATGAAACAATGAATGACATCCAGTGTAAATTAAACTGGAAAAAAATCCTTGCTTGTACTGGAAATGAGGAGATTTGTTTTATTTTGGTTTGATTTGTTTTTGCCTTGGTTCTGCCTCTAATGAACTATGAGATTTATTTTGCTGCAAGTCATTTCCCTACTTTGAACTTCTGTTTTCAATCTCTAAAAATTGGAGACTAAATTAAACAATCTTTAAATACCCTCCTAGTTCTAAGACGATGTATTTATTATAAGAGCTTCCAGGAAGTCACTTAAATTTCTTCTTTTTGATGAATTTTTATTGAATGTTAGGAAGAGCTGGTTCCTTTTCTTGTTCTTTATACTCAACCAGCAAAACTTCCCAGTTAACCTTTGGCTTTCCTAGTAGCTTCCCATACGATCCTGACACAAACTACCTATGTGAATTAATAGTTATATATGTTTCTCATTCTAAATCACATTCTTTATCTGGTTTATATATTAAACTTTTGAGAGTCTGTTTTGCATAAATCTATGCCCATATATCTCCAAACCTACAAAATTGAGGAACAGTTTCTAGTGATTCCATCTAAATGACCAGCTAGTTGTCTTAAAACCACTGCTCCATCACACACATTGAACCACAAGTGAGATCAATGAGAAGAATTTCAAGTATTCCACAGATGGTTCTTGACTCTAGAAAAAATCCACCCTCTTTTCCTGTGACAAAATCTGATAGTTGTATGCCCATAACCCTTCTGTCTTTCTATAGCAGAAGCAACCCTCATATTTAGCTGTCTACAAGGCTTCCAAGAATAAACATGACATGTCAAAGCCTTCCCTGCACCTAGGTGTGTTCATGTGACCAAGTTCTGACAAATGAGAGGAGAGTAGAAATGACATGTTCAACGTCATGCCCGGGCTCTTAAAGGGACCAATGTGTCCTTCCACCTCTATTTTCCCTTTCCTTCTGGCTGGGATGTAGATGAAGTAGTGAGCAATGTGGACTTGTCGACAGAGACAGCTCTCTTGGAATATTAGAGAATGTTGAGAAAGGAAGCCTGGGGTCCTGAGAGATTCATGACACACAGTTGCCATAGAAGCTTAGACCTCTAGAAAAAAGCAAAATAACTCGTATCTTGTGTAAAGCATTGTCACTTTGAACTTTTGTCACAAGATACAGAAACTATATTCTAACTAATGTACTGCTTAAATGTGTTATTGGAATCTTGCACCACGGTTGGAGAGTGTCTGTAATATAGAGGTTGAATGGGGCAACTCTACTATCCTCTTTCCTAAGGTTTTTTAATTTGATGTTAACATTCAAGACAGGACTGCTTTTCTTCTCTTCTGAACTTGGTTCTGCATTTTGCAGGAGTCCCAACATTGAAAGAAAAACAACTCAACATCTGAGTTGCTACCCACGCTGACCTTGAGATGCTGGCCAATCAGCCCAATCTACCATAAACCGGGCTGGTTGGTGGACTGTTTCCATAGGAAATACTTGGGAAAGAAAATGATTTAAAATGCAGGGGTTGATCATCTGAAATCATTAAAATCATCCATTAAGGAAATAAAGAGGGCTGTTCTTTGGACTGGATAGTTAACAAGTCTTGAAATTCTCTCTTGCTGGAGAAACAGAAAGTCTCTCATGGTAAAGAACAGTAAAGAGAAAGGTAGGTAAGAGGCATAAGAGTTAGAGAAGAATAAGAGAATTGTAAAGGGTCAGAGATCCAGAATATATCAGACACCAAGGCGATGCAATTTACAAATTGATCTACCTTAAACATAAGAAATTCTTTAAGGACAGTAGGTATCTTTTCTCATACTGATTGCTGTTATGGCTATGAGAGAAAAGGACAGAAAGATTACCACACTGATGACTTTGTTACTGACTCGACATGGACCATGTGCTGGGTACTCTTGGGGTGCCTGGGTGAGCAGAACAAAGTCTCTGCCCACACAGAGCTCACATGGGGGAGACAAACAATAAGTGGACAAAAAAACACATATAATGCAAAATGCCCATAAGTGCAAGAAATAATAATAGAGTACTAAAAAGGTATAGTGAGTGATGGGGTGGAAATGTGCTATTTTGAATGAATGGTGGGGTCTGCCTCTCTGACAGATGGATATGTAACCAGAATTTTCAAGAACATAAGGGAGTGACCGAGAGTCATATCTAGAGGAAGACCTTTCCAAGTAGAGAGAACAGCACTTGTAAAGGCCCCAAAGATGGAGAGAACTAGATTGACTCAAGTGCTGATGGTGAACACATCATAGGAACACTGCCACTCTCTCCTCCCCTGCCCAGAAAAGACAGACAATGCAGGTATCAAGCCCTGTACTTCTCACTGAGCTAATACAGCCTCAGAATCCTTCTGAGCCCAGTACTCTGATAAACTAGC
The DNA here is from genome assembly GCF_949774975.1 of Lagenorhynchus albirostris. Classification (NCBI taxonomy): domain Eukaryota; kingdom Metazoa; phylum Chordata; class Mammalia; order Artiodactyla; family Delphinidae; genus Lagenorhynchus; species Lagenorhynchus albirostris. Next base: position 78,849,132 of record NC_083107.1, on the reverse strand, counting down.
AATAGATAAGAGTAAGTATGGGGATGAAAGCCATTTGTTACCACTGCCTTAAGAGTCTAGGCTTCTAAATTCTAGCTTATAATCCTATTTTTAAATTGTTTAATTTTCCAGGGTTACTGATGCTATCTCTAGTGTGTGTGGTTGGAAGAAGCATAAGAACCAGGAAAATCTCACAGTCAAGATACCTCATTCATTCATTTGTTAAAACATTTACTCTTTGGTGTTGCTATATATCAGGCATTCGACTAAGTCTTAAGGATGTAGTAATAAAGTATTTTTATTCCCTAATAAATGAGAAAGATAGGAAAAATCATTACAATACAGTGAAATAGATACTGTAAGAACTCTGAGAAAAGTATGGCTAATTTGAGAAATAACAGGGCCTCGTTAGGAAAGGCATTGTGGTGTCATAGGAAGGGCAAAGGCTTTAGGAGCAAACAGACTTGTGTTCAGTTCCGATTGTGCCATGTTTTTTAGTGAGCTGTGTGACCCTTGTGAAACTTAGCTAACCTCTGGGAACCTCGGATAATGCCTCCTGTTCATCAAGTGACCAGAATACATAAAAGAGATGCCATAAGCAAAGTATGTAGCATGGAGCCTAGAACATAATAGATATTCAATAAATAGCAGTATTTTGTTAAGGAAAATTTGAAATAGGAGATGACATTTGTGATAACTGTTGAGAGTTCAGCTCAGTTGCATAAAATAAGGAAAAAGAAGCAAGACAGATAGAGTTCTGTATGTTTAATCAAATACACATTAAAAAAAGCATAACATCTAAGCATGTTTCATTATTATTATAGGTACCACTAAGACAAAAACAATGTGCAAATTAGTTGTATGATTCCACTGATCACAAAATGCATCCCAATATCACAGATATGGAAATGTGAAAAATGTATACTTTAGAATCAATTAAATGTGGTAATTAAGTTTTAGTATGTTTTATAGCTGGAACATAAGATACAGGAGAGAATGAAAAGAAAAGAAGCAGGATAAGTAAGTAAGAAACAGGTCATGAAGTGTGTTTCTTTTTTTATCTTTAAATTAAGAAGACAGGGGACTTCCCTGGTGGCGCAGTGGTTGAGAGTCCGCCTGCCGATGCAGGGCACACGAGTTTGTGCCCCGGTCCGGGAAGATCCCACATGCCACAGAGAGGCTAGGCCCGTGAGCCATGGCCGCTGAGCCTGCGCGTCCGGAGCCTGTGCTCCGCAACGGGAGAGGCCACAGCAGTGAGAGGCCCGCGTACAGCAAAAAAAAAAAAGAAGACAGGAAATTATCCTGTGGGCAAACTAGAACCCTTAAAGATTTAAAGTCAGAAAGAGATGGGTGCAGATTGGAGGAACGGTGGGATGTACTGCATAAATGGCCTGATACCAGTCACATGAGTATGTGGCATCCTTTTGACCAGCGATTATCAACGTGGCTGTGCATGACAATCACCTATGAAGATTTTCAAGGAATATGTCCATTTCAGTAACTTGTTAACTTCATTAGCATAAAGTTTGTATATGTATATTCATTGTCTTTGAATACCTGTAGACTCTATAGTGATGTGCCCCCTTCACTCCTAATAATTTGTGTTTAGTGGGTTTATTATTCTTTTTCTTTGACCCAAGAGTTACTTAGAAGTATGTTCCTTGGTTTGCAAATATTCTCGAGATAGCTTACTGTTTCTAGTTTAATTCCAGTTTGAAAAGAGAATATCTTCTGTATGATTTCAATCCTTTGAAATGTATTGAGACTTAAGTTATGACCAATAGAGTATATCTTGGTGAATGTGTCATGTGCACTTGTAAACAATGTTTATAGCTGACTAATAGTTGACTGCTACCCTAAATGGGAAATTTAGACTCAAGGTACAAGTCCAAGTCCAGCAGTTTAGAATTCACTAGACTGAAGTTTCTTCTTTTGTGGACTGTAACAACTGTTTTAAAAACTGACTATTAAACCATCCTAAAACCTTATAAATGAAAACCAAAGAACTTACTTTGACTCCCTATCTTGACAACATTTATGATTCTTTCCTACTTTTAATCCTTCTGCTTTTAGGTTTTGTACAACTATACCCATAATAGCCACACCATTATTTACTCATGTGGGGCAATCTTTCCTAACTCTAATGAAACTGCAAACTCTTTATTTTATAATATTTATTTTCATATAAAGTGTTCTGAATAGCTGGACTTGGAGATTGTTTCTCATATTTTATTATTTTAAATACCTGCTATTAATTGCTTTGCACATCTTGTTTTGTTTTATTATTATTATTCTTTTACATTATATGTAGTCATCTAGGAAGGATACTAAAGGATAGAAGGGTTTGGATCTAAATGTTGATCTATTTTGCTCAGAAGTCCTTCAAGAGGCTGTACTCATTACCACAAATTGCCCCAAGAAGTCATTCTCCCTTGCCTTTCTGCCATGGCTTCTGCCATGGCTTCTGCCATCTCCACTCTCCAGCATTCCCGTTCTCTTCAGTAAACTTTTTGTACTCTCTGGTTGGACTCCTCCTGCTCTACATCAAAAGTCATCTGTAAAACTCTGCAGAACTCTCTGGAGTAATGGTCACCACCTTGCTCCACTCTGATAACACTCTATGCCCATTTCAACGGTAACACTTCCTGCATTTAAGCTTCACCTCTCCCCTCCCCTGACAACATGTTGCGACTGACACTTCGAAGATATTTGGCAACTTTCTGTTGACTGAACGAATATGCCTCTAGCAATAATGAAACTTGCTTCTGCACAGTCTGGCTGGCTGTAATTTATTTTTATCATTTCATTTTCTTGTTTCTTGATTAATAGGGTCTATTTAAGCTTACTCAGTAAAAATTTAGATAAACACAAATATGGACTAGCTACTGTGATACTTGATATACATGAAAACTTTACTAAAGTAAGAGAAAGCTGATTGTGACCAGAGAGATGTTTTCTGGTTTTGGTTTTGTTTTGTTTGTTTTTAGCATTTAAGAAAGTGAGGTAAGTCACCTCTAAGGGATTATTCTCCTATTTTAACTTCTAAAGTGGGCAATCTTCAGATGAATATCCCACAGCTACCTCTCCCCCTACAGGACAGTCAACAGAATACTTCAAAAAGGCTATTAAAGCTGCTGAAGTGACAAAGTAGAGATACCTGTCAGACTGGCTATACTTGCCATTTAATCTAACCCATTCACTAGCTCTTCAAAGTTCATTTTGACTTCTACAGAGAATTAACCATTACAAAATGACCTGTATTAAGTGCAGCTACAGTGAAGAATAAAGGATAAATATAAAAAGTGCCTTTACCACTTTTTTCTCCATTTAAAGACAATTCATATTTTGCTCAAAATTTGGAGAAAAGGAAGATAGGAAGTTTCTAAATTGCTAAAGCGAGAGGGCGAACAGCAGAAGCAAGAAGAACTACAATTCTGCAGCCTGTGGAACAAAAAACACATTCACAGAAAGACAGACAAAATGAAAAGACAGAGGATTATGTACCAGATGAAGGAACAAGATAATACTAGGAAAAACAACTAAATGAAGTGGAGTTAGGCAACCTTCCAGAAAAAGAATTCAGAATAATGATAGCAAAGATGATCCAGGACCTTGGAAAAGAATGGAGGCAAAGATCGAGAAGATGCAAGAAATGTTTAAAGACCAGAAGAATTAAAGGCCAAACAAACAGAAGTGAACAATACAATAACTGACATGAAAAATACACTACAAGGAATCAATAGCAGAATAACTGAGGCAGAAGAACAGATAAGTGACCTGGAAGACAGAATGGTGGAAATCACTGCTGTGGAAGAGAATAAAGAATGAAAAGAAATGAGGACAGCCTAAGAGACCTCTGGGACAACTTTAAATGCACCAACATTCACATTAAAGGGGTCCCAGAAGGAGAAGAGAGAGAGAAAGGACCCGAGAAAATATCTGAAGAGATTATAGTGGAAAACTTCCCTAACATGGGAAAGGAAACAGCCACCCAAGTCCAGGAAGTGCAGGGAGTCCCAGGCAGGACAAACCCAAGGAGAAACATGTCAAGACACATAGTAATCAAACTGACAAAAATTAAAGACAAAGAAAAATTATTAAAACAACAAGGGAAAAATGACAAATAACATACAAGGAAACTCCCATAAGGTTAACAACTGATTTCTCAGCAGAAACTCTACAAGCCAGAAGGGAGTGGCACAATATATTTAAAATGATGAAAGGGAAGAACCTAACACCCATCCTTCTCAAACTCTTCCAAAAAAACTGCAGAGGAAGGAACACTCCCAAACTCATTCTACAAGGCCACGATCACCCTGATACCAAAACCAGACAAAGATACTACAAAAAAAGAAAATTACAGACCAATATCACTGATGAATATAGAGGCAAAAATCCTCAATGAAATACTAGCAAACAGAATCCAATAACACATTAAAAGGATCATACATCATGATCAACTGGGATTTATCCCAGGGATGCAAGGATTCTTCAATATATGAAAATCAATCAATGTGATACACCATACTGAAAAATTGAAGAATAAAAACCATATGATCATCTCAATAGAAGCAGAAAAAGCTTCTGACAAAATTCAACACCATTTATGATAAAAACTCTCCAGAAAGTGGGCATAGAGGGAACCTACCGCAACATAATAAAGGCCATATATGAGAAACCCATAGCAAACATCATTCTCAATGGTGAAAAACTGAAAGCATTTCCTCTAAGATCAGAAATAAGACAAGGATGTCCACTCTCGCCACTGTTATTCAACATAGTTTTGGAAGTCCTAACCATGGCAATCAGAGAAGAAAAAGTAAATAAATAAAAGGAATACAAATTAGAAAAGAAGAAGTTAAGACTGTCACTGTTCTCAGATGACATGATACTATACATAGATAATCCTAAAGATGCCACCAGAAAACTTCTAGAGCTAATCAATGAATTTGGTAAAGTAGCAGGATACAAAATTAATGCACAGAAATCTCTTGCATTCCTATACACTAACAATGAAATATCAGAAAGAGAAATTAAGGAAACAATCCCATTCACCATTGCAACAAAAAGAATAAAATACCTAAGAATAAACCTACCCAAGGAGGTAAAAGACCTGTACTCAGAAAACTATAGGACTCTGATGAAAGAAATCAAAGATGACACAAAACAGATGGAGAGATATACCATGTTCTTGGATTGGAAGAATCAATATTGTGAAAATGAATATACTACCCAAAGCAATCTACAGATTCAGTGCAATCCCTGTCAAATTGCCCATGGCATTTTTTAAAGAATTAGAACAAAAAAATCTTAAAATTTGTATGGAGACACAGAAGACCCCAAATAGCCAAAGCAATCTTGAGGGAAAAAAAAAAAAAAACAGAGCTGGAGGAATCAGACTCCCTGACTTCAGCCTACACTACAAAGCTACAGTAATCAAGACAGTATGGTACTGGCACAAAAACAGAAATATCGATCAATGGAACAGGATAGAAAGCCAAGAGGTAAACCCACACACCTATGGTCAACTAATCTATGACAAAGGAGGCAGGGATATAAAATGGAGAAAAGACAGCCTCTTCAATAAGTGGTGCTGGGAAAACTGGACAGCTACATGTGAAAGAATGAAGTTAAACACTCCCTAACACCATACACAAAAATAAACTCAAAATGGATTAAAGACCTAAATATAAGGCCAGACACTATAAAACTCTTAGAGGAAAATATAGGAAGAACACTCTTTGACATAAATCACAGCAAGGTCTTTTGTGATCCACCTCCTAGAGTAATGGAAATAAAAATAAACAAATGGGACCTAATGAAACTTAAAAGCTTTTGCACAGCAAAGGAACTACAAACAAGAGGAAAAGACAACCCTCAGAATGGAAAAAAATATTTGCAAAGGAATCAATGGACAAAGGGTGAATCTCCAAAAGATATAAACAGCTCATGCAGCTCAATATTAAAGAAAACAAACAACCCAATACAAAAATGGGCAGAAGACCTAAACAGACATTTCTCCAAAGAACATACAGATGGCCAAGAAGAAAGTGAAAAGCTGCTCAACATCACTAATTATTAGAGAAATGCAAATCAAAACTACAGTGAGGTATCACCTCACACCAGTTAGAATGGGCATCAACAGAAAATCTACAAACAACAAATGCTGGAGAGGGTGTGGAGAAAAGGGAACCCTCTTGCACTGTTGGTGGGAATGTAAATTGATACAGCCACTATGGAGAACAGCATGGAGGTTCCTTAAAAAACTAAAAATAGAATTACCATATGACCCAGCAATCCCACTACTGGGCATCTACCCAGAGAAAAACATAATTCAAAAAGACACATGCACCCCATTGTTCATTGCAGCACTGTTGACAATAGCCAGGTTATGGAAGCAAGCTAAATGCCCATTGACAGACGAACGGATAAAGAAGATGTGGTACGTATATACAATGGAATATTACTCAGCCATAAAAAGGAACGAAATTGGGTCATTTGTAGAGATATGGATGGACCTAGAGACTGTCATACAGAGTGAAGTAAGTCAGAAAAAGAAAAACAAACATCGTATATTAATGCATATATGTGGAATCTAGAAAAATGGTACTGATGAACTGGTTTGCAAGGCAGAAATAGAGACACTGATGTAGAGAGCAAATATACGGACACGAAGGGGAGAAAGCAGGGGGCAGGGTGGTGGTAGTGGTGGGATAAATTGGGAGATTGGGATTGACATATATACACTAATATGTATAAAATAGATAATAAGAACCTGCTGTATAAAAAAATAAATTAAATTAAAAAAAATAAATTGCTAAAGCAAGAACTCACAAAATCCATTGATTCATAAATGAGAAGGGAGGAATTTTACTTCCCCAGAGCAGGAGGGATCCAAAAGTATTTGAGAGGAATGGTAATCACCTCAAAAGCTTAGAGAGATGCTGCAGAAAACAGAGTAAAAGACACTACGTGTTTGAAAGTGGTCAAGAAGAGACAGCACATAAGTGACTCAATCATATACGATAGTATCAAAATGCAGAAAAAACACCATTTAGCATGTAAGAAGCCTTTTCAATTATGCTTATTCTGCAAGGTATATAGTATTAACTTTAGCTTTTGGAAAAAATTAATCAACTTGGGATCTAGAGTGCAGGCTGTTCAAATATCCCATGCCTTAACAGGAGAAGGAGGAGGAAGAGGGAAGGAGAGGAAGTCAGCCAGCTGGATGGGCCAGCCCGTTGCGATGAGGTTGGGCAAATTGGAGGGGACATCATTCCTACACAGAAGGAGGTGCTGGGGAACTAGAGCACTGAGGGCTTAGGACTGGGTGAGATGTCAAGTTGAATCTGAAAACCATAGAAGACTGAACAGTTTGGTATAACTGAGGGTCCAAAAGCTTTTGATTCCAAAGTTGGTATTTGGAGCTGGCATTCAGTGGCCATGGAGAGTTGCAGCAGGCCACACTCAGAATAGTCCAGGAATGGATGTAGGCAGTTGCCTGAAACATTTTATTTTCAAGCTGTTTTCTATGTACCAGCCACAGCCTGAAGCATGGTCGAGTGGCCTGCTTTTAAAGCCAGGAGTAGATTGCATAATGCCTTGGTAAATATTACCAAACTGTCTTCCAAAACGATTTTACCAATTTATATTCCCAGTAACAGAGAATGAGATATCCTACCTCCTTGCCAGGATAAGGATAAATCCTTTCTTTTTTTTTTTTTTTTGGCTTCTTTGCCAATTTGTCAAAGAAGAAAAATGGTTCCTTGCTCTAATTTGCATTTTCAAGTTATCAGTAAATACATGTTTTTTTTATATATTGCATTTATTTTGATATAAATTATCTGATGTTGTTTCTTAGATTTATTTTTATTGCTGCTTTAATATTTTTATAATAATTTATATAAACTTTAATATGTTAAGAGTATGACCATTGTCAAATCTCTTGAAATCTTCTTGACCTTCTACATGTATTTTAATTTTAGTTATGATCTTTAACATATAAACTGTGTGGTCAAATCTCTTAAGATTTTCTTCCAGTGTTTCTATATTTACAGTTTTTCATTTTTTCAAGCTGAGGTCACTGAAGAGCTGACATTTATTTTCTAATTGTTTCTTAAATGGCTTGACTTTTTACAAGCAAATCCTTAATTATCTGGGTTTTATTTTGACATAAGGCAATGATCTGAACTGGTCAGACATAGAGCTAGTTTAGCTGCTTTAGGTAGAGAGGGATTTACTAAGGAGTTTAAGGTAATTTACTGAATTACCAGGAGGGCTGGTTGCCAAACAGTTGACAGAAACCCAGACAGACAAAAAGAAAACAACAAAACCTCCCAATCCCATCATGGGAGCATTCTAGGGAGATCCATTACTGCTGGATGCTGGGGACTGGAGAGATGTCCACAACCACCACCCCAGAGTAATCAAGTGTCTCTGCCACAAGAACAAGCTTCCTGGGCACTGTTGCCACTTCATGGTGCCCACTTCTGCCTTCCCAGTGATACATAATTATAGCTCCTGGATAGAACCTTTGTCAAATGCTGAATGCTAGCTGCATGGGAGTCTGAGAAGCAGAACAATAATAGCTAATGCTATGCAAAGCTCAGTGACTGCCTGACATTGTTCTCAGTGCTTTTACAGATATTAACTATTTTTTACAAGATCCTATTGTGTCCCCATTTTCCATATGAGGAAACTGAGACACAGAAAGTAATTGCTCCATACCGAACAGCTAATGGATGGCAGAGCTGGATTTGTACCCAGACTGTCTGGCTCCGGAATCTGTGCTCTTAGGGGCATTCCTGTTAACATTAGGAGCAAATCAATTACTATATTATATAGCCTGTGATTTTAGGCTTCCCAGCCTCTATGGTACAAGAAGTCAAGCTAGAAAGAGGGGGGAGTGGGTGCTGAATGAGCCCATTTGCACAGTTCTGCACAGAAACTGGTCTAATTTTTCCAAAGGCTACTCAACTCTTAGTGCCATTTATTGAATAATCTTGCTTTTCTTATTGACTTATGCTAGTGCCCTGGTGCGTTGAGTAAGCACTCAATGAAATTTGTTGAATAAATATTTTATTTTATTTATTTTTTTTTTTTTTCTGCGGTACGCGGGCCTCTCACTGCTGTGGCCTTTCCCGTTGCGGACCGCAGGCTCTGGACGCTCAGGCCCAGTGGCCATGGCTCACGGGCCCAGCCGCTCCGCAGCATGTGGGATCTTCCCGGACCGGGGCACGAACCCGTGACCCCTGCATCGGCAGGCGGACTTCCAACCACTGCGCCACCAGGGAAGCCCTGAATAAATATTTTAAAATTTACTTTTGGACTATCTATTTTCGTCCTTTGTCAATGTTGTCATTTAGCGTGATATTTTCAGTTGCCATTCAAGATGTACTCTCTGGATTTCTGGATCTATGCCGTCTGTCCCAATCTGACCATCCCCTATCTGCTGACCTCTATGGACTGCATCAACAGGCTTCATTTATATAACATTTGACATGACATAAAAAAATGAAGAGAACATTAGTGGTTGTCATGGTCTGGGAATCAAGGGGCAGGAGAAAAGGGGTTGTGATTATGTTCAGGCAACACAGGGGATCCTCGTGTTTTGCATCTTGACTTTGGTGGCAGATTCATGAGCCTATACATGATAAAATCAAATAGAAGTAAATAACATATACATAAATAAGTACAAGTAAAACTGGGGACATCTAAATACTATCGGTGAATTGTATCCATGCAATGTCCTTGTTATGATGTTTTACTATAATTTTTCAAGATGTTACCATTGAGGAAACAAAAGAGTACACACAATCTCTCTGTCAAATTTAGTACAAGTGCATATGAATCTAAAACTATTCAAAAAAAAATTTTTAAGTTTAATTAAAAAAAAAAAATCCTGAAAACTGCACCTGAAAATTTTCAAAAAAGAAAGATTAACAGGAAAAAAACCCAAAAAATGGCTCCTTTACATCCTGGCTTCCAGTTGGGAGATATCACAGGAGACAGAGGAAGGAGGGTTGAGGTTGGAATATTTCTTGTCTTGGCCTCTTCCTGGTCACGTGGCCTTGGGTTGGCCTCTCCCTCTGCTGAAGGACTTGCCCTTGTCAGTGTCCACTTCCCACTGTGCTGCTCTCATTGGTTTTGTAACTACTCTCCCCTCCACTCAAGCCTAAGGGCTCTCGAATGTTGCTGGCCTGGATACGGCATAAGCCCTTTTCAGTTTCTCTAAAATCTGCTCACATGTTTGTCGTAGTCCCTTTTTTAAACTCTTCTCCAATTAGCCAGTCTGTGTGTGGCATCTGTTTGAATGAGTTAAGAGCAGCATGCTGTTTTAATCATTATCATTTTAAAATATTTTTTAACAGCTGGTAGGAAAAACATTCAAGATTTCCCTCAACCTCAAAATTTCCTTTGCTATTTACTCATTATCCCAGATGAGAACCACTTCGAATTAAAAACCTCATCATTTGAACAGGTTCTCTTGGATATCCTAGATAATTCATGACCTTTGGTTTACTGTATGAGCAATCATACCATTTTCTACCACTGATCCTTTTACTTCTCCTTGCTAATCACTGAAATTTTATATCTGTTGCATATATTACTGAATTGTCTAAAGTTTCTTGAAAGAGTGTGATAATGAGCTTTTTAAAAAATCTTGACTTGTTCCTAATTTTAATGGGAATGTGTGTAATGATTCAACATTAGTATTCAGTTAGTTCTTGATTTTAGATATTCTTTATAATGTTTAGGAAGTGTCTCTATATTCCCAGTTCACTACACATCATTGTGTGTTGTTTTCCTTTTCTCATTAATCTGAAATGGGTGGGTGATGAATTTCATTAAATGACTTCTCAGCACTTTTTTCAGTTGATTAAAAATGTTCCTTCTCTAATATATCAACAAGATGTATTAAAATAATACAACTAATTTTATAACAGTGTTTTGTTCCAAGAATAAAACCAATGCAGTCATGGTATACTAATCTTTAAATACCATTCTAGATTTCAATTTCTTGGCATTTTATAAAGGCTTTTTTTCGCCTGTCTATTTTCAAAATTGCAGGTGAGATTCTGGTTTCCTTTTCTGTGTTAACAATGTCAGGTTTTGGTGAAATAAACCTGTGAATATTTCCAGCTTTTCTCTGCTTTGGAACAGTTTCAAGAGCATAGAAAGTATTACATGAAAATATAAGATATGTAAAACTGTCCAAGCCTGGGATCATGTAAGAGGCATAATTTTTCTACTAATTTTTTTCAATTCCATGGTTTATTCAGGCTTTTCATTCTTCTTGAATCATTTTAAGTCATATATGTTTTCACAGAAAATTAGGGGTTTTTTGAGATAATCAAACATTTTAGCATAGAACTTTCCATGACTTATTCTTAGTCTAAAATTTTTTTAAATCATATTTTGAATTTATCAATTCTACCCTCGTTTTTATAAATTCATCACCTCCTGATTATGTTCCCATTTCCCCCCGTGGTTCCTTTAATATTGTTGTTGTTCTTGCACTTACTAAAGTTCCCTAAATTTCATGCTTAATTAATTCAATTCATTTGGATCTTTTAAATAATGAAATTGTCAATATTATTCATTTCACTATGTACAGCTTTGGTCCCACTCTTTACCTTTTCTTATGTGTTTTCTTTATTCTATGAAGTTTCTGATAAGCATAATATAGTATTTATTCCCCTTTAAACAGGAATTATTTAGATAGTGCTTTTAAAAAGTCTTCTATTAATATTTCATTGCTTTTCGTATTGTTGTACTTCTCAACTATTATTAACCCCTAGTGTTGCATATACTATTGGAATAACAGATAATAACCTGCACAGTTTCTTCTTAGCAAAGTTTAAGAACAATTTAGTTATGACTTGCTGAAGTACACCAATTGCCATTACTGTTATCACCCCTAAACCTTGAGGTTGGACCTTTAACATCTTGAGGGAAAAAAAATTTAAGACACAGACCGTTAGCAAGCATATTTGTTCTCCATACTCTGGAAGGGAGACAAAGGCTCAATCTAAGACTGACTTGCCCACCCTAGAATCCCATCCTCCTCCATCCCTCACATCCACGCGGTAAGCCCCACGTGCTGCGGCAGACTGGAGCTGGGTGGTGACGTTTGTGGCATCTGAGTGTTGGGAAAGGCCGTTTCATATGTGTAGCCTTTTGACCCTCACTTAGACATAGAATGGAACTTGGGTTGGAAAACTTCCTTACCTCCCGCGAGATAAAGAGCCCACGCAGCCTGTATCACACTTATCACCTTGTGTGGGAATATCCTTCCCTGTCGCGGCTCAATGAGTGTCCCTTTGTTCTACTTAGGAGTGTGCCTATGATACTACCTATTTGTAGAATCTAAAACATACAACAAACGAATGAATATAACAAACAAGAAGCAGATTCACAGATACAGAGAACAAACTAGTGGTTACCAGTGGGGAGAGTCGTAGGGGGATGGGCAATATACGGGTAGCAGATTAAGAAATACAAACTATCAGGTATAAAATAAGCCACGAGGATATATTGTACAACATGGAGAACATAGCCAATATTTTATAGTAACTATAAATGAAGTATAACCTTTAAAAATTATGAATCCCTTTATTGTACACCTGTAATCGCTATAATATTATATATCAACTATGCTTCAATTTAAAAACAAAAGAGGGCTTCCCTGGTGGCGCAGTGGTTGAGAGTCCGCCTGCCGATGCAGGGGACGCGGGTTCGTGCCCCGGTCCGGGAAGATCCCACATGCCGTGGAGCGGCTGGGCCCGTGAGCCATGGCCACTGAGTCTGCACATCCGGAGCCTGTGCTCCGCAACGGGAGAGGCCGCAGCAGTGAGAGGCCCGCGTACCGCAAAAAAAAAAAAAAAAAAAAAAAAAAGAGTGTGCCTCAGTGGTTCTCACCATGCCCTTAGCTTTCAGTACCTCATACTCCAGGGGTGGGGCGAGTTCTTCTACTGTGGCACAAGAAGCGTGCGTTCAAGTCAATCTCCCTGTGGTGGCTGCCTGGAGGGACCCGCTGGCCATGGAAGACTGACATCCAGTACCGAAGCTGGTCCTGCTCTGTCTCTTCCCTGTGTGAGTAAAGATTGGTCCATGCAACGCTTGACTGTGTTGTGTTCTCCTTGGAGAGACTGGCCCCAGGAAGCAGTGGGCAGAAGCATCGGGTGCCTGGCACAGTGACGATCTTTGCCAGCCTCCGTGTGTGAGAGGCCTCCCCAGGCATTGAGAACCAACGCCCAGGTTTCTGCTCAATACAGAGAATGGCAGAGGACTGAGTTTCCATGTCGTACCCCTTTTCCTGAGAGGACCCTCCCCACCCCTAAGGGAGTTAGTGGGAGACGTTTGCTGCTGCCATTCTGCCCAGGTCATGAGGACCTCTCAGAGGTGTCAATTAGATCAATTTGAATAACAGATGCAAACCATGTCACGTTACCAGTTCAGTACTGTGCAAATCTGGAAAGCTATTATCTAAAACTGAATTTGGTAAATTATAACAAAATAATAATATTCTATCTTTGTGAAAATTCTATATACTTTTTCCAAGTGCTTTTTAATACTTTTAATAAGAACAATGATCACTTCTTACAATGGTATACTTTTCTGGGGTTTTCCAGAGTATATGTGTATCTATTATTTCACGCAACCATTTCAAAACCATTGTGATACGTAAGGATTTGCATCATTTGACAGATAAAGTATTAAGCCTCAGAAAACAAGTGACATGTTAAGGGCAGAGTTGGAAAATCCTGTGCTTAAGATCAGAAGGATAACAGAAACAGCACAAGAGGATGAGACTGGCCTCAAGCTTTTGTAATCATTCTTTTGTAAGGGTCTAGGGCCCATTCCCCACCCCAGATCCACCCGGGGTTGGTTGACTTATGCATCCGATGGACAGTCTAGCCACAGCCATTCCACATTTTACTTTTCACAGCACTCCCGGACATTTCTCTGTATCCACTGTTATTTCCTATCTCCTCAGCTGGAGGGGGAGCTTCACTGATGTGTCTGTCCTCCCTCTGTCTCTAGACCAGGGTCTCCTTGGAGAATGAGCTTTGTGGTTGTACAGAATGATTCACAGAGAAGAACAGAGCTAGAAAAGGAAGGATTGATGGAATGCCTGGTCAGCTAGGTGTAGAGCATTAGAAAGTTTTGCAAAGCAATTCCTTAGGCAAACATAGGCCAAAGAAACATGGAGGACATTTCAGCCATTTCTGTGTAAGAAACAATCCCCAGATCTTGGAGGCATACAACAAGCTTATTTTTCTCTCAGTTATAGGTGAGTGACCCTGCTGATCCCAGCTGGGTTTGCTTCTCATCCTCAGGTCAGGTGGGGCTGACCTTGGCTAGACTTGCCCAGGCAGCTGAGCTTTAAGTTTTGGGTCTAGTTGGTACAGATCTTCAGATCTGCTCCAACTGTCTCATTCTTGGATGCAGGCTGAAGCGATGTAGCTGCCTGGTGTGAAGTGGGGAGAGGGATCTTAAGGCGATGATGGAGAGGCAAGAGGGCAAGGCCCCCTGCACAAGCATATTGCAAGTCCTGGCTTCTATCACGTCTACTAAAAGGCCGTTGGGGGAAGCAAAGCGCGTGCCCTGGCTTTAGCCAGGGGAAATACGCTGTCTTTTGTTAGGGGAATGGCCAAATTATACAGGAATGGGTGAAGAACTCAGTAATTCCGTCTACAGCAGAAAGATGTGAGGCTCAAAACAAAAAAACAGACTCCAGTGACATGTACAGCATACAGATAGACACCATGTAAAGTGATCGACTTAATCATAATGAGATGAAGCAAAGGGGAAGCTTGCAGAGAGGATCCTGGGAGGAGGAGAGAATAAGCCATCACTCTTTGTATAAATAACAAGCACTTAAACTGAATTTGGAACCCAGCGAGGATAATCTATGCTTGTGCTCTAAGTCCTAGCAATCCTGAACTACTCACAATACCCCAAGTGCCCAGTGCTCCCACATGACACTTTCAAGCAGGCTACTATGTCCTAGAATATCTTCTTCCCATTCAATCCGTATGTTTTCCTTTAATTAATGCCTCCTTTATCTTCAGTACTCAGGTCACATGTCTTCCTACTGGAAGCCTTCTCCAGCTTTTTAAATCACTCTAGATACCCCATTTACTATGCTCCAATGGCATCCTGTACAAATCCTAGGACCACCACCCTCTATCCTAATTCTCTACATAATCAAGACCATGGCTTTCTTGAGGGCAGGGACCAGGTCTCAATTGTCTCTCCATCCCTGTGAATAAATATTTATTAGCCAAACAAATGAAAAGCTGAAAGGGCTTCAGAACCTACTGAGAAACATATATAGGAGTCAGGGTCAAAATGGCAGCTTGTTTGCAGGTGAAATTGGACCAGCGAAGTTGGAGTTGGCTGGGACTGGAGGCCAAAATGTGCTTTCTATTCTGTTCTCTCTGCCAACTCCTTCCCTAACGCTACAGTTGCACTGGAATTTACTTGCTCGGTCACAGTTCCAGGAGGCTCTAGGGCTTCCCAGGCCAGGGGCAGAGCCTGCCCCAGTGACGTATCATCACATGGAAGAGGAGTTGCAGACATACATGTCCTGCAATCAGGAGAGAGCAGAGGGGGGCTGTGTATCTTCAGGACCAACTCCTAGGTGGTATCAATCATGTAGATCTCTTCTCCTCTGGCGAGGAGAGACTAAAGTGGAGAAAATCATAGGCATTTTCTCAAGCCTTCCAAAAGTGAGGGATCTTTTATCATGAGCCAGCAGGGTGCCACAGGAGAGAAAAAGGGCAAGTGAGTATTATTTCCTAATTATCCACCCCCTCATCACCACTTGAATGAGCGCCTACCTCAGCAATTTCTGAGTGTCCCAGAAAAGGGCATAAGATTTCATGAGAGACTTTCAGAATGCGGTGAGTTGAATTGGGGATCCCGTGGTGATGGGAAAGGAGAACATAAAATAATTTATGTGAAGGCTCCTCACAAGAATTCCCTCAGCAGGGTGTAATGTCCTCCCTCACCCTGGCCCTAACCTATCCTGCCTGCTACCAAGTATCTTAGCAATGTTTCAACAGCGCAAAGGTAATATCCGAACATGAAAGAAAATAAGCAAATTGTGAAATATTTATTCTATGACAAGTACATATTATTCATCAAGATTAAAACGAGAACCAATCAGCACAACCTCCTGGGAAGTTCTAACTTACTCATCTTGGCCAATTCCTTTCAATTCACCTACATT
Organism: Lagenorhynchus albirostris; assembly: GCF_949774975.1. Classification (NCBI taxonomy): domain Eukaryota; kingdom Metazoa; phylum Chordata; class Mammalia; order Artiodactyla; family Delphinidae; genus Lagenorhynchus; species Lagenorhynchus albirostris. Next base: position 78,832,913 of record NC_083107.1, on the reverse strand, counting down.
GGTGTGACATGGTGAAAGCGTATGAGGAGATAGGGCCTAGGGGTTCTGAGTTTGGGTTTTACATGTGATAGAACCTTCTGACGCCACATACTTGGAATGAAATGTATTCACTGGAAGTGTAGTAAAGTAGAAAGAGCACCAAAAAAGGTGTTAGGAAGTGTGGGCTCTAGTACCACTTGTATAACCTACTAGTTGTGTGACCTTGAGAAAGATGTTCAGTTTCCCTTTGTATCCAAGTTTTCTCATCTGCAAAATGATGGACTGGGAGATGTCCAAAATTTACTAATTTTAACATTTGATATTACTTTCAAGGCTATCGAAAGTCAATAAAATATAAAAATGACAATCATTTGATATACATAGAGTGCTCTGCTAGGAGATTTACAAAATTTCGTTTAATCCCCCCAACAGCACAATGGGGTAGGAATAATTATCTCTGTTTTACAGATAAGGAAACCTGAGGTCTGATGGGTCAGGTGCTTTGCCCATGGTAACTGGGAGAGCTAGGATTAAAGCCCACAGCATACTCCAAAGCTCACTCTTCATTTTACCATGCACTCCTTCAAAAAGAGCATTTGCAAAACCTGTCAAATTTCCAAAACCATATTCCGTGTACTTGACCTCAATTCCTGTGATCCTTGTGAGCACCTGTTTTGAGTCCCATTTTTCAGTTGAGCAAACTGTTGCTCTCAGAAGCTGAGTTGCCCAAGGTTATACAGGTTGTTAGAATCAGAGCTGGAAATACTCCCCCGTGGGCTGAGCAGTCTAAGGCTGTTCATTTTCCCTGAGGCAGACCACACTTGGCCACTTCTCCCAGAGCCTGGTGTTCCTCAAAGAAACCCCAATCACTGGGGCAGGCATTCTGTAGCTCCTTCTCACTCAGGCAGACAATTCCATTCATTTCCTGGGGTGGAGATTTCTGAAATAATTCTTTTTCTTTGACACAGTCGTATCTTCATAAGGCAGTATTTACTGCCTCTTTGATTAAATCCATTAGCTATTCAGACCCAGCTGCCCTTCAAAAAAAAAAACAACATGCCTCCAAAAGCCACACATTTGGCAGCTAAATGATTCTGGGCCAAAGCAGACCGATCTAAGCCATCCGACAAATTGTGACGGATGTGAGCGCAGCACAGGCTATCAGAGTTGGAAGGGGCCCTTGAAGTCATGAAAACTACAATACAAATCTCTCATAATATGGATGGGGACACTAAACCTCAGTATCAAGAAGGGCCAGCCCAATGTCAAGCATCACCAGAGCCAAGGTCAGTGCGACCTTCTGACTCAGAATTTAATGCCTTTCCAGTTGAATACTGGGGATCTCAATCTCACAAGATGAAATTCCATTATGATGTGGGCTGGGAACTGGAAAAAGAATCATCAGCCCTACTCCTCACTTCCATATAGGGATATGCAAATTTCAAAGCTCTTTCATGGACCTTATCTAATTTCATTTTCACAACAATGCCATGGAGCTGTTTTTGTTTCGCTGCAGCAATAAAAATGCTGAAATCAAAGAGGCTTGTAACAACAAACATTTATTTCTTGCTCATATGCGTGTCCAAGCACGGGTTGGCTGTCACTCTGCTCCACAATATTTCCTCTCCAGGATTCAGGCTCACAGAGTAGCCCTCTCTGTGCCGTTGCTGTGTCTCCCAAAAGATACTGAAGTGCTAAACCATCAGTACTTATTAATGTGACCTTATTTGGAAACAGAATCTTTGAAATTGATCAAGTTAAGATGAGGCCACTAGAATGGGCCCTAATCCAATATGACTGGTGTCCTTACAAAAGGGGGACATTTGTACACTGAGACAGAGCCTCACACAGGGATAACACCATGTGAACATAAAAGTAGAGATCAAGGTGATACGTCTGCAAGCCAAGGAATGCCGAAGACTGCCAGCAAGCTACCAAAAGCCAGGGGAGAGGCATGGAACGGATTCTCACACACCTACAAAGAAACCATGCCGACACCTTGATCTCAGACTTCCAGCCTCCAGACTGCGGGACAAAGACATTCCTATTGTTTAAACCACACAGTTCGTTGTACTTTGTTAATGCAGCCTAGCAAACGAATACACTGGTCTTGGTGCAGAGAGGAAAGAGATGATGGCAAAGCACGAGCTACCTCCCAAAGCGTCTGCTCACATCCCCTTTGATATCACACAGCTAAGTCTGACGTCAATGGGTGGGAAGGATAATCCCCATACAAGGAGTGTCCCCTTAGGGAGAGGTACCCCAGGGAGCAGCAGGGAATATTTTGAACAATAATACAAGCCACCACTGCACTCTCATCGCTTTAGACAGATAGGCAGTGAGGTTCCTTGAACTGAGGCCCAAACACAGCAACGGAAGGATCCAGGCCAAGTAAATGGTGGGGCCAGCATGTGACCCCAAGTTTTCTGCCCCAAATCCTAGGCCATGTCTACTGCACCCCCAAGGAACCCTAAGACTAACCAAGCCAGCTTGCCTATATTGACCTCTATCCTGGAAGTGCTAGGTTGGGTCTCCTTCCTCCTTCATACTATCTGCCATTTGGTTGAGGACCATAGGATTATCTCCAGAAATAATCTGATTCACACCAGAGTCCAGCACCAGCTCTTTCTTTTGAGCTCGATTAAAGCCCCTCATTAGAAAACCACATGATCTCATTTCCTGTGCAAACACATGGGTGAAATCAGGGCATTGATTTAATTGTGGTCTTATTAAATAGTTTTGTATAGATTTGCCTGGGAAGAGAAATCTTTGACAATCTTACCATGAGCCTGTAAACACTGCCAGCTCAGCCCTTCCTGTTCACAGTGTTTTGAGAACCTGGGGTTAATCAGGCTGGTGAGGTCAGGCCCAGCCCACTGTAGTGCATGTGGCTGTGCCTGCAACAGAGAGGTCTAGGAGGTTGAGGCAGGAATGGGCTTTGTCCGCAGGGTGACCAGTTGTCCCAGTTTGCCTGGGACCAAGGGATTTCCCAGGACATGGGACTTAAGACTGGAAACCAGGATGGTTAGTGACTCCACACCTTAGTCCCCTCAGTGAAACCAAATCCAGAATTTTACACATGGGAACCCAAGACTACAGAGGGAAAGACTTGGAGTCAGAGATTGGGATGGGAAGGGGACACTGACGTCACGTATTCTAATGTTGGGGAGACTGACCATTCTGGTTTGCCCAAGACTGGGGGGGATGGCTTCCAGGAAGTAGGACTTTCAGTTTTAAAACTGGATCAGTCCTGAGAAAACTGAGAGAAGTCAGTCCCACTACCTAATAATGGCTTATTTTACAGAGAAACTGAGATCCAGAGAAAAGTGAGTTGTCCAAGGTCATGCAGAAGCTGATGGGAAACAGGGAGAAGAAGGAGGTTTCCTAACTCCCATTCTGGGAGTATAATACTCCCAATCTGCAGAATAATGCAGATTTTTATCTGTCATTAAGTGTCTATTCATTCATATTATTAGAGCAGGCTTTCAAATTTAGTTTGAACTTCTTGAAAAGCCTGCAAAATGCACCACAGAATGGGAGAGTGACTCAAAGAAGGTCCTTTGTCTAAAAGCAGCTTGCTGAGAGCAGAGGAGTGCAGCCTTGCTCTGGGCCTCAGGGTCTCTCTTTTCTAGAATTTCCACCTCGATACAGTGTCCTTGAAACATTGGTCACAAACAGAGAAGCCAAGCCCCTCCCCTCTTCTCCCATAACTGAAATCACTCACCCTCTTCAACGGCACAATTTTACCAAACAGACAGGATGCAGACAGCTCCAGCTCTGCACACCGACCTCTATGTCAGTGGGTATGTTCTCCGTATCTGACCCAAATGCTATGCCACATCTGGAAGTTGACCTCAATTCCAAGACCCCAGTCCCTAAAGCTCAATCTGTGCACTGCCTAGATTCCTGTGAGAAGACCCTTATTTTGTAGTGGAAATAGTATATGTTTTGGAGCTAGCAAGAGCTGGGTTTGAATCCCACCTCTTCTATATAATGGCCATGTGGCTTTGATAATACTACTAAATCTCTGTGGGCTTCAGTTTTATTACGTAAAACATTATTCTAAAGATTGAAAAAAAAATCATGTAAAGTGCCTGATACAGTAACGGACGTACAGTAGTTATGCAATAAATGGCAGGTTGGTTTATTTTTCAATGATGTACTGTAATAAGTAGTTCTAAGATTTCAGAGTCATACCCGGGTTTAAATTCTAGACCTGTTACTTATTACCATTATGACCAGGAGTAATGTACTTAAAATGTCTGGGATTCTTAGCATTTTTGAAATGAAGATTATAGATCGCAGCCCTCACTTTGCAAGGCCATTGTATATGAATTACTACAAAATGGGTACCAACAACGTAACTATCATTAAAAATATGTTATCAAGATGTTGTTAGGTGAGAACATAAACTCTCTTATTCTGCCTTTTACCATCTTTCCTCTCCAAGAAGTTTCCAAAGAAAAAGTACACACTGAAAACAGTAAATGCCAAATAAACACAATTATTTGAGGTTCCCACCATCCCAAATTCCCTAGGCAGAACCATGGACAGTTCCTCTGGTCTCACTCAGAAAGAATAAACCTTTTTCATTTTTCTTTTTCCTCTAAGAACGGAGAAGAGGATTCTTCTGAGATCTCCCATCTTTTTTTTTTTTTTTGGTATAAATTTATACTTCTTCTAGTTTTTTTTATTCACGGTTATGTATCAGTTCAGATTGGTTCAGCGGCATTTAACAAGAAAATCTTATGAAACATTGATTAAACAAGATGGAAATCTCTAAAATAAGTCGAGATGCAGGCAATTCAAGGCTGTGTGCCATTCTCAGAAACTCTGAATCTTTCTAGGCTGCCATCTTCAGCACATGGCTTTCCATCCTCAAGAATTTCCCATGGTAAGAAAGTAGCGTTGAAGCTCCAGCTACCACATCTGGATTTCATGCCGGAAGAATGAAAAGAGGGTAGGGCCAAAAGGGCCACTCAACTATCACCAGGCATATAACATCACCTTTCTCTAGATACAAAGAAAGCCAGGAAATGAAGTCCTTTCTTCTGGGTCTCGATTTCTCAACTTCTAAATGAAACATTAGGGTATATGACGTCTATGTCCTCTTCTAGTTCATAATATCTGAGCTCAAAAGACCATTTCCTGGCTTTCTCTGTAGCTAGAGAAATATATCTGTATGTAGGTGGCACATAAAGGCACATATGTGAGGCAATAGAAGGGTGAAACTTTTGGAAAAGCCTTTAAAGGGGTTGACTTCAGATGGGAGACCTTTAGTTGAATACATCGTTGCTCTGTGTAATATGAGGGTTCTACTGGGAAGAAAGAAGGGGCAATAGATATTGGATAAGCAACTCATGGTTTCTGCCATATAATTCTGCTATAATAACATAATTGTTATTTAATAATGAGTTACTTTCAACAGGTAAATCTACCTCAACCCCTACCTCTTGTTGCTTTTAAAATACCATACTAGTTTCCTACTATTACCAAAACTGGTCACAGCATTCTCATCCTTTGGTATGAAACCTCCACAGAATCAGTTGAATTTGATCACTTGAATTCTCCTCTGAGCTCTGACTATGTAAAATTATATTTAGTTGGTGTAGCACATTCCCTAGGTTGTCTACTTTTTCACAGATGTGACACTCTATGAGTTTATAGTTCACAGAGTACATAATTGTTTCCATTTGTTCTACAAAATTATCTTACAGTGTTCACTTTGATGCATTCTAGAGATGGAAAGCTCCTAAACAAAATCTTCCCCATCCCAAAATAATACATTCCCAGTAGATACGCAATCACCCAGCACAGTCTGAACCGGGTCTGGTCGGTTGCTTCATTAAATTTTCTGCACTATTCGACATTATTCTACCGATACTTTAAAACATACCAATTTTTAACACTGAATATATAACATTTTCTTTTCTAAAAAAAAATGATTTATTTTTGAAGTACAATAATGTAAATAATCTATAAAATAAAATACTTACTAATAGCCTATTACACATATAAAACTTTAGAGACACGGGCTTTCCTGGTGGCGTAGTGGTTGAGAGTCTGCCTGCCGATGCAGGGGACACGGGTTCGTGCCCCAGTCAGGTAATATCCCACATGCCGCGGAGCGGCTGGGCCCATGAGCCACGGCCGCTGAGCCTGCGCGTCCGGAGCCCGTGCTCCGCAATGGGAGAGGCCACAACAGTGAGAGGCCCGCGTACCGCAAAAAAAAAAAAAAAAAAAAAAAAAACTTTAGAGACAGGAGAAGAGTAATGTAACATCTGCAAATAATATTGCCCAATAACCATGACATGGTTTTTATGAGATTGGTGGTATACCTTTTATACTCCTCTTATCCTCCAAATTTTAAATATGAAACAACCGAGACCTGAACAATCAAGAGACTTCTCCAAAGACTGTGATTCTCCACCTCTTCTCTTTGTAGAACATCTGAAATTTTTTAGTTCATTCAGTTTGGGGCTTTTTCTGTATTTGTTGCTGTTATAATGTGAAATCAGGCACTTTCGACAATCCCTGTTTATAAAAAATGACTCACAGTTTTCAGCAAAAATGCCAAGTCCAACTGTGTACAGCACAGTATTGGGAAGGGAAAGTTAAATTTATCCTCTAAATGAGGAAATGCAGCAAAAACAGAAACTGTCCTCCAGGAGCATCCTGGGTGGTCTATGCTTAGTCACGAAGGGAGCCAAAACCAAAACCAAACAAACAAAAAACCCCACAACAAATGCAAAGGACTTTCAAAGGTGAAATATATGCTAAAAGTGAACTGAAGATATTTAAGTTATTTACAAAAGGAAATAAGACCCCTTTGTAATGGGACACAGGAGAGAATGTATCATAGATTCCATTTTATGGATGAGGAAACCTAAGTCAAGAAAGGATATCCAGAGAAAGACTGGCTACAAGCGACCCAGGTTGGTGGTTCTGGTTTTTCTAACCTCTACTGTACCATCCTGTCTATAAAAAAAACTCCACCTTACATTTTTACTTTTATATATTTATAAAAAACACTTATCAGCTCCCAAAGCTTTTTCACACATTATCTCACCAAATCCAACTGATTGAGCATTTTTTTTTCTTCTTGATGGACTAAAGCTAAACTTGTCTTTTGGACTCATTGATTTTCTCCATAAAGAAGCATAGGGAGAAGGCGGATGCATAAGGCGAAGTCTATTTTCGTAAAACACATACAAGTAGCCAAATAATCAGATGCACAAGGAAAATGATGTGGTAGAAAGGGTGGTAGAATGCCACCCTAAGATGATGTGGTAGAAAGGGTAGTAGAATGCCACCCTAAAATGATGTGGTAGAAAGCCACCCTAAGATGATGTGGTAGAAAGGGTGGTAGAATGCCACCCTAAAATGATGTGGTAGAAAGGGTGGTAGAATGCCACCCTAAAATGATGTGGTAGAAAGCCAACATTACTTGTTGGCTTGGACCAGTCAGACCCTCTGAAGTCTTTTCAAAACTATAATGTAGTGATTGACGTGGAAAAGTTTTTAGAGCATACGCACGTATCAGGGGTTATAACCATCAAAGACAGTGTCCACACCTGGGAGGGCTTGAAATCTTGGACTTTTTTCATCCATCCATTTTGGAGGTGACAGAACCGATACTTAGAGAGATTACTAAAGAACTTGTCCAAGGCTGGTAACTGGAAGAGGTGGAAGTTGAATCCAGGTTAGTGCAATGCCAATTTTCTTGCTCATCTCTGCAGTTCACTGGACACTGGGGCGAGGAATTATATTTGTGGCCCTAACTAGCTGCTGGTACCTTTTCTCCTACGCTCTACTTATTACAGGATTTGGAGCTAGGGTTAAGTGTTCCCCAGGTTCCCCATTAACATTTCCTGATTTGGTTCTTTCATCTCGCCTAAAAACCCTCAGGTATTTTGATGCAAATGATTTCACCTACTGTACTTCCCTGAGAGCTCACCCTTGACCTCTACCTCACTCCCTTTCATCCATTGAAGACCTCTAGGTCATTCTACCTCTCCACTTCTATTCCTATCTTCACTCACGGTGATTTCAAAATATGGGCAGGCAATCAAACCAACACACTGGTCTCAATTTCTTACCTCCAAAACTCCATTTCTACTTCATTTATCACTCACTCTCATTGTTACACCCTCAGATTTTGTCATTGTTGATAACATACTTCTTCTAAAATTTCTATTTTAAGTCTCCCAATCTCTGTTTACATGTTTCCCCACCACCACACACAATACCTCCTTCAGTAGCCTGACTCCAAAACCTCCCTGAGGCCAGCAAAATCTCAAAGCAATTGACCTTCTCACCTTTTCACTATCTTTCTATAACCCATCTCCTTATGTGCCCTCACTTCTGGCTTTAATCGCTGATCCATCATTATATAGTTCTCTCACAACAGCTCTCAACCCTCTTAGACCTCCCTCTAGACTTGACAACGTGACAACACTGGTTCAACCCAACTCTCAGTCTACTTTATACTCGCATTCAAACAGCTAAAGGGAAAAACCCCACCTTCATGCTGCTGAATCTCAATTTAAACTCATGATCACAAACTTCAAGTAGGCCTTAAACGCCACCCCAAACGCAAATACATTTCACTGGCTCTCTCATTCTCCAAGGTCACTCTTTCCTACCTTATCCTCCTTCAAATCTCAAAACTCGATTCCTTTCTTTCTCTCCGCTGCTGGCATTTACATCTTATTTCACTAACCAGCTAGAACCACCACAAGAAGTGTCTCTGTCCTCCACCATGAACCTACAAACCTACCCACTACCTGCACCTAATGATGATTTCACAGAATTTTAACAGCTGGTACAGCATGAGTGTTGATCCATCTGGATAGACGGCAGCTTAACTTGAACCATCACAACAGCGCATAGCACTGAAATTGCAGCCCAGTCTATGGCCATACACCCTCCCTTCATTCCTGTGACAGTGGACATGCTGTCCATTCACCTGCCTTCTCTTAGGGACTTGATCATATCCCTTTTCATCAACTCAAGGATATTACTTCTGCAGTTCTCATGTTTCTCTTTTACGTCATCGTATTTTTCTGTCTTGGTTAGTTTACCTTCATGTACATACAAGCATCCTATAAGATCTCCTATCATAAAAATAAAACCTCATTCCATTTACCTCCTGATTTTTCTGCTCCCCTTTGCAGTAGTTGTCTATTCTGACTATCCTCAGCTTTTTTCCTCCATTTTCCCTTGAAACAATTCCTATCAGATTTCCATACCCATCACTCCACTGAGACAGCCATTGCCATCATTTCCCTACTGCTAAACTCAATGGTCGATTCTTAACCACATTTGACATATAAGATTTTGTCTTCCTTTTCAAGATATGTCTTGAGTTTCAGGACAAATTCTTTTCTCGTCTATTTCTACCTAGTTGTCCCACTTGCTGCTGAATCTTAGTATCCTGCTCTCTAAATGTTGAAGTGTTAGGGTTTATTTCTCTTGCTCTTCTGTTTCAACCTATCCACGTTCCTCTGCGGACCTCATCCAGAATCAGCTTTAAATGCTATTTCCCCATATGCTGGCAACTCCCAATTTTATATCTGCAATCAGATTTCTCTTCTGAACTCCAGACTCCCATATCAAACTACTGTCTCCATCTGCTCATCTAATTGTAATCCTAAAACCACCGTGTTGAGCAAAATTGAATCATTCGACGTACCCTCCAAACCTGCTCCTCCCCTAATATTTCCCAGTCAAGGTAAACAATATTCCCATTCCCCTACTGCTCAGCCTGAATCTTTATTCTTTTGCTTTCACTCTCCACATCTAATTCATCAACAAATCCCAGAGGAGCTACCTTTAAAATACATCCCAATTCGACTACTTCTCACTCTTCTATAAAACTCTATATAACTATACTCCTAGTTCAGGGAACTACCATCTTCTACCTGGAATCCTGCAATAGACTCTTAACTGGTCTCCCTTTCACAGCCTTGCCCCCAACACTCTATTATGAACCCAGCAGTCATGTTATTTTATGCTCTTTTTAAATCACAAATCCGATTGGATTTCTTTTCTGCTCAGAACCCTCCAAGTTTTCTCATCACACCCAGTATAAAATTCAAAGTCCTTACCTTCATGTCCTGGCCACTGGCTACCTCTCCCAGCTCTAGAAGGCCAGACTTTGCCTTCAAAGAGTGCTCAGGCTGCTGCTTAATTTGTTCAGTTTTTGGAAGCTCCCCACCCCCCAACCTATGGGCAATGCTAGTCATTTCTTTCTCTGCAGTTCTATATATAACAGACACAACCTTGCTGTCCCAGAGAAGTGTGCAAATTATAATCACATCTCTAGTATTTTTCCCATAAGCCACCCAAGTCTCTTCCTCCAGAAAAGTCCATTGTCCTCCACGTGAGGTTTTCACAGCCTCCCCTACTCTCCTTACCCTGTCCCTACCCATAAACTGCCCAAGAACTCTAGGATTTACTCAGTCTAGAGGGAGAAGGGGATGGAATAGCTTCTTCTCTCTCATTGGACCCTGGACTTATTAAGAAATCTTTTTTTTTCCCCCCAAACTAGCTCTCCTTACCAGCAAGGGAGATGGTTTTTACTAAGCTTCTTAAAAACAAATAAAAATCACAGATTTTTCTTACCCCTATACCAAGGCAGTTTTTGATTATTTACCTTAATGAAGAGTATAACTTAGTGGGACCAAAAAAAAAGAAAATCAGTTTCTCTAGGTAAGATTTTATTGTTGCACATAGCGCATATATTCGGTATGTTTGTTTACAAGACTGCACCATCCTGGAGAAGAGAACCGTTTCTTATCACAAAATCTTACTTATTATCAGATGCAGAATGCACATAGTAAGTGTTAGAATCAGCAGGATTGAGTCTTCATTTGAAACAGACAGATTCATAAGTAGGTGTATCCAAAAAGCCTCAATAGGCACTGATGGGCATGACTCTGTTTTGCTTTAGAAAATGTAACTGGTTGATTGACCACAGAGTTCTGTGTTTATTTCGCTTGTCTCCCACTTCTCCTTTAAAATGTATTTAACAGGGCTTCCCTGGTGGCGCAGTGGTCGAGAGTCTGCCTGCCGATGCAGGGGACATAGGTTCGTGCCCCGGTCCGGGAAGATCCCACATGCCGCGGAGCGGCTGGGCCCGTGAGCCATGGCCGCTGAGCCTGCGCGTCCGGAGCCTGTGCTCCGCAACGGGAGAGGCCACAACAGTGAGAGGCCCGCGTACCAAAAAAGAAAAAAAAAAAAAATGTATTTAACAGCATTCATCTTTCTCTGATTACTAGAAGGAAATTGCGCAGATTCCATGTCTTTTCTGGCTCACTCATAGGTGACAGATTTTCTCACTTTAAATCACAAACCCAGCTTCATACAGAAGTTAGAATGTACCCCGTTCAAGTTATTAAGCAAAGGTTGGAGTTTTCTTCCTCCTCCTCCTGGCTAAGTCCTATGGCTGTCTCCCTTTAGGGAAGGAAGTGTGATGGGGTCAGCTCTTTCTCCATTCATCCTGTTCTCTACGAGCTAACTACACTCTCCAACTTGCCTGGGTGAAAGCTGGTAGAGAGAGAAGAAACAGGTGATAGGAAAAGTACTTGACAGATGATTTCTTCCCTTCTGGTCTGGCTGAGAGTCAAGATCACTCTTCCTTTATAATGGGTAATCCCATGGTAGAGAACTCTGTCCAAATCATTCTTTGACCTGGACAGAGCAAGTCCATTTTTAGCTCCCCAGATTCTGGCATTTACCTCTTGCTGGAAACACTCTGGTCCTCTGGGGTGGTTTACTGGACAGGAACCAAAAGCACACACACTGGCCTTCTCTCTCATGTCACCATATCTGATTCATAGGTAACCTGCCCGCGTCGATTGCTCTGACACTCCGGAGTACAAGACAGCCTTCATTATCCTACTGCCCAAAGCCACTTGAACTTTCTCAACAGGAGGAAATTCTTTAAAACTCTCCAAGTGGTCCATTGGTTGCATCTCCACACCCCTATACACACACACACACACACACACACACACACACACACACACAGGGCTGGTTGTGAAAGAGATTTCTTCCTCTCCCTTCCCCCTGGGTATGGAGAGGGTAGAGACACAGCACAGCAACTTCTCTTTCTCAAGAAAATGTATCTTCATTCTTTCATCACTGTAAATCCCCTCTTGTTTGATTTGGGACATGCCAAGTAATTCATGACTGTCTGTTGGACATTGTGAATTTTAGCTTGTTGGGCGCTGGGTTTTGAATGTTACATGACTTAGGATAAGACTGATCCTTTCAAGACTTGTTTGTAAGTTTGTTAGGGTGTGTCTAGAGCAGTTTCTAGTCTAAAACTAAGTAACTCAGGCTGTACTAAGTACTAAGGCTATGTCCTTCTGAGGACTTTACCCACTTCTCTGTTTTATGAGGTCTCTTCCCATAAGCTGGTGGGAATGCAAATTATTCCCAGCCCTTTGTGAGCTCTGGGCATGGCTCAGCCTCATGGTGTTTTAAACCATGAATGGGTACATCAGTACTCACACAGAGACCTCAGGGGATGCCTCTGCAGAGCTCCTCCGTCTCTGTCTTACCAATTCAGGGAAATTCGGGACCCTGTTTAGGCTTCTTTTCCCGAGGCTGGGATCTGGGAACTGCCTCCACAGAAAATCGGGGTGATCACGTGGCCCACTCGACTTGCTTCCCTTCTCTCAGAGATCACATAGTCTTGCATGGCCTGTTGCCCAATGTCTTAAAGCAACTGTTTCATATATTTTGACCAGTTCCTAGTTGTCTGCAGTGGGAGAGCAATTCCCAGGCTTTACTCCCCCATGGGCGGGACTGGAAGCCATTCCAACTTCTTTTCAAATGTCGTCTCATGTAGCTGCAGGTAACTGATGAAGCCAGGAGCCCATGAACAAGTTCTCAACCATTTCTTTTATAAACTCTGCAGATGATGATTTGGCTTTGGCCTTCTGGGTATTATTTTATCTTGTTGTCTCTAGGGAAATTTTAATTTTAATCTCCCCTTATAAAAGCTCTGAAGTCAGAAGTATGGAGAAGTTACATTTATTTACCTAATAGATCTGGAGTTAAATTTGCTTTTACTATATACTTGCTTTACAATCAGAGCACACACACTGCTCTGTGTCTCAGATTCACCATAAGAAAATGTGAATAATAATTCTTGCCCCACCCATCTCTTAGGAATTAGGTATAGATCAAATGAAGGAATAAGTGGCATAGTGCTTTGCAAAGGGTAATGCTTTAAACTGAGGAAAGGAGGAAGGGAATGTAACCATCTCTATACCCCTCCCTCCAAATATCAGTAACCATACAGTAATGACCATTCATTGTTGAATGTAGACTATAGAAATACCTCCTTAGGAAGGGGTAGTGTTACCCCCACTTTTGCTTTATTATTCCTGATACAACAGTTGAGGATGTGAAAGTTCAAACAACTTGCTCTATTTCACAGAGCTCCTAAGGAGTAGAGCTGGAATCTGAACCTTGTATCATGCTTCTTAGTTTTAAAACTTATCTTTCTTGAACATAAAATGCTTCCTTTCCTTTGCCTTCAAACAACGTCCTTTTTAGTCTTTTATGGACCAACTGGCAGGCCTGCCATTGAATGTGTGCTGTATATCTGTAAGAATGCTTAGAAATACATTGCTGTTTATTCTGTGCGTCACGTTTAACATGGCTATTGTCAGAATTTTGTCTTCATCCCCCAGAAATATGAGTTTATAGATTACAGCTGTGCCAACGCACAATTCTTATTAGATTTCTTAGCAGGGAACCTTGAAACATTTTTGCTTATCTTAAGTCACAAGACCTCTGCAAACCTTTTTCTTGCATGGAAACTATCAACCCTGTGGCTGACCTCCCACCAGCTAGTCCAACTCATACCCTGTGTTTGCAAATCTTTCCTGTGCTACAGTAGTGAGGTTAGTGAGAAAAGTTGAAAACTAAGTAAAATGAGGACTGGACAGATTCAGGAAACTTAAAACAAGACCTAAGGTTGGCTATTAATTCTGTCATCAAATATGTGAAGAGTTGTCATAGGGAAGAGGAATCAGTTGTCTCGTAGGAATACAACATGTAGAAAAGGGACCTCTGGTGGAATTGAAGGAATGTACATTTTGACTTGATAAAAGGAAGACCAATCTAAGGAGTAGATCAAGAATAGAATGAACTACTTGAGAAAGTCACAGGTTCTTTCTTACTGGAGAAAGAATTGAGGGGAGGAGGGTTGATGACCACTTTGTGGAAGTTTGAATACAAGGAGGGGTCTTTCACTTGGGACCTACAGAAACCTCAGGTGGTCCAGAATGGGGTCCAAAAGTCTGATGAATCCCTTAAAATTGTGATATGAATGCAAATATCAATGTCTTAGGGGAGAGGGCTTATAGCTGTCTTTAGATAGTCAAAAATCTCCAAGATTAAAGACCAGACAATAAGTCTATGAAACACAGAGCTATCATATTCTACATTATTTCTCAGATGAGATTCCTATTTTGGAAGACAGATTAGATTGTTTGAGCTCTGATATCCTTCATACCTTTAACATTCTGTTTTCACATTAAGTGCAAAAGGGACTAAACCAATGTTTAGGAAATAGAAGCTATAGTTCAGATCAATGGCAAAAATGACAGTAAAAGGAACAATTTAAATTATGCCTTGGCCACTTGCTAGATCCATTTACGATACATCAAGGTGTTTTTTTCTCAGATAGAAGAACAAAATTAAAGTCTGCTTCTGACCATTATCCAAAACATCCCATCACTCAAGAATCCGATTTTGAAAAAGTCAGCTAGAGGAACAATACTGTAGAACTGAAGGAGTCAACTAACAAGAGTCCCAGTTAATATTTCCCATGTGGAAGATTAGGGACTTTTATGGAAGAACAGGGACTTCGGAATACAACCAAATATTTAGAAAACACAAACGTCAAATTAAAAGCATCTGAGAAAAAAAGAACAAATTTCAATTAAAAATCCAAAAACCTGAGGCACACAAACTGTTCCCACTGTTGGAGCACTTCAGAGCTCTTGCCAAATCAGATCTTTCAATGTCCCTTCTTACCCATCACCCATCTCTTCTCACCCCAGCCCTCCTCTCCCCATCCCTTTCTTTGCCAAAAAACAGTTTCCTCGGGGATTTTGATGTGACTGCAAGCGCACCTGCTGGTCCTACCTACAGAATCAGGACCTTTAAGCCCATTCACAGAATTTACATGACAGAAACGGAAGTAGAGTTCCAGAGCTTTCAGCTTGTGCGGCATAAGATTTAAAAATATGCCTCATTTTTAAAAAAAAGAAAAACATTTACATTTAGAAAAAAAACTTCACTTCTATTCACCCAGGAGGATGAGTCACTTCCCTAAGCTGTTAATTTTTTTTAAGCTTTTGCATCTCAGTCACAATAAGAACGCTCTATCACAAGCTGTCTTAAGTACCTTGATTTTGCCCAAAATATCTAGGAGTCTCACAGCAATATATAATATAAAAAAGGAAATCCTGAATAATCAAATTTAAAAAACTGTTTCACCCAGTTTTCCTTTAACAAGATAAATACAGAAATTTTTAAACTAAATTCTATATGAGATTTGGAAATTGAGATTTCAGAATCAGGATCTGGAATTTGAGGTCTCATGTTACTGGACATATCCTGGCTACACCTAGAAAAAAGTAGGTGGAATTGAATAGAAGTAAAGAAAAATAAGTTTAAAAGAAAGTTTCTCCCTTAGTCAACTTAAATTACTTAATAACTGAACAACATTTTTATGAAATTAAGATGTGGAAAATCACCCAACAATAGCTAAATGGACACTTCAGTCATAGAACAGAAACTGAAATAATGGAATGAACTTTGGCATGTAGCAGTTCTATCTTATTACGAATATAGGGATAATACATGCCTAGTTTGTTCAGATCTCGTATCCTGAACTGATGTGTAAAAAGACAGACGTAAGGGTTGAGGTATCAAGACTCCAAAGAGACAAGAATAAAATTATGTACCCAAGAGAAAAACACAAAGAACAAGCTTTCCTATCAGCTTTTACTTCTAGGAAGGAAAGTTAAATATTAAGAAAAAGAGGTAAGTTTGGTAAACACTAGGCACCTTTTTAGGGGGCTGCATTGGGTCTTCATTGCTGCGCGTGGGCTTTCTCTAGTTGTGGCGAGCGGGGCCTATTCTTCATTGCTGCACGCGGGCTTCTAATTGCGGTGGCTTCTCTTGTTGCAGGGCACGGGCTCTAGGCACGCAGGCTTCAGTAGTTGTGGCTCGCGGGCTCTAGAGCTCAGGTTCAGTAGTTGTGGCGCACGGGCTTAATTGCTCCACGGCATGTGGGATCTTTCCGGACCAGGGATCGAACCCGTGTCCCCTGTGTTGGCAGGCGGATTCTTTTTTTTTTTTTTTTTTTTTTTTTTTTGCGGTACGCGGGCCTCTCACTGCTGTGGCCTCTCCTGCTGCGGAGCACAGGCTCCGGACGTGCAGGCTCAGCGGCCATGACTCACGGGCCCAGCCGCTCCGCGGCATGTGGGATCTTCCCGGACCAGGGCATGAACCCGTGTCCCCTGCATTGGCAGGCGGACTCTCAACCACTGCGCCACCAGGGAAGCCCCTGCAGGTGGATTCTTAACCACTGCGCCACCAAGGAAGTCCGGTAAACACTAGCCAACTTGAGGACACATCCTTAAGAAGACTCCACTGTCAGGAAAGAGACTGCCCAGAAGACATCTTTCTTTAAGGTTGACCCAGTCTGCTGACAACCTTCTGGATTCCTAGGGATTTATATTAAGATTCCAGATTCTCCATTAATAATATCCAGACACCACAACCTCAACCACCATGGTTAAAACTTTAGCAAAGGAAATAAAACTGGCTTAGTTCTGAATTTGTTTTTAATTTGAAAGATTCCCCCTAAAATTTTTACTAAGAAAAGATAATTTATTTCTTTGTAGAAAACAACTTAATTTGACTAAAGTAATAAAGATAATTATTACTCTTATGTTATCACTTTGCCCGTCTGTTTACTACCAGTTTAATGAGAGACTAGAGGTTCTTGACAAGAGATGATGCAAATGTTTAAATATCTCCGATAAGTTTCTTCTGGTGATGACTGGAAACTTCTAGAAATAAGGGAAAAAATATTCTTCAATACACTTCAGGGAGGAAATAGAGCATACAAATAAATTCACTGGTAAAAGATCACATGGAACTTTTCAAGGAATTGGCAGTTTACGAGATGTGGGGCCTTGTGATTCCTTCGATGAAGCATACACGAGTTTCTTCTTCATGTGGCCAAAGGCAAAGGGTGCTGTATTCACTTTAGAAGCACGGATGGGGCGACAGGGCAGTTTCCTCAATGATTGTCAGCAGGTATCGTCTTCTAAGCAGCAGAGGTAGTGTTTAGTGAAGACTTGGATGCTGAAGGGCAAGATTTTCCTGATTCCACCTCACCTTTTCTGCACTGGAGACCTGATTTCATCTTTGACAATGTAACTCCAGAGTAGCTTCCCACGAAGTCTTCCCTGTTGTCCATCTCCACATCCTCCCTCAACTCCATCACTCCTTGGTGGTATATTTGTACTCTATGTGCACTCGGTCAGGGGTCTCCTCACACAGCATCATAATTGTGTGCCTGTCTCACTCCTCAATGAAATCTCCTTCATTCATTCTACAAACATTTATTAAAAACCTGCCGCTTCAGTCTCGCACAGTGAACTCCTTGAGAACAGACGCTCTATGTTATTCATCTCTGTCTCTGCAAAATTGACAGCAGTCCCCAGCTCCTCATAGATGTTCAGTAAATATTTGCTGAGTTGACTTTCCTATGCCATCTCTCTTTGCTCTTATGATGACTTCCACTGGATCTACAGTGGAATAATTTATGGGTAGATATCTGTTTGGCTGTTAAACTTCCATAAATGTAAATCACTGAGAAAGGAGGGAGTCTGAGCTTATTATTTTTCTTATTAGCATAAATTTAACCATTTTTCTGCGGACATCTTACTAAAAAACATTCACTGTGGCACAGATGGGTAACCTCCCATCATATTCAGCTTTTCACCCATATTTGTGAAGACGAAGAATTTATAATCTGAAAAATTAATTTCTCTTTATGCAATCAATTTGGACTTTCAGAAAGAGAGGGAGGACATTGACAAAGAGGGCCAAGATTTGGAGACCCATATCCACCGCAGTTCTTCATTGATTCTTGAGTCTCAACAGCCTAAGGGAAGCCATCTCTCTGGGGAGTGTTGCTACAGGTAATTTTCCTCTCAAAGAGTATTCCCCTGCCTTAGGCCACATGAATATGGAGTTCACTTCTGTAGAGGTAACAGCATTCTTGCTCTCTCTACTGATCAGAATGTGTGTGTGTGTTTGTACTTCTACTTTGTTTTTTTTCCTTTTGTACATCTACTTTGAATATGTTTAGAGACAGTCCACATTTCTTTCTACCACCACCTCCTTAACAAGAACAATACACATTTGATAATTATATTTATGACAGTAATTTGAAAGAATTTTCTATGTACTTTATGAAGGTCTCTTTTTAAAAAATTAACAGAGCTTATAATTTTGAACAGAAATCTGATTCTGTTCATTATGTGCAATTTCTTTATCTCTTCCAAGGTCAGTACCTGAAATTAGAGTTCTAATGTTGTTAGACATTTTCTGGCTGCACCTAGAAGGGAGTTGATAGAATCAGACAGAAGTAAAGAAAATACGAATTAGTCATTTTGTAAGTAGACAGGAAAGTAGATGAGAACTAAGGACCAAGTCAGGGGTCTAGACATTAACTGTTGGGTGACCTTGAGTAAATTCTTTCCTCTCTCTTCAGTTGTCTTTACATTCACCCCCTGAGCTGAACTGATGATTTTGGAGCACCCATCCCCATTAAAACTGATATCACAGCTTGTTTCTGATCCCTAGGTCACTAGGTTCTCAGTCCCAGCCTGACTCTCTTTTATTCTTTTTTTTTTTTTTTCTTCCATAACAGACTGATTTAATCAGATGTTTAAATACATGGAAAAAATCATCCTTCTCTTCAAGGAAATAAGCAAGGATTCTGAGTTTCAAGGATTTTGAGCCAATTCTAGGCTATGTTGACCCAATCATACACCACTTATGCTTTACTGTTGAGTTCAGATCCGTTCAAAAGACATTTATTAAGTCCCATGTTTGCTCCCACAGCCAACTATTAGCATTTTCCCCCTACAATTTTCCCTCGGAAAAGAGTGTTACTAAAAACTAGAATCTTTACCAAGACTCTAATGTAGCAGCTTATCTCAGTTAACTTTATTTTGAACAACAAATCACCTCAACTATTACTGGATTTGAACACGAGGACACCTGATGGAATTGGAGAGAAGGAGAGACATTTAACACAGACTTAGTAAATTCCTAATGTCCTATCATTACATTTTTTGGTGTTGGATGTGTTAGGTGTTATTTTAAATAGGCCTTCTAAAGTGAACTTAAAAAATAGATACAGTGAGGGACTTCCTGGTGGTCCAGTGGGTCAAGACTCCACGCTCCCAATGCAGGGGGCCCAGGTTCGATCCCTAGCCGGGGAACCAGATCCTGCAGGCATGCCGCAACTAAAAACATCACCGTGAGATAATCCTGGAGATTACAAACAAATAGCCACAGAATGTTTTTTGTTTTTTTTTAAACAACTGTCCTGGTGTTATGTGAGTAGGTAATTCTGGCGTTAGGACGACAAGAGTGGCTGCAGCACTAGACGTGAGGGAGGAAGCAATGATCATTAAGGGATCGAGTGGCACCGTTTATTGAAATGGTCAGAGTGAGGGAGGAAGCAATGATCAGTAAGGGATCGAGTGGCACCGTTTATTGAAATGGTCAGAGTGAGGGAGGAAGCAATGATCAGTAAGGGATCGAGTGGCACCATTTATTGAAATGGTCAGAGTGAGGGAGGAAGCAATGATCATTAAGGGATCGAGTGGCACCGTTTATTGAAATGGTCAGAGTGAGGGAGGAAGCAATGATCAGTAAGGGATCGAGTGGCACCATTTATTGAAATGGTCAGAGTGAGGGAGGAAGCAATGATCATTAAGGGATCGAGTGGCACCATTTATTGAAATGGTCAGAGTGAGGGAGGAAGCAATGATCAGTAAGGGATCGAGTGGCACCATTTATTGAAATGGTCAGAGTGAGGGAGGAAGCAATGATCATTAAGGGATCGAGTGGCACCGTTTATTGAAATGGTCAGAGTGAGGGAGGAAGCAATGATCAGTAAGGGATCGAGTGGCACCATTTATTGAAATGGTCAGAGTGAGGGAGGAAGCAATGATCATTAAGGGATCGAGTGGCACCATTTATTGAAATGGTCAGAGTGAGGGAGGAAGCAATGATCAGTAAGGGATCGAGTGGCACCATTTATTGAAATGGTCAGAGTGAGGGAGGAAGCAATGATCATTAAGGGATCGAGTGGCACCGTTTATTGAAATGGTCAGAGTGAGGGAGGAAGCAATGATCATTAAGGGATCGAGTGGCACCATTTATTGAAATGGTCAGAGTGAGGGAGGAAGCAATGATCAGTAAGGGATCGAGTGGCACCATTTATTGAAATGGTCAGAGTGAGGGAGGAAGCAATGATCATTAAGGGATCGAGTGGCACCGTTTATTGAAATGGTCAGAGTGAGGGAGGAAGCAATGATCATTAAGGGATCGAGTGGCACCGTTTATTGAAATGGTCAGAGTGAGGGAGGAAGCAATGATCAGTAAGGGATCGAGTGGCACCATTTATTGAAATGGTCAGAGTGAGGGAGGAAGCAATGATCAGTAAGGGATCGAGTGGCACCGTTTATTGAAATGGTCAGAGTGAGGGAGGAAGCAATGATCATTAAGGGATCGAGTGGCACCGTTTATTGAAATGGTCAGAGTGAGGGAGGAAGCAATGATCAGTAAGGGATCGAGTGGCACCGTTTATTGAAATGGTCAGAGTGAGGGAGGAAGCAATGATCATTAAGGGATCGAGTGGCACCGTTTATTGAAATGGTCAGAGTGAGGGAGGAAGCAATGATCAGTAAGGGATCGAGTGGCACCGTTTATTGAAATGGTCAGAGTGAGGGAGGAAGCAATGATCATTAAGGGATCGAGTGGCACCGTTTATTGAAATGGTCAGAGTGAGGGAGGAAGCAATGATCATTAAGGGATCGAGTGGCACCGTTTATTGAAATGGTCAGAGTGAGGGAGGAAGCAATGATCATTAAGGGATCGAGTGGCACCGTTTATTGAAATGGTCAGAGTGAGGGAGGAAGCAATGATCATTAAGGGATCGAGTGGCACCGTTTATTGAAATGGTCAGAGTGAGGGAGGAAGCAATGATCATTAAGGGATCGAGTGGCACCGTTTATTGAAATGGTCAGAGTGAGGGAGGAAGCAATGATCATTAAGGGATCGAGTGGCACCATTTATTGAAATGGTCAGAGTGAGGGAGGAAGCAATGATCATTAAGGGATCGAGTGGCACCGTTTATTGAAATGGTCAGAGTGAGGGAGGAAGCAATGATCATTAAGGGATCGAGTGGCACCATTTATTGAAATGGTCAGAGTGAGGGAGGAAGCAATGATCAGTAAGGGATCGAGTGGCACCATTTATTGAAATGGTCAGAGTGAGGGAGGAAGCAATGATCATTAAGGGATCGAGTGGCACCGTTTATTGAAATGGTCAGAGTGAGGGAGGAAGCAATGATCATTAAGGGATCGAGTGGCACCGTTTATTGAAATGGTCAGAGTGAGGGAGGAAGCAATGATCAGTAAGGGATCGAGTGGCACCGTTTATTGAAATGGTCAGAGTGAGGGAGGAAGCAATGATCATTAAGGGATCGAGTGGCACCGTTTATTGAAATGGTCAGAGTGAGGGAGGAAGCAATGATCATTAAGGGATCGAGTGGCACCATTTATTGAAATGGTCAGAGTGAGGGAGGAAGCAATGATCATTAAGGGATCGAGTGGCACCGTTTATTGAAATGGTCAGAGTGAGGGAGGAAGCAATGATCATTAAGGGATCGAGTGGCACCGTTTATTGAAATGGTCAGAGTGAGGGAGGAAGCAATGATCATTAAGGGATCGAGTGGCACCATTTATTGAAATGGTCAGAGTGAGGGAGGAAGCAATGATCATTAAGGGATCGAGTGGCACCGTTTATTGAAATGGTCAGAGTGAGGGAGGAAGCAATGATCATTAAGGGATCGAGTGGCACCGTTTATTGAAATGGTCAGAGTGAGGGAGGAAGCAATGATCATTAAGGGATCGAGTGGCACCATTTATTGAAATGGTCAGAGTGAGGGAGGAAGCAATGATCAGTAAGGGATCGAGTGGCACCATTTATTGAAATGGTCAGAGTGAGGGAGGAAGCAATGATCAGTAAGGGATCGAGTGGCACCATTTATTGAAATGGTCAGAGTGAGGGAGGAAGCAATGATCAGTAAGGGATCGAGTGGCACCATTTATTGAAATGGTCAGAGTGAGGGAGGAAGCAATGATCAGTAAGGGATCGAGTGGCACCATTTATTGAAATGGTCAGAGTGAGGGAGGAAGCAATGATCATTAAGGGATCGAGTGGCACCATTTATTGAAATGGTCAGAGTGAGGGAGGAAGCAATGATCATTAAGGGATCGAGTGGCACCATTTATTGAAATGGTCAGAGTGAGGGAGGTTGGCAGATCAAGGGCTGTGTGGATGGCTGAAGTCCAGGCAGCCTTCGATACATACCAGTGGAGGGGGTCAAGGCTGGCAATAAGTATAAGAGGACCACCTAGGTCGGAGTCAGAGGGACCCTAATGTCCAAAGGCCATACAGAGGAGGAAAATTACCAGTGGGGCCTGAGAGTGGAGTAGCTGGTGATTCAGGATGAGGCCCAGGACCACGTGATGTTATCGGAGCTGATCAGAGTGAGTTTCAGGTAGGAAGGAGTGATTAACTGCGTTGAGTGCTACTAAGAGGTCAAGTAAGGTAAAGTCAAGTATAGAAATATTTATGAAAATTGACCAGGTGTCAGGGAGTAATAGAGCCATGCCTCTGTTAAGACTGATCAAGAGTTAACAGCAACTGAAAGAGAGACAGCATGTGTACATGACTCTACTGAGAAGTGGGTTAAAGGGGAGAAGAGAAATGGGGTGGAAACTAGAAAAGAATCTTTTTTTGTTAAAGATGTGGGACACCAGAACATGTTTCAACAGGGAAGGAGGGAAGAAAAGATAGATAGAAACACAGAGAATGAATGAATGAATGAGATTGTTGGCTATTATGACAGAGAGGGAATAACTTAACCCACCAGTCCCCATACTTTTTGGCACCAGGGACCGGTTTCGTGAAAGACAACTTTTCCATGGACCAGGGTGGGGAAAGGGGCAGATGGTTTCCAGATGATTCAAGTGCATTACATTTATTGTGCACTCTATTTCTGTTATTATTACATTGTAATATATAAGGAAATAATTATACGACTCACCATAATGCAGAATCAGTGGGAGCCCTGGGCTTGTTTTCCTGCAACTAGATGGTCCCGCCCTGCTGTGCAGCCTGGTTCCCTACCGGGGGTTAGGGACTCCTAGCCTAAGCCCTTCTGGTCTCAGGACCACGCCTCAGGATTCATTTACACTCCTGAAAAGTACTGAGGGTCCCCCAAAGCTTCTGCTTTGTTGTGAGTTACATCTATCACTATTTACCATACTAGATAGTGAAACTGATAAAAAAATTTAAATACTTGTTCACTAATTCATTTAAAATAACAATAAACCCATCACATATTAACATTCTAATGAACAATTATGTTTTCCAAAACAAAAAGAATTAGTGAAAAGAAAGGCAGTTTATATTTTTACAAATCTCTTTAAAATCTGTCTTAACAGAAGACGGCTGGATTCTCCTATCTTCTTTCGCATTCAATCTGTTGCAATGTCACACATCATGTAGCTTCTGGAAAACCCTACTGTACACTTATGAGAAAATAAGACTGTAAATGCAAGTAACATCTTACTATGAAGATAGTTTTAACAATTATGGACTCTCTGAAAGGGTCTCAGGACACCCAGGGGTTCCCAGACCACACTTGGAGAACTGCTGACCTAAGCAGTGAAGTCCAAGAGAGGGCAAATGGTGATGGGGTTTAGGACGCAAGGGGCGGAAGTAGCCTCTGTGAAAAGCAGCCCTTCACCTTTTGGAACAAGAACAGAAGAGATGGGCGCCAAAGCAGTTGTGAGGCAACCATGTGTTCCCTTCCTCTTCTATTTTTCTGGCCACACTGTGAGGCATGTGGGATCTTAGTTTGCCGACCAGGGATCGAACCCGTGCCCCCCGAGTGGAAGTGCAGAGTCCCCACCACTGGACCACCAGGGAAGTCCCATCCGTTCCCTTCTTATGGACTGGTTTTCTCAGTGGGAACTGAGGTGAGGTCATTCACTCAGTGCAGGAGGTCTGCTGACAGAAACGAGTGGTGGGGATTCCTCGGCAAGGCTGAGCCTCTGGGCCACTGCTTCTCTCCCACCGTGAGTGGTATGACGGTGATGAAGAGCAGGACGTGGGACCCAGCCTGCCTGGGTTCTAATCCTGGTCTGCCGTTGACTAGCTGTGTCCTTGGACCCTCTCTGTGCCTCGGTTTCCTATCTGTAAAACGGGAATAACTATAGTACCTACTTCATAGGGCTGTTACGAAGATAAAAGATTAAATGACATGTAAAGTACTTAGCTGGGTGCCTGATAAGGGACGTGCTCCCGAAGGGCCAGTGACAACTACTGTCATTGCCACTATTATTATCGAAATGACTTACTGAGCTTCCACTCAGCCTGCGAGTGTGGGTAAGAATTGGCTTACCTGATGACTATCTACTTAACTATCTACGTGTGGCCCCGAGCAGGCTGCGGATACAGGGGTTGGCAGAGCAACCTTGTCCTGCCTTCACCAGGTCTCCTGAAGGAGGCCAGCAGGACACAATCAGACACACCAATTAATGCAACGATCACAATCGCCCTAAGTGCTAACATGTAGAAAGGGCGTAGCACGCGGTTGCGGCTTTAGATACATTCCTCCCTTCATCCTGATACCAGGTCCTGAGTGGGTAAGCTCGGTTTTTACAAGTGAGGAGTCTGCTTCGCAGCAAGGGACTGGCTCCCGTGTGGCCACGCGGCTCGAATTGGTTCTGTGAGACCCGTCCGACAGCTCGCGCGACGGCCACGTTAACAGAAACACGCTTCTACAACGCGGGCCACCAGAACTCCGACCGAGTTCCCGCGCCCGGGGGAAAGGATTCTCTCTTTTATTCTTTACCAAAAAAAGCCTCTGATTTTATAACGAACCAGTCAAGATTCTTTATGTTTTTAACGTGATCACTTCCATATCTCAACCTCTCAATTTAAAGAAGTGATTCTCATGTTAAAATTACATCATAATGGTTTTGTTTCTTTTACAGAGATGAGCATTCACAAGGGATCCTAGTGCATGGGGGTGGGGTGGGAGGGAGGACAGGCGGGAAAGGCAGCTGGGAAGGAGGCAGGGCTTAGATCCGTGTGAGGTACCATGTTTCGGTGAATACATCTGATCTTGAAAGTGAAATGAAAACTTGGAACTTTGTAAGTCGAGAGGATGGTGGGAGGGGGAGAAGGAGGTGGTAGGGGGTCCCCTCTGCAGGCAAGCGGGGCTCCGGCCACCAGCTTGGGGATCTGTTGCTGGAACCCAGAAACAGCCTGGCCACCCTCATGGGGACCGGGATGCAAAGCTACTGCCCAGGCCTCAGGCCTCCAAAGCCAAGTGCTCAAAGTCTCAAGCTCAACTCCTAGACTCTGAGAATATCCCAGAGGCCTGAGGTCAGCAAGGTGCTCCCATGCATCTGCACCAGCTGGCGATCACAGAGGTTTGACGTTGAACCCACTCATGCTTTAGCTATTTGAATATTATCTACCAGTCAGCTTGACCCACACATTGCTAGGCCCTTGAGTGCATATCTGTGAGCCGGGATGAAGGGCCAACTAGGATTAGAAAGGCTCTGGAAGCATGTGATCTTGGCTTTGAAGAATGGAAAATAATTTTTTGGTAGGGAGAGGAGAAAAAGAACTTTCCAGGCAAAACCAAAATGCATATGTGGTGACTGAGACTGTAGGACAGGAGACAAGTTAGAAAAAGAATACATCTTGCTACAGAACAGTAAAAAATGTGGCCTAGGAATCATAGCGTGAGGAAACTTGAACTTTCAGCTCTACAGCCTGTGTTTCATGTTAGAAGCAACAGGGAACCACTGAACGTTTGTGAATAGCCTAGTGTATTAGTTTCCTATAGCTGCTGTAACAAGTTAGCACTAAGTGAGTGGCTTAAACAACACATCTTGATTATTCATCATATTATAGCTCCAGAGACCAGAAGTCTCAGTAAATCAAGGTGTTGGCAGGGCTGCCATTCTGTCAACATTCTGCCAACGTTCTGCCAACATTCCTTCCAGAATTTCTAGAGAAGCAGTTCCCTTACTTTTTCCAGCTTCTAGAGGCTACCTGCTTTCCTTGACTCACACTCCCTTCCACCTTCAAAGTCAGCAATCATAACACTCTGACGTCTGCTTCTTTCCTCATATTTCCTTCTGTAAGTGACCCTCCTGACTCCCTCTCTTCCCATATTATTGTGATTGTAATGGGCCCACCCAGATTATCCTGGATAATCTCCACATCTCAGAATCCTTAACTTAAGCCCATCTGCAAAGTCCCTTTTGCTATGTGAGGTAATAGTCACAGCTTCCAGGAACCATTATTTTGCCTGTGACAACCAATTACACTCAGCCAATTAAACAGAGCTACAATGACAATAGAAAACATTTGCTCAATAGTATTATGTACAAGGCATTATTCGAAGTACTTCACATATGTTAGTTCATATAATCCTCACAGCAAACTGTTGAGAAATCTGAGACACAGAGAAGTTAAGTAGCTAGGCCAAGAACCTAGGGGCAGGACAGGAATAAAGACGCAGACGCAGAGAATGGACTTCAGGACACGGGGAGGGGGAAGGGTAAGCTGGGACGAAGTGAGAGAGTGGCATGGACATATAGACACTACCAAGTGTAAAATAGCTAGCTAGTGGGAAGCAGCCGCATGGCACAGGGAGATCAGCTCGGTGCTTTGTGACCACCTAGAGGGGTGGGATAGGGAGGGTGGGAGGGAGGGAGACGCAAGAGGGAAGAGATATGGGGACATGTGTATATGTATAACTGATTCACTTTGTTATAAAGCAGAAACTAACACACCATTGTAAAGCAATTATACTCCAATAAAGATGTTAAAAAAAAAAAGTAGCTAGGCCAAGGTCACACAGCTGGGAAGGAGTAGGGCAGGGATATGAACTCAGGCCATCTGGTTCCAGAAGCCACAACCGTAACCACGCCCACCACAGGGTCACTGCGGAAGCAATAGGGAAGATACCCGGAGAATTGTTTGCAGAAGACTCTATGCTCCAATATTATTTCTTTTCCTGTTATATGTCTGTGATATTGACTTAGAACAAGAAACGTGTATTTGGTCTTTGTGTCTGTTTGTGGCACAGAGCTCCTAAAACTCTAGAAATTTCCTAAGTGATAAGAGGGATAAAGGTGTCTTGATATTCTTAACAAATCCCTTTTACCCACACCTGAGTTTATGTTAATGAGGTGATTTCTGGACTACACTTAAGGATGGCTGGTTGCCAGGGGAACCAAGCGTGTGATTGGAGGGTTGGAACTTTCAGTACCACACCTGACCTCCAGGGAGGAAGTTGAGTTTAATCACCAGTGGCCAATGATTTAATCAACATGCCTATGTAATGAAGCCTCCATAAAAACCCAAAAACGATGGGGTTCTGCGAGCTTCTGGGTTGGTGGAGACTTGGGAAACTCCTCACCCCTTCCCACATACCTTGCCTTATGCATCTCTTCCATCTGTCTGTTCCTGAGTTATATCCTGTAAAATAAACAGGTAGTCTAGGACGCAGAATGTTTCTCTGGGTGTGGGGAACTGCTTGAGTAAAGTAATCAAACCTGAAAAGGGTGTCTGGGAACCTCTGATTTATAGCCAGTCCCTTTGCTATTGGCGCCTTAAGGGGCGGGGGACTGGGGAGGCAGTCTTGTGAGACTGAACCTTTAACCTGTAAGATCTGAAGCTGCCTCCAGGGAGATAGTGTCAGAATTAAATTAACTGCTTCCTGGTGTAGGGAAAAAACCCACACTTGGAATTCATGTTATCAGAATCGTAATATTTAAACCTCTGCTTTTGTTAGTAGCAAGAAATTATGCCAACAGAATGTAAAGAGTGACAATACCCTGGAATGAGCACACCCTTTCAGGAGTGTTTGCTCACATTAGTGTCCTCGACACACGATAATGCTATTATGGAACAATAAGATAATGCCTGTCTCACAGCCTATTAGGATCTGAAGCTCTGG
Source organism: Lagenorhynchus albirostris (assembly GCF_949774975.1). Taxonomy (NCBI): domain Eukaryota; kingdom Metazoa; phylum Chordata; class Mammalia; order Artiodactyla; family Delphinidae; genus Lagenorhynchus; species Lagenorhynchus albirostris. The sequence goes on along the minus strand of NC_083107.1, from coordinate 78,804,529 downwards.
TCTAATAACTGTTTAAATACTCAAGTTGTGATATAGCTTAAGAATCTACTCGAAGGAAAATGGGACTTAACTGCGTTCTCTTTTGCTTCCCCCAAAATCAGAGAATGGAAGAAGGGTCTTGAAAGTTTCCTCTGAAAAACTGATTTCCTTGTATTTAGGGATGGTTTTGACATAAATTGACTTCCTACAGTTGCTAACGTTTGCTAAGTACAGTGGATTCTGGAAGAAAATGAAAAAGCAGAGAAAGTAGCCCAGAAGAAAATTCACATTGAGCTGCTGATAAAATACACAGGGTGTTTCTGAGAGAATCTTTACAGTTGGTGGAATTAAATTACTGCTCTGGGTATCTATTTTTTAAGGAAAATGTGTATTTGCCTAATCCAATTTCAGCATAATTCATATCCCTGTAACACTCTGAGAACACTGGCATATGGTTACTTGAGATATAAATTGGGAGTATGATTAAAAATCACTGGCGTTTCGATTTCAATTATATTTCACAAAATAGATTCCAGGGGAAAATTGCACAGGCAAGACCAAAATCCACTGCAAGACAGGACTGGAGAAAAATCTCCTACACATCCATGCACACACACACACACACCACAGCCCTCTGCAGATCTGACCAGGCACCATATTCCCCAGGTGAACTTCCAAAATTCCAACACTGCTGGCCTCTCGGTAGCCAGCCAGCTCTGCTTGGTTTGACTTGACACCGGAGTTCAAAGGTTCGTGGAAGCCATCTGTGATGCCTGAACCAAAGAATAGTCCAGTCTTCTAGCAGAACTGGGATCAAATCACATTCACCACTGTTTGACCTTGGGCAATTTTTATCTTTCTTGAAAATTACCTTGAAGAATAATTTTGAAGGCTGAGAAAATGATCTAAATTTCTGGACACGTAGTAGGTGCAAAACATAATGAACTGAAGTCAGAACTTTGCTTCGAACTGAGATCAGGCGCCTTGGTTAAGTCATCTTTGTATCCTTAGAGCCTGGCAGGATTTCTGGCACGTACTAAATGCTCAACATATTTGCAGAATTGAAAATAAAGATGCAGGCTTTCCATTTTTCTACTCCTAACCCGTCTTTTAACTCTTCATGGGGGTATTGTTCCCAAGTGATAGACAAGGGGAAAGGTGAAAAGGGATCATTTTCATGAAAGTAAGACTTTAAGAGGCAAGATTAAGGAGGGAAAAATAAATTCTTCCCTCCTTAATCTTGACAGATGGGAATTTCAAGTTCCTCATTTTGTTTTAAGGAGCTAATAAGGAGTTCATAAATCTCAATTACTTCCGTAAGTTAAAAGCAGCCGCAGGTCTGCTAAGCATGCTTCCCACCTGATCAGCCGTAGTACCTTTATTAAAACGCTGGAGGGGGAGAAGGGCCCAGTAATATTTCAACCTTGAGCTGACATTACAGTAGTGAAATTTCCTTCTCATCCTGATCAAAATGAAGTAGGAGCACAAATCAGGCCGGATCACCTGCAAGGTGCCGTGTCACACATTAAATTACATATTGCCAGCAACTGTAGAATTGGCCTCAGTTGAGTTCCTAGACTGAGTCAGTCTCCATGTATAATCAATGAAGAGACCAATTAATGAATATTAATGCCCTTAAAACTCGTTGTCTTTTCCCTCCCAGCTACCTACTCTCTTTAAATATATATATATATGTATATAATATTATACTCAGTTTTCCAGACTGAAAAAAATAGTAGAACCCTTCTCTCCACGCCTTGTGCTAGTTTGCTATGGATGCCATAACACATTGACTGAGGTGCTTAAATGCTTAAGCAACAAAACTTTATTTTCTCACATTTCTGGAGGCCAGAAGTTTGGTGTAATGTTCTTCAGAAGACTGTAATAGAATCTAGGGTTTCACAACCTAAAAATCACAATGATTTGGATATAATCCAAAATACCTGACAGACAAAGAAACAGGAAAATAAGATCCATTCTCTAGAGTAGGGATTAGAAAACTATGGTCTGTGAGCCAAATCTAGCTCTTGGCCTGTGTTTGAATGGCCTGGTAGCCAAGAATGGTTTTAACCAAAAGAAGGGAAAGGAAAAAAGAAAATGTATGACAGAGACTGTATCAGGCCCATAGACCCGTAACCCTTTTCTACCTAGCCTTTTCCAAAAAAAAAGAGTGCTAACGCCTGCTGCAGAGGAAAGGCTCAATGAAGATTAACCCACAAATGACTCATTTATGAAAGAATAATGTCCCTATGAACCGGGCTCTGCTTGCTTCTCAATCCCATGTCAAGCCTCTCTCCCACCCTTACTCTGCTCTGGTCACGCTAGCCTCTCTTTTGTCCCCGGAATATGCCCAACTCTTTTTGGTCCCAGACCTTTGCACATGCTGTTCTTTCTGCCTTGAAGACAACGTCCCACCTCAACCCTTCACGCAACCAGCTTCTCTCATCCTTCAGCAAAAGCGTCACCTCTCAGGGATAACACCCCATCTTTCCTGACCCTATTCTAAATTCCAGCCTTTGGTTCTTTACTTTAGACTACTTACCACCACTCAGTTCATTTTAAGTGTGATCACTTTTAGGATGTGTCTTTCTTCTAGAGATAAGAGATCATATCTGTCATATTCACTTCTGCATCACCAGCGAACAGCATAGTGCTTGGCACTTACCAATTACTCAATAAATATTTTTTGGATGATGGCTGAGCAGTGAGTAACATGGCCTCTAACATTCCACATGCCTCCCCGATCTACCACTTCAGCCACTTAGGAGGAAGCAAAAGGTCAATAGTCCTCAGGTATCTACCGCTTTTCGAAAGTTCACTTTACGGCGCTTTGTTCTTACAAGAGACCTACATTAGTACCTGTTTCGCTAACCAGAAGAAATCAGACGAGGATTTTCACTTTTACAAAAGGAGAAAAGCAAAAACAGCATGCAGTGTTGGTTTTGGCAGCAAGTAGAGGCAGAGTGTGTCCAAGCAGGGAGACGGACATCGCCAAGCTCCTTCCCCAGGAACTACACGTGGCATCTCAGCATCAAGCTGCCGTGGCTTTGAAATGTGTCTGTGAGCATCTTTATCAGGATTTATTTGGTGCATTCCTTAGCAAGATGTGTCCTAAGGTAATTGCTTCTTCACTTTATATCATTTTGGCTTACGAAAGGTTTTAGGAATGTTGTTCTTTTAGAGAGCAGGGCAAACCTGTATTTGGACTTATATCTGGGTTAAGAGCATGCGCTCTGAGTCAGATAAATGAGAGTTTGAATTCTGGAACTAGCTGTGGGCTCTTATGCACATTTCTAAATTTTCCTAACCCTGCCGTTTCTTACCTAAAGTATCTCTGGTTAAAAAGAAATGTGAGTAGAGCCAACCTCATTTCATAACGTTTTATGAGAATGAAAGGCAATAATGCATATGGCGTGCCTGGTACACAGTAGTAGTATTTTTGGTTAATAATATTTTGGTTAATATCATGATCTCATTTATTTGGAGTATCTTCACTAGTTGCTAATGAAGTTAACCTCACTTGTTCAACTCAAAGTGGTGAGCCAGGATGCATCCTCCAAAGCCTTGAATTAATGATGTTTTATTTAAACTAATTAAATTACTACAGAGAAGTTCAACAGTACGAGTTCCAACAATTGGAAGTTGGTTTGACATTTTAAGACCTGTGACACCACTGCTTTCACCCTGTGTTCAATTACATGGAGAAACGTGCCGTATCTAGCTCCAAGGTAATTTAGAGTAATACAGTTGTATCCCTTGTTCCCATGTGATCACCTTCAGTGAAACAGTCGGTAGAAATTATTCCGTATTCCCTAAAAGATCTTTGTAAAGAAACGTGGCTGTTTGGAGGAAGAGGGAGACTTCCTTGGGAATTAAAACGTGTGTCTGTTGACATTCAAAACAGAAAAGATATAAATTTGATAGATTTTAGTAAAATCATGATTCCACCCTAGGTTATTTGCTAGTGCTACATTAGTATTCATGACTAGCCCAGAGATCAGATTTGTATTGATCAGCCTTTCAGAGCAGTCAAAAGAAGTAGCTTTCCAGGGATTTTTCAAGATGACAGAGTACACTTGGAAAAACTAGGATTTGGAACCAGATTCATAGTTGAATATCAAATCATTTATTTACTAGCTGTGTGATTAAGGGAAATTCATTTCTCCGAGTCTCAGGTAAAACAATGGTACAGATACTTACCCACAGTTTTCTGTGTGTTTGTATGAGGGTGGAGGGGGATCAAATGAAAAACTGAGTATGAAGATGCTTTACACGCGCTCACCATGTATTTACAATCCCAGGAGATGAAACAGTGGGAGGCAAGACTATCAAGTTCAGCTACACCATGAGAAAAAAGTGGGGATGTTTAGAGATCCAAGCCTTCGCATCTACGTTCCATATCTCTCCTCAGATAGAAACCAGAGTGATTTCAAGAACCCAGCACTCACCTCCTCATCTTTCCCTGTATTCCTTATTTCTGCTCAGGGTCTACCTGACTACACAGAAAAGTCTAAAGACAATGCCATGGGTTTGAATGACCCAAGTCCTGGACTTTTCATCCTTTTTCCAAATACCAGTCCCCAAACTGTACCACATTCTTCCCAGATGCCAATTTCCTAACAGACTACCCCTTCAAGAACTCTAAAGTTGCATATATGTTCTACTTGTCCTCAGTATTGAGTTTTAAATGACTTAGTTTTCTTTTGTGTTTCCTATAGAGTCAAAAGGAACAAAGACTTGAAGTCCAGGACTAGGATGGTGGTTCTGATAAGAAATGTTTTCTTGGTTGTTTTGGGGCTGGATAGGATTTCAACTATAAGCACCTCCTTTAAAACACCTTCTCTCTTTTAACACATTAATCATAACTTGGGACACATTCAGCACGACCCAATGGCGCTCTTCACACTATGAACTGAATTCCCTTGGTAACAGAAAACTGGACCAGTATCTTATTGTCATATCAAATCCCATTATTTTTGCTCAAGTTCAATTTAGAACAAAGGTCAATTGAAGAGCAAAACAACAGTTAAATGAAGACCCAAGGAGACTTTTAAGCTGGGGAGCACGTTGTGATAACTTTCTAGTAACTGGCAATTTCCATCCATGAAACAATCTCTACTCAAAGGTTTCTGTGACATTGTTTTGTATGGCAGGTATCCTGGCAGGTTAAAGAAAAATGGTACCTGTTAGAAGATTATGATGGTGAATTTTGATTGATCATTGGGTCCAACAAAGTTCAACTACTTCTGGTTCCAAAGCACCTCAATAAGGTTCTTGACTGAAGTTTTATAAACAAGACTTCTGTATGAGTTTCCCAGGACTGCTATAACAAAGTATCAAAAATTGGATGGCCGGACCAACAGAAATTTATCATTTCACAGTTCTGGGGGCTAGAAGTATGAAAACAAGGTGTTGCCAGGGTTGGTGTCCTGTGAGCACTCAGAAGAAGGATCCCTACCATGGCTTTCTCCTAACTTCTGGTGGTTTCCAGCAATCCTAGGCATCCCCTGGCTTGTAGATGCATCTCTTCAATCTCTGCCTCTGCCCTCATGTAAGGATCTCCCTTATGTTGCTGTGTCTTCCCTTTATCTTATAAAGACACAAGTCATATTGGATTTGGGGTCCATCCTACTCCAATATGACCTCATCTTCACTTAAATTACACCTTCAAAGACTTTATTTCCAAATAAGATCACATTCTGAGGTTCTGGGTGAACATGGATTTAGGGATGGGATCATGATTCCATCCTGTGTAGCTTCTCTTGAGAAAACTGAAAACACCTGAATATAAGTACAGATGTGCAAATTAATTCTATCCACTTTGATTCATTAAGCATCTCTTAGCTAGTAAAAAGCAAGGCCTTGCCTTTGTCACTGGAAAGCACTCATGGCAGTGGTTATAACTTTCTTTAACTCTATGTGTTGACCGAGGGCAATGCTTTTTGGCAGACTGGGGAATATTTCCATCCTTAGACCTTCCCTCTCCACTGGCTCTTGCTTTTCCTGTGGCAGCAACAGGAGAGAGAAGCTGATGTCAGATTCTTTCTCAGAGGGGGTATTAAATTGTTGAGGAGCAATAAGAGCCCTCAATTTTGTAGTCCCACTGGGAAGTCTCTCCATGGGAACCCAAATAATGAATGACAGTGCCTAGCTGAGTACCTAATGCAGAGAAAGAACTAGATTTATTTTTATCAAATCTGAATATGAAACATTTCCTTCAAGAATGAACTTAGAATGGGAACAAAGGGAGTTAAATAAGTTGGCAGATAATGTGGTCAAAAAATGACTCAATTTCTGAATTCAATTGAATAAGAATTTGCCACATAAATTTCATGGAGCAACGCCTATGAATTTGCAGAACTGAGAAGACCTGCTGGCGGATTCAGTGGAATTAGTTCCCACATATAAAAATTGCTGATGTTGAGCAACCTCATGTATCATAATTCAACATTCTTCCAATTTATCTGCCTCTTCCCAGCCTTGAAGTTATTAGAGATCACATCTGCACCAATGAACAGACAGCAGTAATGATAGACATCATTATTTGTTGAGCACCTACTATATTCTAGGCTCCATAATTTGCATTTAACATATAACATTCAACCTCTAAGGCAAGAATCATTACCTCAATTTTGTAAGTGTGAAAATTTAGGCTTATAAAGACCGTATTTTTCTGTCATCAATCCTGTTACACATATGGATCAAATGTCGTGTAAAGATTACTCAACAAACACCCTCCCCTCCATCTCATCTGCACCATAAACTTAACAGTTTCCAATTTAACACTCAAATCATGGGTCAAGTTTTCATTATTCCCTTCCAAAACCAACCAAACAAACAAGCAAAAAAAAATCACAGCAAGTGATTTAATTTCACTTTTAATTTTAAAGTGATTTAACTTAAGTTATTTAATTTCTCCAAGCCTCGGTTTCTGTATCCGTAAAGTAGAAAGAATACTACTCATCTTTCAGGGTCGTTATATAGAAAGTACCCGATAAGAATTCAATGAGCTGAGGTTCTTATTTTCACTGTATTTTAGCAACTGACTTAACTTCAAAGAGGCTACTCTCCACACCTCTTTCCCAAAACACCATGGCATAGTCACCTGTCTCTGAGAGTGGGATATGTGGGTGGTCAGGTGATGGAGAGTTTGGAAAATCTGTGTGGAAAGAGGTAGGGGGTGGGTTCTGAAGGACACAGGTAATCTTAAACCATCTCAACAAGTTCTGGAAACCACATTGTCATCCCGTGGCTTATTCTGTCCTTCTGGTTAAATTTCTAGATGGACCTAAGGGTACCTTGAACTCACACCTTCTGCTGCTGGTGGGGAGGAGAGGGGCGGGGTGGGGGAAGCTGGAGGCAGAGAGAGGTGCCTTTTGGAAAGTCACCCTAGCCACATACATTTAAGGCACCCCCAAGTGTCTAGTTGAGTGAACCCTTTATTTATTGTTCAGATAAAACACTGCATTGAGCACCAGCATATTACAATGGTAACTTCTGCAGCACGAAAATTCTGTTTGCTTATTTGCTGGTTGAAATCTACATTTGAATCCATGGACTCACAGACCTCAGATCTGGAAAAGATTTTATAGATCATTCAGTCTAAAAATAGATATTCATTTTATGAGTAGGAGAATTAGAGCTCATGAGTAAATGGTTTGCCAAAGATCACACAGCTAATATAGATAGAGTTAGACCTCAGAACTCAGTTTCTCTTTTCAAATATGGAGATAATCTCAAGGCAAGGTTTCTCAACCTCGTTTTGAGTCAGATAAATGTTTGTTGTGGGGATAACTTGTATAGTGCAGGATGTTTAGCAGCATCTCTCTACCAAATAGAAGCCAGTAATAACCTCCCAGCGCCCCGAAGGACAATCCAAAGCGTCTCTGGACGATGCCAAATGTGATCTGTGAGTAAAATCACTGCAGCGAAGAATCACTGCCGTAAGGCTTACTTGGAAAATCAAATGAGATAATGAACATAGATTTGCTTAATAAACAATGAAGTACTGGACATCTACTAGTGGTTATTTTTAGATCCAGGAGTTCTGCCACCCAGTGTGGTTCTCACTCTAGCGTGGGAAGTGCTTAGGCAAGAGTGGGATAAACCCCAAGGTGAAAATTGGAAAGAGAGAGCTCATGCTGCCTTTGGAATTAAACTATGGGTTCAGCTCACAATGGGTAAGATCAGGTTTCTACTCTAAGATGCTACTTCTCAAGCAGCCCCTCCTGGGAAGCTTCTCCAAGCCCAGCCCACCTGTGGCTCACAGGTGAGATGCCTTTCTCTGTTTTCCCAAGTTTCCTGGCATTTCTCCACGCTGCTCTCACCACACTGAGTTACAACGATCTGTTTACCACCTGTCTCTCTCCACAGACATGGCTCTTGGGGAACTGACTGTGTGTTATCCTTCTTCATATATTTAACTCATGCCGGGCGCATCCTAGAAGGTGATCAGCTAACATTTGCTGCATGGATGGATAAATGAGTGATGGAATGATTGTTTTAAATAAAAGTAAAATAAATCCCCAGGCTTTAGAGATATGCAAAGTCTATTCACTTTAAATCATAAATAGAGCAAAGGGTTCCCAGGCTAGGCAAAGAATTCTCTCTGAATTCAGTTGGAGTCAGGAGCCAGTCAACAGGTAGCTGCCTATAGCATTGATTCAAAAATGTTCTGAAATATCCTTAGATAAAAAATGTGTGTCAGGGCTTCCCTGGTGGAGCAGCTGTTAAGAATCCGCCTGCCAGCGCAGGGGACACAGGTTCAAACCCTGCTCCGGGAAGATCCCACATGCCGCGGAGCAACTAAGCCCATGCACCACAACTACTGAGCCTGCGCTCTAGAGCCCGCGAGCCACAACTACTGAGCGCATGTGCCACAATTACTGAAGCCCGTGCGCCTAGAGCCCATGCTTTGCAACAACAAGAGAAGCCACTGCAATGAGAAGACTGCGCACCGCAACGAAGAGTAGCCCCCGCTCGCCGCAACTAGAGAAAGCCTGCGCGCAGCGACGAAGACCCGCCACAGCCAAAAAAAAAAAAAAAGTGCGTGTCTATGCATGTATTAAAAGAAACTGAAATTCATCTAGTAGAATCTCTTTCATGGAGGAGTATATGGTTAGAGGGACTATTATGTTAAGCCAGACACAACTAATAATATTGAGAGATGACCTGTAAGCTGCCTCTTCGGGAAATTAGATCCAATTTTCTACTGAGCACTGTTGGCTGGGAGGGAAAGGCAAGGCTGGGCCAGAGAGGAGGTGCCTGGAACCACGGAGGCCTCCCAGCCCCTCCCCTACACAGAGCTCAACTCCTCCTCTAAAGAAGTATCTGAGGAGTACCACTCTGAAGAGATGCCAGATGACTGGCCCGGTCCCAATATTAATGTAACTGGAAGTGTTATCACAATGAACGAAAGGTGCAGGGATTGTATTGGGAAGAATGTCAACAACAGAAGGCCAGGGAAGGAAGAGCAGCTGAGGGGGACACTGGAGTGGGCCGTCCACAGTCCCCTAGGGTCAAAGGTGGCCCATTGGACAGTTAAAGGATGATTCCGTCATCGCGACAATGAGCGTTATGCGTGGTAAAGGTGGATGCAGGAGGCTACACGCTATTCATGAAACTATCTGCCTTTTCCTGATGCCAGGCTTGCTGGGAATCTGGCCTTCCTGTGGAGTTTGCTGATTAAGTCAAAAAGAAGGACTGGCCTGTCTGACAGTTCTATTTCTCCCGGTAACTACACTGTTCCCACTTTCTATACCTGAGTTTACTCAGTATCAACTGGACTTCCCAAATATGGTCAACTCTGGGACATTGGTAAGGTTGAGTTACCAGACCCATGAGACTGCGGGGCAGACCTGGGACTTCTGTGGTTTCACCAAGGTACATACCAAGAGCCAGGACTCCTCAGAGCTCCCCAGCCTTCCTTGCCAACGCCTTTCTTTCCATTTTCTCCACAGAGCGCTAAAATACCCATCCTTGGGATTCAGTCAACTGTTTCATAACAAATTGCAATTATAAACTCCTACATTATGTCACAATAGCATCACTTCAATCATAATTTTCTTGCCAAGTAAGCTCTCCTGAATATAACCATGACTGATTTTCCTACAGAAACCACTCCATCTGGGATGCACAAACTCAGAGAGAGCAGTGCATCTCCAAATCTGACAGACATCCAAGACAACTCACTTGAAATGTTGTTGTCATTGTTTGTTTTTTTTAAGTGCCAGCCCTTCCCAGGATCTGAAGAAATGTTCCGGTTTTGTCACTTTAAAGCTGTTCTTTCTCTACAAATAGAATCTAATCATTGGTGATTGACAAGTCTTAGAAAATACAAAAGAAAAACTTAGACTGACTAATGCATTTTTAATATTGATGGGGCACAGACCATATGTGCATGTTGGGTCTACTGCCTAGTGCTTGCTGGAGCTCAGAATGGGAAATAACAGTCACTTGAAAAAACTCTCATTTGCAGGGGGCAGAGGACACACACTTCCCAGAATACCCTGCACATCATTAGCTCCCAGTATCACCCTGTGTGTAGTAGATTTTAAAGTGCTATCTAAAGCTCAAGTAAAAACACAAGTTATTTATAAACACTGATATGATCAAGGCAAACGAGCAAATGTTGAGACCCAGAGACATCTGGTAAATTCTGACCTCCTTACTCACCACCTCCTTCCTATTATCTCCTTCCAAACCGTGCTTAAGTTGGTTTTCTTCCAAACTGGGGGAAAGGAAGTCTTCTGAGCTGTTCCACAAATATCCCAGCATCGCTGACAAGACAGTATGACTAGTCGCACGATCTTTTCATTGTCAACAGCTGCCTTCATTGTTAGGACCTGTCAGGCGGCTCCATCTGAGATGTGCACAGTCCTTAGAAACCCACATCTCAGGGCTTCCCTGGTGGCACAGTGGTTGAGAATCCGCCTGCCAATGCAGGGGACACGGGTTTGAACCCTGGGCCAGGAAGACCCCGCGTGCCTTGGAGCAACTAAGCCTGTGCACCACAACTACTGAGCCTGCACTCTAGAGCCCGTGTGCCACAACTACTAAGGCTGTGTGACACAACCACTGAAGCCCACGCACCTAGAGCCTTTGCTCCGTAACAAGAGAAGCCACCGCAATGAGAAGCCCGCGCACTGCAATGAAGAGTAGCCCCCGCTCGCCGCAAAGAAAGCCTGCATGCAGCAACAAAGACCCAAAGCAGACATAAATAAATAAATAAATAAATTTATATTAAAAAAAGAAACACATCTCCACCTCTCCTGTTCACAGAGCATCTATAATCCTCCACAGAGAATCTTTGTTCTCGCAGATCAGCATGGTGTTGTCTAGGAAAATGGACATCCTTAGGAAAAATAAAGATAATAAAGCTTCCATTGGGGGAGTTTCACAAAAGCACAGTCACATTTCAAGGCCAAACTACCCGAGATAAAGGCAGAACGGCAGCAGCACGTCCCCAGTGATGGGACCCCGGAAGAGGCAGACACATCTGTTAGCTCCTGTCTGGTTTCGGTCTGAAACCTGCCAGAATCCTCAGACGGCAGTTGTGAAGCACTGCTAAAGCTGTCATCCACCAGGTAATTAAGTCACCTGTGACGCTCCACACCATACTTCGTGGGGGGAAATATCAGACTGTGCTGGGGATATTTCCCGTGGAGACCACGCTAAATATTCCATGTTTGAATTCTTAGATTTCTATATTTGTATTCTATATTTGTAATAACCGATATTGTTATAGCAATATAATAGTTATATATATTTATATATAGCAATATAATAGTTATATATATTTATATATAGTTATAACAATAAAATGTATTCTATATTTGTAATAACCGATATTGTTATAGCATTTCACAGTTTATAAATCACTTCCCTCTATGTTCTCTTTTAAATTTGGTCACTAACCTGTGAGAGGTAACTATTATATAAATGCAGAAATAAAGACTCATGGCAATTAAGTAACATTTCTCTGTAATTACTCGGAGACGGGAGAGCCAAGACTCAAATCCTGGACTTGTGATTCCATATCTTATTCTCTTCAAATTTTGAAACGTATAAAGTTTAAATAAGTAGAATGTACAGCTCTTTAATGGGGGTCCCCAGGCTCTAATTCTGTCAGGCTTTGTAATAGGCTCCAAAGAATCACCTGGAAATATCCAATCTGGATCTGAGGAATTTCTGAGGATTAGTGATATCTGTACATTACAGAATGTGTGTACACACATTACATAATTACACGGATATACACCTACTTCTGTGTGTGTGTATCAAACTACTGGGATCTCTTTTATCAAACCAAACCATAACAGATTATTTTCCCAGTCAAGCTGGGAATCTAGATGGTACTTGGGAATGAAGACGAGGTACGTTTGGCTCCAAGAACCAGGAAATACAGAAAAGACCAGGTTCAGCATAGCTGCTACTTGACCAGAACTTATTCAATGAGGTTTGAGAGAAAGAAAGAATATGCCGTTTTAAATAAATGGTGAGCACAGAAAGAAGAATTGAGAAAAGAAAACTGGTGTGTATAGGGGCGTTGGTCACTAGAGGACATCTCCTTGGGGAAGTTTGGGGAGCAGAAGTGCTTCACGCAGCAAATAACCGCAGCGGTCCTGGTGCCACGTGTGAGCACACAGGGACACGCGGCGTGGGCCTGCTGTCCTGGAGCTCACAGTAAATGGAGACAACAACAAACTCTGGTGCAACTCTGGCAACTCTGGTGCAGTGTGGTCAGCCCGTGACAGCAGGAAGCACAGAGGGCTGTGGGAGGCCTGAAGGGCAGCCTCCATCCCACTGGGGCATCCCAGGGATTTAAGGAGGAGGCTCGGAGTCAGAAGTTCACTAGATGAATAAGGGTGGCAGAATATTCTGGGCACAGAGAGCAGCATGTGATTCACAGACATGTGTAAGGAACTACATATGGACCCGATCTACATGTCTGGAGTGAAGGGTGTGCGTGAGGAAGTGATAAGAGGATTGAAATTGGTAAGCAAGAGCTGGTCATGAGGTTTTCCTACTGGTCTCTAGACCATGGTGGGAGGGGATGGGGATGGAAATGATCTCAGCGTGTTAAGCTTAAGTTTAGGGACGCGATCAGATTGCATTTAGCAATCCCCCAGCTGCAGTACCCAGGAGGCCTCGGACTGGTTGAGATGAGGAGACTATTAGCAGTTGGGGTGAAGAGATGTGCCAAGCGCTTGAAGGAAGAAGGCTGGGCTGGAGGAGATCGGTTGTGAGTCATCCTCAGTGTGATGAAGCTGCTCCGTCCACAGGCCCTGGATCTGCTGTGTTCCTTCTTCTGCTACCAGACCACGTCCACAGGAGCCGAACTGGACCCAGGATGATTCCTCACTAACTTCCACCATTGGCCACAGTGATCAGTCCCAGGAATGGGTGCATGACCAAAGCTGGACCAATCAGAAGGCTTTGCTAAGACTTTTCAACCTTGGGCTGGGGAAGGAAACCCCTTCACATATCAAGACCCAAAGCAATTGGGATTGACATACACACACTACTATATATAAAATAGATAACTAATAAGAACCTACTGTATAGCACAGGGAACGCTGTTCACTACTCTGTAATGACCCATGTGGGAAGAGAATCTAAAAAAGAGTAGATATATGCACATGTATAACTGACTCACTTTGCTGTACAGCAGAAAGTAACACAACATTGTAAATCAACTATATGCCGATAAAAAATTAACTAAAAACAGAAGACCCACAGCAGCCAGCAGTCACTCCTCCCAATGAGAAGTAGCCTCTCTATAGCAGGCGAGAATAAAAGCAACACAGAAAACAAAACAAAACAAAAACAGAGGTTCAGAGAATAAAAAGGTAGTTTGTGGTTTAAGAGTCTCTAATTTTAGATGTTTATAAAGCCAACTCAGCCTTGAATGTGCTGTATGAGTCAGTCAAGCCCTCCTTTTTTGCCCAAGTTTCTTTGATTTGGAGATCGTCATTTGCAGCTCTCCAAGATTCTTAGGTAAAGCTGTGTGAATGAGAGGAAGAGAGATTTGGGAGATCTGGAGAAATAGAATTACAGGATACAGAAACAAGAAATAGGGTGCATGAGGTCTCCTGTGGACTAGATCAGGGGTTGACAGACTTTACCTGTAAAGGGCAAGAGAGTAAATATGGTAGGCTTTGCAGGCCACGTGGTCTCTCTTGCAACTACTCAACTCTGATGCTTTAACATGAAAACAGCCAGGGCCGCCTGTAAATAAGCGGGCATGGCTGTGTTCAATAAAACTTTATTGACAAAAACAGACAGTGGGTCAGATTTAGCCTCCGAGCCAGAGCTTTCCAAGCCCTAGATTATATAGATCACCTTCTTTTGCTTTAATTCCAAGCTCATCAAGCACTCTTGTTGCCAATTACAAATTCCCAGATTACCTTGATATTAGGTGAAGCGGTGCCCCGGATGAAGGACACAGCCACCTTCTTACTTGAAAAACGACATCTCTGATTATCGGGTTAAATTGGCATCTGTTTGTATGCTACTCTTTCAGGACATCAGTGAGGGTTTGGCCACAGCGTCAGCTGTCCGTGGTTGTACCAAGAAAGTCCAGGTTCTGGGCCTCAGAGCCAGATGTCAAATCCATTGGGGTGATGCCCCCGACCGGCCCCACCACACTCCTCTTCCCTGTGTCCCCCTACCACACAGACCACCACCTCTCTCTTGAACTTTATCAGCAATTACAGGGTAACAGCAACAACAGTCTCAGTGATTCCAAAGGAAGCAGCGGCATTAAGAAGTGGCCTGATGTCCTATTTCCAACTGAAGTTGAATTAACCCCCTGCCGACTCTTTCTTCCACTCTCTGTTCCATCTTAATGCTTTTCACCTTCTGTTCACCTGTTTCAAACTGCTAAAAGGTACCAGATGCTTGATTTTTCACTAAGAGATGCGCATCTCTTAGTTACCTTTAATGCCATATTGCACTCATCTGCAAATAGGGGAACTAATCTCTATCTCTCAGGGTCACTCAGCTAGTTAAATTAGATAACAAATATGAGAATGCCCTTCACAGTATCGGGCCCACAGGAGATGCTCAGAGCAGGCAGTGTGGCCCTGGAGGCCAGAGGAGGTCCTGGGTGATTTATACAGCCTCCACGGCCCTGCATCTTATGCCCCCACAGAGAGAGGTATTCAAAAATTATTCACTCATTTGGTTGTTTATTCTGCATGTGTGGCCTGGGACCTACTGGAGCAGGATTGATCTGATACCTGCATGCCTCTGAAGGACAGAATCTAGGGGAAACCAGGCATGGGTGCTTTGTAAATAACTGTAGTAAC
The DNA here is from genome assembly GCF_949774975.1 of Lagenorhynchus albirostris. Taxonomy (NCBI): domain Eukaryota; kingdom Metazoa; phylum Chordata; class Mammalia; order Artiodactyla; family Delphinidae; genus Lagenorhynchus; species Lagenorhynchus albirostris. The sequence goes on along the minus strand of NC_083107.1, from coordinate 78,789,239 downwards.
AGATGAGTGGAGTCAGATATTTTGTCAACATCAAACTCACTTTTCCAAAATGAGGTTCCCCATCTAAGGAGAGTGTCCTTAATTTCTACAATTAAAAATACCTGCCATCTGTTAAACTCTCTTTGGTAGCAGCTTTGAAGAGGAACCACACATTCTCCGGAATCCTTTGTATGCAGAGGTAATTGGAATAAACCAAAATAGGAAACTGGGATTCACTCACCCTCACCCTTCTTGCTTTCAGGGGCGCTCAGCCAGGCACTGCCCACGCGGGTCCTCACTTCCCTAGGTGTAAACAAAGAGCATAAGTCAATGGTTTCCAAATGGTTTCCAAATGGTTCTCTGTTGAGTCAATCTCCAATTAGAATATGTTGTGGAAAGATGAGACTGAGGAGAACAGCTTCCAGAGAAAGACTCCCTCAGCATAGAGTACAGGGTGGGGCATGTGTATGTTTAAGGGAGGCAGGTTGAGAAGTGTATGAAGTTCAGGTTGACAGTGAACCTCAATAAATACAGCTCAGATGCCTTATTGTCAGAGATGTGATGCAATGGCCTTCAGAGCCAGGGGACCCCAAATCCCAGTTTAGCCACTTTGCTCTGTGAACTTTAGCAATTTCTTTACTTCGAGTCTCAGGGAATTCACCTTCATAAGGGCATCATACAACACACGTCTTCCAAGAGTTTCAGGTTGATCGATGAGCTCTGAATGACGCCAAATGTCCCAGGACAGGCGTTCTATCAGTACAAACGACAGTGAGCCCGGATCCCAGCCCCTGAGCCAGGCCTTTCCCAAGGAGTCAGGCTGTCCCATCTCCCAGCCTTTACTCAAAGTGCTCACACCTGGAACGTCATCGCTATGCTTTTGAGCTCATAGAAATTCTATTTCTTTAAGATATAGCTTCCAGAAGTTTCTTCAAGAACTATTTCTTCAATCTCAATCGTCATCCACTGCACAGTTATCGACTGCTATGTCAGAAACCATGCTTGTTCACAGAAGACCAATCAGAAGACCTGGCTTTTGAGGGTGCGCTGTGCGACGAGAGTATGTGATCAACTCAGAGATGCCACCGGGTAAATGCCGTGACAGCAGACAGAGGCATACGCAAGTCATCGAGGTGGGGTCTGGGGGAGAGGAGAAACCTCTGCCCGGGCTGGGGGTGGGAGGAGTCACTCCTTTCCCAGATCATGTGTAAGCTCTCTTCCAGCACTTTGGTGGTTACTCTGATTGTGTCTGTGTCTCTCATTGACCTGGGAACTCCTGGACTTTGCCCCCTGTTCCCCGGCCCCCAGCATAAGACCTGGGTGTGAGCATGAGACTGTGCAGAACATTCTATCCTCCATAGTCAAGGAGTTCTTGGTGACCAAGTGATAACAGCCTGGTGCTGGGCTGTAGCCAGTTTCCAGGTCAACATCAAAGCTGTCACAGATGAGTTAGCAACACTATTTAGCAAAATGAGCCCATGCCAGTGACAGGAAGAAAACATACCCTCTTTGTGTTTCCAATGGAAAATCTGTGGGGATTTTTCATCATTAAGGGAGGAGATTGACCTGAATTCCAGCTTGAAGGATTTCACGCCACATTTGGCCCGGGCAGTGACAAAGCCACCTGCGGTCTGTGTGCGGGGTCGAGTACCCAGCATGACACCTTTTACAAACATATCAGAGCAAAAGCAAAAACTTGAGGAGACTCTTTGGGTTAGCCGCGCTTCTGGGAAATTTCTCTGGGACTAATTAAAGAAAAAGGAGATAACCATGAAATGTTTTCAGCCATTGTCATTAGGTATATACTATCATGTGTCAGATGGTTGGCAATGTACACAGTATTTTCACACACATTTTTTCATTTGAGCTTTGCAAATTTAGGAAATATTACTACCCCCGTTTCATAGGAAGTGACGCATGGACAGCTCAAGTGACAGGAGCAAGGTCATGGAGGTCCACCTCCCAAGCTCTTTCTGCCAACAAGGACGTATCTCTGTGTGCTCAGGTGCATATGGGAAGTACAGAGATCACCAGTTTCTAAGCCAGATCCAGTTCCACCCAACGTTACAGCTTCTCCAGCCCTTCACTGTAATTCCAAGTACGTTTCACTTCCAGCACAGCCTTGACAAGCCATCAGACAACTGCGGAGGCTGAGTGAGACGCAGGGGAAATGACAGGTACCAACGAGATCTAGAAGGCCTCACATGAAGGGGGAAATGGACTGACTGTGGGTGACCCCAGAGGTCAGAACAAGAACCTAAGAATGCAAAACAGGCAGACGTGGCCAGGCTCCAGCTAGAGAAGAAATCTCTTCTTCTCTGATGTTTACAACTGATCACTTGAGGAAGCAGTGACCTCACCACCACTGAGATGCCCAGGCAGAGGCTGGGAGATGTCTTGCTGGCAAGATGTAGCAGGGATTCAAACATCTGACCTGGACCAAATCCTTTAAATCAGGTTACTAGTGGATTTCTGCGACCCTTTTGTTAAATCCTCCTGCCTGCTCAGCACACCTGCCTCAGCCTCCCTGGGCCTGTCAGTCAGAGGAGGTGTCATCAAAGAGCATCCCCCTTATGGGACTTCCCTGGCGGTCCAGTGGTTAAGACTCCGCACTCTCAACGTAGGGGGCATGGGTTCAATCCCTGGTCAGGGAACTAAGATCCCGCGTGCCACACAGCGCAGCCCCATAAAACAAAAAGGCACATTTACCTTAGTTAGGGAGTTTGGGATTGACATGTACACACTGCTATATTTAAAATGGATATCCAGCAAGGACCTACGGTATAGCACAGGAAACTCTGCTCAATGTTATGTGGCAGCCTGGCTGGGAGGGGAGTCTTGGGGAGAATGGATACATGTACATGTATGACTGAGTCGCTTTGCTGTGCACCTGAAACTATCACAACATTGTTAATCAGCTATACTCCAAAAACCAAAAAGCATCCCCATTATCTCGGTGACTCTGGGGCACGCGGGCAGCAAGCCTGTGCTCCCATGCCCGTCAACCCCCCACGCAGCCCTCCTATCTCCTCTATCTCCCCCAAGTAATTAAGTGTTGGATGATGGGTACCAACAAGCCCTGTCACCCACGTGTCATAACACAGCTCACAAACTCCATGTGTCATTCCTAAAAGAAGGCCAACCTCTGGTCCGCAAAGAATTCTCCTGCTTTTGAAGCGCATCCGTATATCTGCCATCAGTATAACTTGCATTTCACCAGCTCTGTACATTTTATAACATAACTTGAAAGATAATCTGTTTATGTCTAATAAGGAAATGGATGATAACTATGAAACAATAGTTGTCCCTTTATTAAATGACTGCTATATAGTAGGAACTATGCTAGCAATTTCATATACTTTATCCTGATTCTTATCCTGCAAGTCGTATGATGACCTACCCATTTTACAGATGCTCACAGATATTCAGTTCCCTGACCAGGTTGGTCTGACTTCAAATCCCATGCAATTCAAACTTCAAAAAGTAGGAAATACTTCCACTGACAATGTTGCCTGTTAACAGCTGGGACTGGACGCTAAGTCTGTCCGACTCCAAAGTCGGTATTATCTCTCACTGCAACATGCTGCTGGAAGCATTCCTAAATGCGCAAACAAAAGTTTTGATTCTAAGTTTTATATACAAAGGCAGCTTGTATTTCAGAGTTCTATTAGGAAAACAGTGGCTGGGGTGGTGGCGGAAATATGATCAAGAAATGAGGCTCCAACACCCGGTTTTATGGTTATTTATTACAAATGCTGATTTTTTTTTTTTTGTCTCTTTCCATTATTTACTTGTTCAGGGAGCTAGAAACAGGAAAGCAGCCCTGGCGATTCAGCAGTTATTTAAATAGGACAGTGCTGTGATTGTGCACTCAGTCCGCTGTAATTGGAAACCACTCCTACCATGCACCAATATTTCAAAAGCAATACAACCCAATTCTCTGACCCATGAATCAGGGTTCTCTCCTCTACCGGCGTGAAAGATTGGGGCCAGGGAGGACCGGAAGAAAGATTTCTCTTAGACACAGCTTTTGCAGAAGAAAGCTGACAAAGGAGAATCTAGTTAACTGGATTTTTAATTGTACATTAGACTAAATTAACTGTATGGCATTAGCTTTGCTCGTGCAGTGAGTCCGTGCTGGAAAACAGGCTCTGTATTCCGAACACTGTGTCTCATACCTCTCTGAACACTCATCATGGTGCCTGTAACTCAGTGTCTTGAAACAAACTCATTTAGCTATAACGATTTATGTTCAAGCAAGATACGTGGCTGGCAAAGTCATCCCCTTTCAAATTCATGTTAATGCTCCTCTTATTCAAACATAATGATTTCACTGATGGTATCCCTGGCCTCCAATCTCATCTTTCGGGAAAGTGAAATCACGGGCTCTGACACTGAACAAATCTGACGTTAGACTCTGGATGGGATACTTTCTCTCTCTGAACCTCAATGATCTCATCTGAAAACTGGTCTCCTAAATGAATACCACAAAGACGACGTATTGACAGACCAAAGAAGGTGACGACTATTAAGGGGTTAGCATAGTGTTGGATGCCCAGTGGGTACACAGTAAATATCACCTCTGCTTTCTTTCCTGTGATTAAAGGTGCAGTGATCATTTTGGTGTTGCGATGTTGGTTCCTGTATCCATATATAAATGCAAACAACTACTTGTGATGTGTGCCTTTTCCTAACCTAGAGTAGGGCTTGCATTCTCATTTTTCCTATTCATCACTAGCATGGCTTTCCCACACTGGGCACCTATATTCCAGACCCTTTAAATGTTTTATCCTATCTAAGTTGATCCTTACGCTACACTGGGAGATTGTCAATATTATCTCCATTTTGCGGATGAAAAAACCAAAGCTTCCGAAGGACAGGTGGCTCTTCTGAGGTTAAACAGCTAGTAAACAGCAGAACTAAGAATCAAACCCAGGTCTGCCTGGCTCTAAATGCTCTGCTTACTTACTCTTTAAAAATCTTGACTCTAGGGCTTCCCTGGTGGCGCAGTGGTTGAGAGTCCGCCTGCTGATGCAGGGGACGTGGGTTCGCGCGCCGGTCCGGGAGGATCCCACATGCCGCGGAGCAGCTGGGCCCGTGAGCCATGGCCGCTGAGCCTGCGTGTCCGGAGCCTGTGCTCCGCAGCGGGAGAGGCCACAACAGTGAGAGGCCCGCGTACAGCAAAAAAAAAAAAAAAAAAAAAATCTTGACTCTAGGGCTTCCCTGGTGGTGCAGTGGTTGAGAGTCCGCCTGCCGATGCAGGGGACACGGGTTCGTGCCCCGGTCCGGGAAGATCCCACATGCCGCGGAGCGGCTGGGCCCGTGAGCCATGGCCGCTGAGCCTGCGCGTCCGGAGCCTGTGCTCCACAACGGGAGAGGCCACAACAGTGAGAGGTCCGCGTACCGCAAAAAAAAAAAAAAAAAAAAAAAATCTTGACTCTAGGACAGTGATTCTCAAGTGGGAGTAGTTTTGTTCTCCCGGGAATATTCAATAATATTTCGAGATATTTGTTATTTCTACAATTTGGGGACGAGGGGAAGCAATGCCGTAGGCATTGAGCTTGTGGCCAACAGGGACGTCGCTAAACATGCTACAATGCACAGGGCAGCCTCCACGATGAAGAACTATCTGGTCCAGAATCTCAGTACTGCTGCTGTTGAAATATGTTGCTCTAGCATTTATCAAACTTCGTTTTATTTTAATATAAGTGAATGTAATATCCTATTTCTGAATTCAGACCTTCATTCCTTATTCAGTGCCGATACCAAAAGACCTTATTTTTTCCAAGTCTTCTGTGAGGCAGAAATTTTCCCACAGTGTGTTACATGTTCATACCGTCAGTTCCTCAGCGCAATATGTATTGTCTCACGGTTTCCACGGTAAAAGGTCTACCTTTTACCTTTTACCTAAGCTGTTTGCTTAGGTTATTTTGTGCTGTTCATGACATTTTGAAAACATTTTTAAAAATGGAACCGCCAAGGTCAAATCCCATATAGTCTTCCCTCTTTTTCTGTTATTTTTTTTCTTACATAAAATAAATAGCATGTGAATTTAAACAATTCACAATATCTGCAAACTGTGTGCCGGCTCTAAGATCTGATGGAAGGAATTATTTATAAAATAAAAATGTTATATCTGATAAGGTTCTTAGAAGTCTAGTTCACTCCCTACTTTCACCCGACAGAGAAGGAAGGAGAGTCCTAGGTAAGCTGTGATCTACCCAGAGTTGAATGGCTAATTGGCACAGGGCAAGAATAAAGGCACAGGTATTCTGACTCCTGGGCTGGCACCTTCTTCATCCTGCATTTGTGGTTTCAGGCTGTAAGATCCAATCAGCACACACACATTTGGGGGTGCACACACACGGGCAGACGATGCGCACCTAGGTTTGCGTGCGTATACACACGCACACACAGATTGTATTTTCACTCTTTTTCTTTTAGAGGGCTTCAAACAGTGATGGTTACCAATATGTTAAATGCAAACCTAGAGTCATGAGCTAACTGTTCTCTGCTCTGCTGAGGAGTTTAGAGGGAGTAGGGGCTTTGGATAACCTGGTGTCCAAAATGAGAGCTTGAGATCACCAGACCAATTACTCCAGACATCTGAAGCCCCAAACTGAGTTCCTGGCATTTATGAAGCCTGGCATAGGATGCAAAGGGTGACACTGTACCACTTTCCATCTCTCTTGCCCAGTACCTCTCCACACTGCCTCCACGGTTTCCTTTATAATATATAAATATGACATATTGCCACCTGGCTCAAAAGACCCTGGCCACCTCCCATTTCCTAAATGGAAGCTAAGATCTTCAGCAGGGTGTGTAAGACGAGCTTACCTCTCTAGCCTCCCCAGACACACATCTGCTGTCACACCTGTTAGGTCTCAGAGCTTCCTAGAGGATTGCAGCTCATGGGCCCTGAAGAAAGTACCTCCAGTCCTTCCACCCAGCCTCCTGGACTAGTCTCCACGCTGCTTCCTCTGCAGCCGCTGACTTCTGTCCTAGCAGCTTCGGCCCCCCTGACACCCCAGCTTGTATCACAGGGAGGGACACTGATGTCCTTAATTTCCCACAGTAGAGCTCAGACCCAAGTTATGTCAAGAAAACATACTGAAGACCACAGGATCTAAGTGAACAGAGAGGATAATCTGTACTTTCTAGAAATTGTAACCAAAACCCATTGACACAAACCCAACCTCAGGATCCCCACCCAATTCCTGCCCCACTTCTTGTCAACTCCACCTTTATCCAAGACTCTTTCTACACATCTCCACATCTGTGAGTTTAGGGCTCACATAGATAAATGTCTTAGTCTGTTTGAGCTGCTGTAACGGAACACCATGGACTGGTGACTTATAAACAACAGACATTTATTTCTCACAGCTCTGAAGGCTACAAGATCCAAGATCAATGCATGGACCGATTCGGTATCTGATGAGGACCTGCTTTTGTTTCATAGACAGCCGTCTTCTCACTGTGTACGTACATGGTGGAAGAGGGGAGGGAGCCTTCTGTGGGCCCTTTAGGTATAAGGGTACTAATCCCATTCGTGAGGGCTCCACCCCTATGACCTAATCACTTCCCAAAGTCCCACCTCCTACTATCATCACACTGGGCACTAGGATTTCAATGAATGAATTTTGGAGGACATAGACATTCAACCTACACTAATAAGAAAATCTTCCCCTCTAAGAACTAAGAACCACAGCATTTCTTGTGTACTAAGAACCACAGCATTTCTTGCTCCAGGATGACTGACAGTGCTATGATCCATTTCCTTCTGGGTTAAGTCCTAGCCACAAGGCACAGTCTAACCACCATCCTCACCCCAAATAGGAAAATCACATTTGCCTATGCTTTGTTCAGCACATCTCATTGGCCAAACTGCGTCAAGTTGCTGCAGCTGTCTTTCCTCCAGCCTGTCAGGTGTGTGATCTGAACCTCCCTGTGCTCTGCAGGAAATATGCTGTCTATTCCCAAGTCCTCACTTCACAGATGACAAAAATGAAGCCAGAAGAGACCTACCCAAGGCCCCCAGCAAGTCAGCAGCAAAGCCAGGACGAGAACTCAGGTCATCCAAAGTCCGGTCAGGTGCTCTTTCTTTTAATATATCCTTGAAATCTCAATAATGAGACTTTTAATTTTATATGAATATGAATACACATGTGAATCGTCAGCAAGTGAATGGATACGAAAACCCCGGGAAGCAGTGAACATACGGAAACTGAATCTGGGTCACAATACTCCTTGTGGACCCATCATTCCTTGGCCACAAATGTAATAACTGAAATGGGAAGGTAAATTTCAGTGGCAGGGGTGCAACACATGCTGCAATTGATTTAGAAGATGTATGTAGAGACACACATGTAAGATGCTGAATATTACTTTTCTCATTATAAATATTTAAGAGCATATAGTTTTTAATAGCACAAGATATTACACAGTGATCAGCTTGTATAAGTGACACTACCCACTGGTTACAGGAAGGCCAAGGAAAAACATCATTTCCTGTACCTGGAATGATCCTAAAAGTGACCTTCTTAAATGGAAAAATAAAGTCCATTCTGAAAGACTCCAGAGTCATATAGTTTTAATGCATGGTGAATCTATCATCCCTTGCCACAAGAAACCATGTAGACTTAGTTCATATTACACAAACATTTTTCCACGTGATCTCCAGGGATAGTTCCCTGCTTTGCCTTTTTAGTGGGGTTTTAATAGCAACGATCAAATTGGAAATTTCTTTGATTCTTTCCAAGTTATTAAGGAAGGCTTTGAATCTTTTCAGATACCAATTCAGCTGCAGGTTTAAAAAAGAATAAGCAGGCACAGGAGCGCTAATTAGAATTAATTATAAAACTCGACTGAATGGTCTCATCAATAAAGTTGAAGCAAATACTATTCTGCTCTAGTGGAAACCATGCCAACACTATTTGGGTGAGCTCCTCCGGCAGGGACGGTCACTGCTCCAATGTCTAGTGAGTAATCAGATCAAAAGATGGCTGTACCTAAACTGACGCATAGCAATGATATTCCTAGAAATTACCCCCTCATTGTCAATCAGCTGGAAGAAATCTAGAGGATAGCAAAGAGCCAGACACAGAAGTCAAACGCACTTGGATAAGAATTCTAGAACCACTCTTCACCAGCTGAATGACCTGAGGCAAGTTGCAAGACTTCCCTGAACCTCAGTTTTCACATGCATAAGCTGGAGGCAATAACACCTATACTTGATGGCCACTGGAAGGAATGGGATCAGTATATGCCCTGTTGCCGGTTGTCTGACCTACAGGAGCCGTGGATCATCTTACCTAGACTCAGAAGAGATAAACAGCTGCTCTAAGAGCCAATGGGATTGTCAGGAACGTTGTTTATGCCACCTGATGCACTTTGGTATCATGCACAAGAGTTAATTAATTTATTAATTGATTTATTAATCTTGAAATTCAGATTTGTGACCATTTTATTTTTTTAAGTTTTCTTCCCAGATGAGAAAAGTCTAGGGACCCTGGGGACCAAACTAGCTCGTCATGTCCCAGATGTCTAAGAACATGGGAGGTCGCACACTGGGTGTCCACAGACTGGTGTACAAAGCCAAGGAAGTGATCTGAAAAGTGCTCCACGGAGAAGCCAAATAAAAGGGCCAGGCACACCATGCACAACGACTGCCAACTGGACATGGTTAGGTATCAGCCTTATGGGGAGCAGAGGGATGAGGCTGGTGAGAAGTGTCTGAACTGCGGGTTAAACAAGAGTCAGAAGAAACGTCAGGGACTTTGGTACCCGCAGCATCCTCCATGAGTGTGAAGGGAAAACCTAATGATCCTCACACAACACGGATCAAAGAGGCTTATTTGCTTTGGGCTTCCTTTCAATATTAGTTTCTCAAACAGAATGAAAAGAATTGCTTTGTTTTTATATTTCCAAATTGAAAAAATGAGGGAACATTTTTAGAAATGTTGGAGTCTTTTCTTCCTTCTCTTGAGGGGTAGAGACACCTCCCAATACAAGCTCAACTCTGAACAGATCACTCAGAAACACAGATGATCACCCAGAAACATGCATCTGCTCCTGGGTCAAGTTCTACTCTATAATTCTAATCCGAACACTCGAATCCAGCCAATTGCTCAATCAATAGAGACGCGTATACAGGCTGAGCACTCCAGGGTGCGTGAGGAGCTAAGATCAAGCATCTAAGGGAAGGGGCATGGCAGCAGGTGTGCATCTCCTTCTGTAGACCTGGGAAGGGAGGACTTGACTTCACTAGAGTCCCACCGGATCCCAAGTGAGCAGCACGTGACAGTGGAATGCTACCACTGACAATGGACCCGGCACCGATCAGGCAAGCTCCTTACCATTCTCTGCAGGACTCCGCAACCTGGGCCTCCTAGGCCCTTTGCCATGGGGCCCAGCCTTCCCTCCTCTTCTCTTTCCTTCTGGCCTGCACTATCCTATCCACTACTTCCCACATGGGCAGATGTTCTTGTACTTCCAGTGCCTTTGCTCATAATGCTGCCTCTGCCTCACCTATTTTAAAGGCATTTCAAACGTTCATTCAATCATATGTCCATTCAGCAAATGTTTATCGATTGTCTAATGTGTGCCACTCTCTGCTGTTCTGGACGCTGGTAACCAGGTACTAATCAGAAGCAAGAAACAATCCCTACACTTATGGAGCTGAAGGAGGTGAATCACGTTTCTTGAAGGAAGTGTAGTGTCTGTCCTTCCCTTGTTCCCAGAGAGAAGTCATGGCTTTCTTATCTGGAGTCCCACACACGTCAAATTTGCTGTACTCTCAAAACACTTATTAATCCAACCTTGACTTAGAACTATTAGGTCAGTTTTAGAGTTTCAGAGTAGAAAAATCATCTTCAGGGTCATCTATTGCCTATGGAGAAGGGCCACTGGTCTACTCCCCACAAAATATAACTTCCTGCAAAGAGGGACCAATCCTCAACTATGGGTTCTATTTACTTAGGCACCTTGTTTTCATGATAGGACACTCCCTAAAAACCTCAAAGTTAAATCTATTTAAATGCGATATACATCTCATTCCTTTCTTCTTCTTTGGGGTCCTTTCAAAGATGTCTCAAGGCACCTCCTGCCAGCCTCTCTTCTCTGGCTCTTCGTGCATTTCTGCCTCTCAGCTCATCCAAAATGAAACACCACCAACACTTCCTGTATCTTTCCGATGTGCTGTTTATTGCCAACAATGTCCTCCCAAGTGGGTGTTTTCTCCAGTTCTGTCACCTCTTCCTACCAAGGAGGGCATGGTCACTACGACAATGCATCCTGCAGCCCTCCTGCTCCAGGGCTCCAGCCGCTGCACCTAGAAATCCATCAGTGTTACACTGAGGCCACATCAGCTCTCTGAGCTGCAGCCATCAGGGCCTGCACCAGCGTGAGGCAAATGAGGCACTTGCTTCAGGTACAAAATTTAAGAGGCCCCAAACAACCCAGTAATAAATATAAATAATATTTGCTGCAATATCTTTAAATAAAAATGAACGCAAAAATCCACGATGGACAAAAACATCAAAATTTTAAATAAAGTCAAAAGCAGTGCATATCACTGATGATCCTTTTGCGTCCGGCTCGCCTCCAGTGAGAGAGCACAGCAGGGATGCTTCTGCCCACCATTCCCGGGAGACTCGCGGCACATCTGTCAGTGGACTTGACTCAAGGTCTAGCTCAAGTGAAATATCCAGAAATGACGATCCATTCATTTTCTAGACATTGTCGTACATGAGGGCCAAACTGCTGAAAGCAGGCTGAGAAGGAAACCAACCCAAAGTGAAGGGCGGTACCAAGAGAGGCTGAATAGAGCCGGAACCCCTGGTCGTATTCATTCTGAAGCGTGTATTTCCTCTGGACTTCCAGATATGCGAAGCAATGAAGTTAGTTAATCCAAATTAAGTTGGATTTTGCAGTGCTTTCACCCAAGAGCATTCTAAATATTACAGGGAACTTTATCATTTAAGAGAATAAAACCCCTCGCTGGGTTTTCTAAGATACAAAAAACTCAGTGGAAGTAAATATTTGGAATGCTCAGTCTCTAGAAATCAGATTTAATCAAGGACTCATGGAAGAATGGTATTGGCTCATAAAGGGAAAAAAAGAAAAAGGTTTTAGATCTTTCCTTCAGAAGAACTGCTATGGGAGAGTACAGGAAAAATGAAGAATGACGTCTTGACTGAGCTGGAGGAAGAGAGGGATTTCCTTAGGAGAAAGGTTGTGAGCTTCAAAGCCTGGCTGAACAGACATGAAAAGGAAGAAGAGATATATGTCTGGACAGCACTTCTTTTAAGATAGGAAAGGGGCCTTTCAACCATTACTCTATCAGCATAGGAGACTCAGATCCAGGGAGATCCCAGCGGAGGAAATGCTGTTTGGAGTTGAAGGGGTAAATATATCACACCTCTCTCTTCTGAGCTCCAGCTGAAACATGTATCAGTTCAGGATTAAATGTATATATATATTAGAGTTATTGCTAGAGGCTCTGGGTGGGAGAACATAGTTTTAATCTTGGCCACACGTAGCTTTTGCTATATCCCATGTATCCCCATACAACACCTCGCCACCTCTAAGTAGTTGAACTTATCTGCCCAGACAAAGGCAGAGCAGTGAGATCTATCCAGACATCCTTCTTTCTGCCCCTTCCTCCCTCCTGTCCCTTGCAGGGACAGAATCTCCCCCTCGAAAGGCTTGTTACATGGAAGAACAGAGGAAAAACTAACATTCATTGCAATTAGGGCAGCGCCTCAAGGAAGGACGAGGCCTGGATATCGAGAGCGGTGTTATTTATCACCTTAAACTTGCTTAAATGAGAAAGACGGACCAAAGATGTCAGACTCCCAAAATTCCACCCATGAGCTAAATCACTCTCCCCCCTTGGCCAAGGTATAGGGGGATGACAAAAGGAGCTGTAATTGCTATTCTAACAATGCCTCCGGGAGTCAACATTCCCTCATGGAACAGGAAGACAGAGGGATACTCTCCCCCTAATAGGAGACAAGAACACGAGGAGCACACTGGAGCGACTCCACTGCAGAGGGAGCCCACGTCCAGTGTACTGTCAAGAGATGCCTCTGAGAGCTGTAAAGGAAGGTTCATAATAAGGACAATTGGGAAACCCACTCTTTAATACTAGGAGAGCTATGTCAAGTAGATGTGGAAACAATGGAACAAATCTAGCTAAGAAGATGGGAAAGATCGTGCAGAAAATGTCAAGCATCATTAGGTATATTTCTCGATAACAAGATTTAGCGCCTTCCCCTCCCGTCCTCTTAGGTAAGATTGAACTCACTATACCTGCCTCTCAAGAACATCTCCAGGATATATATGTGTACTGTTTGAACGCGTTAGAAAAACTAGGTATACTTTACAAATGATATATATATATATATATATATATATATATATAACTCTTTTGCTGAGACAAATGTGAGGGCCAGGCAGAACCTACCAGAGGAAGCTGCAGTCTTTTAGAGAGGGAAATAGCAGCAGCGGTAGCCAGTATGGCGCAGGGTTGCAGAGGGATCGGGGCAATACAGAGAGAAGGGCCAAACATGGAGAATGGGGGGAGGGGGAGGTAGAACCTGGCCCTTCCCCCGTGCATGTCTGCTCAAAATAGAGCAGCGCGTAGTCTCCAGCCAAACCCACATCCATTCAGAACTGGGGACAGAGGAGCCCAGGATTCAAAGAGAAAGTGGGGATTTAGGCATTTAGACATTTAAAGGTGTTGGATGAACCCGAAGTGGGGGTGTGTGTGTGTGTACAAGAGGACCTTACGTAAGTATTTAAGTTCTGATGATGGGGGAGGGGTGCCGCCAAAGGAAATGTCCACATTTTTTCCGGAAGTTAGGAATGTCTCCATTCCCGTTACTCTCTGAAAGAGCAGGCTGTCTATAACACGTAGGCTTTGCTCCAAACATTTTACTCCTCAAACCCTGAAGAAACACTTCTTCCTCCTGCATTTACCCTACATGTAAGCTGATTTCTGGACCCTTGGCACAGCTAGGATGGCATCCGGCAAGTTCATTGAAACACGCCGCTGTTTTGTTGTGGTGTTTGTGTTGTCTCTGAATAATTTTCTTCCTCTAGATACTGCTAAATCTTTGTTCTGGTCTTTGACTGGCAAAAGCTGTGTACGTCTGGGTTTTATTGTTTATTTCATTTTGGAAACATAATCTTGCTTGAGATTGCTTCTGTAAGAGCTGAGGGGGCTGTGTTTTTTTCTAATATTCTCTAAATTTTGTGGGTTTGTGGCTGTTGTGATAATCTCGTACACTGTACCACCCATAAGCTTTTCAAAAAGTGGGGGATCAGGCAGACTGGGTTGGTTTAATTGAACTGAGGAGGTACTGAAAGAATTACACTCATATACTCATTCCAGTGGAAGAAATGCAGGCTGAAGTTCCTGTAGGGACACAATTCTACCCGAACATCGGAGTGAGACCACCACTGCCCCAAACTAAGTAGATTACCACATTGGGGAGAAGAGGATTTGGGATATGAATGCCTTTGAACTTTAACTGCCTCAGTTTCATCACCTGTGAAAGGAGGAGAGTCACAGCCTACCTCTTAGGTTATGTGAGGCGAGGAAGAGGGAATATTTGTAAAGCATATAGCCAGTACCTGGAAAATAGCAGATCTTCTAAAATAATTATTGTTATTTAGCTCAGGTCTAAAGTGTCAATAATCTAATGCTTGAATAAGCCTGGTCACCACTGCCAATGAAAAACACCCTTTTGTTCATTCCCAATGCAGAAGAGAAAATCTGGAGATTGCTAAAGCGAATACCTAATTCAAACCTAGAATGACTTGTTCAGCAAATATTTATCAAGTGAATACTCTGTCCCAAGCACTATTATAGAAACAGCGACGACAGCAGTGGAGACGTGCTCTCCTTTTTTAGGGCAGAGGATGGAGCCTCACCGATTACTTTTTCCCCATCCCTCTAGATGGCAATCCTTTTAAGGCAGGGATCTAATATTATTGTTCTCATATTTACTTCGTATTCACTAGCAGAAAAAAGAGACGGTTGATGCTTGTCGAGTTACCTTGAGTTGGGCAGAGAGACAGAAGCCTTAGCAAACCACACAGAATGCTGGGGAACTAAAAGAACCCGGCCAGGATGCACGGGACAGACAGCCCTGGCAGGACAGACTTCTGAGTGCGCTTTCAAAGCAGCCTCTACTCCCACTGCCTAAGACTGGTCTTTGTGAGATGGTCTTTCCTGAGCTCTCCTGCCCTGATCCCGCAATGACTTTACCCAACTTCGCCAGCCATCGCCAACCACGCGCTGGCTCACTGTATCTATCGACAAGCAGTAGCTTCACAAATGTTCAGTGGGCACCTACTGTGTGCTAGGCCCCCCGTGAGTGCCTTCGTTTGGTTAGCTTTCCTTATTCATCACCATAAATCCGTGAGGCAGGTACACTGCAGAGGAGGAAACAGACCCAGAGAGGACATGGGAGACATTCAGGGTCACACTGTCAGCAAGAGGCAGGCCTGGAACCCTGGTTTCTTAACTTCGAGGCCAGCACTCTTTCTGCTTCATCCCTTCATTCTGTTCTCACACGCTTTAAGCTGTAATTGCAAGTCTCCTTCTCACCACAACACCCCACTTTCAAAACAGAAATGCAGGACAAAAACAGAAAGAAGTCTTTGCTTAGGTAAAATACCGTCTCAACGGAATGACAGTGTTTTCACTCGGCAAAGCACATCCAAACCTGTTACCCGATCTGGTCCTTCACAGTGTCCCCATTTGACGAGAAGAAACTGAGGATCAGAGAGCATGTTGGTTGTACAATATCACAAAGCGAGCAAGGGGTCAATGCGGAAGTCTTATCCAGGTTTCTCTGTTTGCTTTCTACCCCAGTCGAATGGGCACTCCATAGCCCCAGGTTGTCTCTGTGGAATTATTGCTATAAATTGGAACTTGACTTTGATGATAGATGGCATCAGGTCCAATGCAGACACTCAGAATGAGAACCTCTAACAGATGTCTGAGCCAATATCATGAGAGGTTATGGGGAAGGATGAGAAAATCCAAACTGGGATCCCAGTTGGGTGCTCTCTGTGCAACAAGCAATAGAAGTTTGCTCAAAGTCTCCCCAGAGTTTGCAAGAACCCAGGTGAGGGGCAGAGGCTCTGGGGGGGGATGGTCCTGGAGCACGGTGGCAGACCCTGTCAGTGTCTGCAAAAAGTCCATTCCCTGTGCCCTTTTATTTTAGCGGAGTCATGATTTGTTCAGATAACTAAGGAGACCTAATGACCTCCAGGAGGGTGGACCTACTCCATCAAGAATTATCAATCATGATTAGTTACACCACTGGTGGGTTTCTCATTGCCCTTGGTTACTGATGGCTTTGGGGGTGGCCATGGGACAGACTCTGGTCAGTGAGCTGTATCCACAGGTTTACTGGGTAGACCTTCTGGAAACGCTTTGCTTTCCTTCTCAGGGGGACAGATTTGTCTGAGTTGGCCCTTTCACTCATTTGCCCTTCTCTCTTCTTCCTGCTGGGAATATGGACATGAGCCATGAGGTGCAGTGGGCAGTTCATGACCAGGAGGCAGCAGGCTGAGGAGAAAAGCCAACATTATCAGGGTGGCAGAGAAGAAAGACGGAAGAAGCCTGCATCTTTGAGGACATCACTGGGCAGTGTCCCAGGTCTAGACCTCATGCCATCTGAGAATTTTTTATGCCACTGCAGGGTTGTGTTTTTGTACCTTGCAGCCAAATACATGTCTAAATGTAAGCCCAGTACTGCCTGATTATCCTGAACCCCCAGCTACAGCCAGCCCCCATCTCCATACCTAGAACCAGGCCTGACGGGGGAACCGGCTCTGTGTTCTGACCACTGTGTTCCCCTCAGGCTTCTTTGTGTAAGGACTCCGCACGCAGATGCTGTGTTTCCTAGTTACTGACTCAAGGATGGTGAGACGCCTCTTTCCCAGACTCAAAACACAACTGGTCTTTATTCCTGTCTTACCCCTAGACACAGACCTACTAGAGAACGGACTTGAGGATATGGGGAGGGGGAAGGGTGAGCTGTGACAAAGCACGAGAGAGGCATGGACATATATACACTACCAATCGTAAGGTAGATAGCTAGTGGGAAGCAGCCACATAGCACAGGGAGATCAGCTCGGTGCTTTGTGACTGCCTGGAGGGGTGGGATAGGGAGGGTGGGAGGGAGGGAGACGCAAGAGGGAAGAGATATGGGAACATATGTATATGTATACCTGATTCACTTTGTTATAAAGCAGAAACGAACACACCATTGTAAAGCAATTATACTCCAATAAACATGTAAAAAAAAAAAACCACACAACTGGTTAAACTGGTTTTCAAACCAAAAGGTGAAGGGAGCAGCTTAGCTCAGGTATTCAGCATGGTAAGTCTCAACCCTCACTGCACTGGGATAACCAGATAACCAAGAAGAGAACTCAGGCATGCTCTTAAGATCTCAGCAAAGCTGTGACCGCTTTAGTGACAGTTATTAAACACCTCCTGCAAGCTGGGTTCAGTGCTTTCATACAAAGTTGCATATGTGCCCAACAACCCTACAGCCAGGCGGGTCACAAGCAACACACGATAAAAACAAAAATCTCTGTCCTCGAGGAGGACAGGCGATGAAAACAAAGATAATAATAAACAATCAACTAAGTTGTATGTTCATTTACCTAAATATGTAACACATATGTATACACTTATACACACACGTATACCTACTTGTTGGAAGATTTAGGGGAAAAAAACATCAGGAAGGGGGATAAGAAGCATTGAGTAACACTTTCTATGTTGGTGGCCTTTTTGGCCTCAGCCTTCCCATCTGTAAAACGAAGGGCAGGTGCCAGGTCCCTTCCATCACTGGCATTCTTTGAGACTATCACACACTCCGTGTGCTTATGGACTGGCTCCCTCTTACAGGCTCTCAAAACATACTGCCTTGTGAGTGAGCTGCTTTCCCAGCAGCCTTTAGCTCACTTTGTAGGTCACTTCTCCGCTTGGTGGCTCCCACTAGCATCATTTTCTTCTTGATGGAACTAGTCGCAGTTGCAGTTTTATATTTGTGTGATTAATTAATCATCGTTTTTAAATTAAGTTCTGTTACCCCCACTGAATGTCTACTTACGTTCAGCATTTTACCCTAATGGTTAACATGGAGCTTGGTGCCTAGCACATGCTCAACAGAATTATGGTTGAGTGAATGAATGAATGAATGCATGAATGAATGAATAGGCTCTATTTCATCTTCACTGACTCAATTCTACAGACCTTTGATGTTTTTCTTTCCTTCAGGATTCCTTCTTTAAGCTTTTCATTGATAATTTCCAAGGCCCTCTTTTCATAATGCATGCTTTCAAACCCAGAGGGCCTGGTACATATTCATTCATTTTCCAGACAGGCACAATCTGGTTTACATACTACAGAATGTGTGAGCAGAGGTGGGGGTAATGAATTTGTATACAGCAAATGCTGCAGATGCTTCCTCATGGGGAATAGAATGGCTCCTGACTGTGCACATGTACACACACACACACACACACACACGCTTCCTCTATGATTTATAACGGGGAAGACGAGTGTAGATGAGTGTAGATTTATGTCGTGCCTCAGGCACTGGGCTGTCTTTCAGCAGCCTTTGGGCAACTCTCTGTGGGCTCCCCTACACAAAGTATAGAATCATAAGAGGCTGTCTTGAAATGTAGACACCCCAGCTTTTGTGGAGACAGTGTTGTCTCTGAGAGCAATTGGAAGCATTAAATTGTAGGACACTGCTGGGCTGCATGGAATCCTTACAGACGAGGAGAAATAGCAAAAGACTGGTCACGTGGCAACTGGTTGTCACAAGGACATCTAGCCAAAACCCTTCTGGCCTGTTCATATATCATTTATACGTCTTTTAAAAAATACTTTATGATTCATGTAATTATATATGTGCCGAAACAGCATGTATTTCTCATTCCGCAATGTGGGTTTGCCCACTTTCAACCAAGTCTACGTAAGATTCAGAATACTGAAGAGCCACTCTGGGTATCATTCTATTGAGGTATCTGGACTTGGGAGTCCCTACTTGGCTGGTAGAGTCAAGTTCTGGTCCCCTGGGCAGGGAAGGGACAATGGTAGAGGCCTGCTTCCACCCAGCCCTCTTATAAGATGATGCTTTTATTCTGACAAGTGAGTGGCAATACAAAAGTAACTAGCATAACATCTGGTAGAAAGTAGAGACTCAGACACTTGTGGGTCTCTGACAACAAAAGCAAAAATCAAACAACCATAAAACCTCCAAATTGTTAGTGCTTTCATTCCCTGCTAACGAGAAAAGCAGGGTGACAGGAAAGACAAACCTTTTTCTGGCAGCAACTTTTAAGACACAGTTGTTACAGAAAGCCTTGAAAAGGCACGTGGAACTATGGAAGGGATGCTCTCTTCAAGAGCATTTTTATAGAAGATATAGAATTATGCTTTAGCCAGTCATTTCTTATATAGCCCCCCAATAAAAGAAAAGGACATTCTCTTAAATAGCCCTCCTCTGGAGACATGTTTACAGGTGTGAGAGTAACGAGAGTGAGGCCTGTAGCTTTTGGTGATCTGACTTGATCCACGATTGGTCTGCTGATACTGAAGGGGATGGGATGACGGATGCCCATCTCAAATGTTGCTCACTTCCTCAGCCAGGCTGGTGATGGAAGTTGGTTCACAGCAATTCAACACAGAGAGCTGAGGTGGGAATCTGTCCCACAAGAACTGGGCCTGCTCTTGGGCAGTGACTTCTTTCTCTTTTCCTCCTTTTTAGTCTTTTAACTCTTCCAGCATCATTTTTGAAAACCTTTGTCTAGGCACGAAATTGCCCCTGAATGCATCACCAGGGGAAGGAAGATGTTGTCATGGATATTGGAGTCTTGCTCCAAAGCTGACATCCTCCAAGGCCTGACCTGGCTCTGGGTGTTCACTTGGGTTACTGAGCAAAAGAAATCAAGATCATCACATTTATTACAATGAGTGTCTCTCTCAAACTGTCACATAGAGAAGTTTGCAGTGATGGAGTCTCGGTAGATCAGATAGTCACTGAAGGGAGAAACTGTATCCCCTTAAAAGACATGTTGAAGTCCCAACCCCCAGTACCCATGAAGGTGACCTGGTTTAGAACTGTGGTCTTTGATGTAATGATGTAATCAAGTCAAGATGAGGTTATACTGGAATTAGGTGGACTCTAACGCAAAGAGCAGTGTCCTTCTAAGAAGAGAGAAATGTGGACACAGAGAAACACAGCGAGCATGCCATGTGAAGACAGAGGCAGAGATGGAAGTGATGTATCTACAAGTCAAGGAATGCCAAGGGTTGCTCACAACTGCCAGAAGTTAGAAAGAGGCAAAGACGTATCCTCCCCTAGAACCTCTGGAGTCAGAATGGCTGCACAGACACTTTAATTTCACATTCTAGACTCCCAACCTGTGAGAGGATACATTTCAGTTGTGTTAAGGCATCGAGTTTGTGGTACTTTGTTGCAGCAGCCCCAGCAGTGCCTGAGAGCCCCCTACATATAACCAGAGAGACTCAGAAGTAGAAAGACTAGAAGCATCTGAGTTCAACATGATTTATTGTTTCCAAGCCCGTTCCTGTTTGGAGACCTGCACGATCTGGTAAATATTAATACTGTTAAGAGTAGTAATGGCATCATCTCACCAAATGCATGAGGTGCCAGTGCTCTGAGGTTGGGACACCTATGCTCTGCTGAGTCCTGCCCCCTTCTCAGTTTTCCCTGGACCAGGCAGCCTCCCCACGATTCACTTCACCAGAAAGGAACCAAAACAGCTTTACCTACCACTTACCTTTCAAGGGCATCAGGAAGATCTGTGTCTCTGTAATGTTTGTCTAAGAAATTGGAGCTTCCGGGAGGACTGTTACTAGCTAAATATAAAGTATGTTATTATCCTTCCAAACCTTTGCAATTCTTTGTCATTTTCCTTTTGCAAATAAACTTATACTTACCCAAAGCATTTCATTACCACCTGGACTGTCTGTTTGATATAAAGTTAGAAGCATTAGAGTTAGGAGTCCAGGGCACCTATAATATTGCTATTACAGAAAATAAATTGAGGCAGGTGGCCTTGCATGACTACTCAGTCTAAACTCTGAGTCAGCTCAATTCAGGGAGGCCCCTTCAAATGACTTTGTGGGATAGTTTGCCTATATTTGTCTACATCACCTGCAACAGTTCATTCCAGGTAGATCTTAGAGACTTACTAACTGAGAATTATATTACCATCCAACTGAATATTTGGGATTCTTTCTTTTACATACCTATGGAAAGCGAAGTCCCGTTTAGGAGAGACATAGGTACCCCAGATCAGACCTTCCTGACTGGCTGAGGATGTACATTGAATACATGCTATAGAGCTCGAAAGCCCCATGGATACCGCAAGTTTAGCAGAACTCTGGGAGGGGTGAGTGGAATCATGTTAGTTAGGTTGTGTTCCTTCCTTTTAAGCTCATGTGTTAATTTTCCTTAATCCCGAGTCTCCTGGGATGGAGGTGTGGACCTAAATGATAATATCAATCCGGGGCTTGGCACATGCATTGTTGCCTCCGTTTCCTCATATATAAAATGGGGAAGTAAAACCCAGCTCATAGGATTGCTATGAGAATTAGATAATTCTGTTAAAGAAGTTAAGAGGGTTCCTGGTACCTAGTATTCATTTGATAAAAGTTAGGTGCTAATAGAAAAAGGAGATAGGAAGAAGAAAAAAGTAGTATTAGTGGTGGTAGTAATAGTACTAATCTCTAAGTTACCCCAAGACACCACAGAGACACAGCTAGTGGAAAACGCGGTAGAGGTTCAAATTGGACTCAGTCTTAAAGTTTTCTCTTGAATTCTCTGGATATATCAAGAACATCAGTGGACGATCAACAAGCCGGCCAATGGCTCTTGCCACCATGCCAGTTGTCCCAAGCGAAAGACTGAATGGTATCAGGTCCATATGGTCGAAAAGTCAAGCTGCAGCTGCCAGACCCATCATCCATTGTGGTCGGCAGAATAACGGCCACGCCCATAACCACGTCCTCATTCCAGGGACTTGTGAATATATTATACTATGTGGTAAAGGGAAATTAAGGTAGCAGATGCAATTAAGGTTGATAATCATCTGATCTCAAAATACGGAGAGTATCCTGGATTATCCAGGTGGGCTCCAGGTAATCACAAGGGTCCTTAAATATGGGAGAGAGAGGCATAAACGTCAACGTCAGAGTGATACAGTGTGAGAAAGACTTGATCATCAAACTGCTGGCTTTGAAAAGCAAGGGGCCGTGAGCCAAGGAACGTGGGCAGCTTCTAAAAGCTGGAAAAGATTATCTCCTATTATCTCTATAAAGGAACTCAGACCTACTGACACCTTGATTTGAGCCCAGTGAGACACATTTTGGACTTCTGGTTTCCAGAACTAAAAGATGGTGATTTTCTGTGGCTTTAAGCCACTAAATTTGCGGTACTTTGTTTAGCCATAAGAAATGGATACACCCACCAATAATCAGACTGAACTATATCCCAACCAACACCCACCCCATGGCTGTACTCCCTCCACAAACCCAAGAATAGCTCATCAGAGAATTATCCTCTCACACAATGTAACAGCAGACCTTCTAAGAGAAGCAAAGCCCTTGACGGTGTGAACCCTTGAGGGACAGAAGCACTTGGCTTTGTTCCTCTGCCCCTGACTCTCTGGAACCCTTTTCTCCCTGACGACCCCCCAGGAGCCCTCCTCTGGAGGCTGCTCGAATTGGCCTGAGTGATTCCCTCGCAGTAGATGGCAAAACAATTCTGGGAGTGCGTGCAGTGGAAACGTCCCTGGGGATGAGCTTGAACTCTGTATCTGGGGAGTGCCGTTTCGTGGAAGGGCTCGTAGAGAGGTTCATATTACTGAAGATTCCAAGGGTCATTTGAGTATATACTTATTAATGCCAAACCCTCATTTCAGATATTAGATAGGAGAATATTTTACAGATTCCACGCAAAGGTAGTGTTGTCAGTATTGTTAAAGGCTTAAGTACTATTAAGCGGTATTTTTTATTATAATAGTAGCATAGAATGTGGGGGAATTAAGGGGATTATGTATTATATTAATTAGCAACAATTTATGCTTTTAGTGATACCCTTAATCGTTAAAATCTCTGTCTTGGGGGGCAAACAGCTAACACAAGACTATAAAATAACTACATGATCTGACCTTTTTCTGTATGCAGTAATTCTGTTTCAGAAGCGATCTCATTTTATATGGGAATTCTGTATAATTAATTGTGACTGATTTCAAGAGAATATTTTACAATATTAAGAGTAGGGTCAGTCTTTTATTTATTTAAT
This sequence comes from Lagenorhynchus albirostris, assembly GCF_949774975.1. NCBI lineage: Eukaryota > Metazoa > Chordata > Mammalia > Artiodactyla > Delphinidae > Lagenorhynchus > Lagenorhynchus albirostris. Next base: position 78,765,888 of record NC_083107.1, on the reverse strand, counting down.
ACAGAAGGTTCTTATTAGTTATCTATTTTATACATATTGCTGTGTATATGTCAATCCCAATCTCCCAGTTCATCCCACACACACCCCCCACCGCTTTCCCACAAGAGTAGGGTTAGTCCTATGGGAAATTCAGGAGAAGGTATTTACATAGAAAATGAGCACTGATTCCTGTGTAATGAATACTCTTTCAGAACCTCTTCCTTCCCCTTATCCCAACCCCCACCCCATCCCAGTACATCTGCAAACTTTACAGCAGCTATTATAAGATTTTTGAGATTCACACACAACACCATGTTAACACGCTGTCTGAATAAATCAACAAATATTTGCAGAGTGCTTAGGTTAATATTGCATTCCATGAACAATACTTATTAAATTATTGCATGTCACGTGGAACATGAAAAACTACCTTTGTGTGACCCACTGGAGTAAAGAGTCAAGGCAGCTCCCAGCAATCGGGGACCAGTCTAGAAGCCATGGCTGCCCCAAGCCCCCCCCACACCCCCAGCTCTCCCTGGAGCCAAGGAGATTATCTAGGACCACTTCTAACCATGGAGCATGTCACAAAGCCTGGCTGGGAAAGTCTGGCATAAACAGTAAGACAAGACAATGGAAAGGGAGCACGGCATAGGAGTTAAGCACTGGGTTCGAGGGTCCCAGCTAACCTCTGCCATTTCTAGCTCTGTGGCCTTGGGCAAGTAGCTCACCACTCCGTACCTCACCTTCATTATTTGTAAAATGAGAACAAGAGTAGTAGTATCTACTTTATAGAGTTTTCATGAGAGTTACTGTTGTAAAATATTTACAATGGTGCCTGGTATACAGTGAATCCTCAATGAATGTTTAGAGTCAAGAGGCCTGGTTTCAAGACCTAATATGCTGTATGACCTTAAGCAAGTTGGTTTGCCTCTCCAGGCCACATGTCCATTGTTGTCATTGTTAGAGCACCCCTCATCCTTATGCTTCTGGGAGAGTCATATGATGTGTGTGGTCCCAACACTCTCCCCCATTTGCTCTGAAAGTGGTCCTGCAAAGGGTCCGAGTTTGATGATCACGGCATGGTCATCTAAGTATCGTCAGCATTTTAATCCCCAGTGTATCTGGCAACCAGGAGGCCATGGCTGAGAGTTGTTTTGGAGAGGAAAGGGGACAGGAGTTAAGTGCAGACAGCATCAGAGGGAAGGTTGAGAACTGGAGATTGTAAACCTAGAGCCTTGGTCCAGATTATCTCCACGGACTTTGGTGGAGATGTAAAGGAGGCACCAACTAGAGGGACATGTGGTTGAAGCAGGAGTGCGTTTGCTAAGACACAGATGTGGGTGTGATTCTGTGCTGCAAGTAAAGCAGAGCACGAGGCTCAGAAACAGGGGAGAAAATGGATGATTAACGGAGTGAAACGCCAGGGGTTGTGGAAGGGAAGGGGAGGGTCTCAAATCCTCTCTCCAGGAATTGGGGAATTCTATATTGGCAACTGGATGACTTAATTGAAGTCTCTGATTTCAATGATGCCCACGAAAGAGATAAGCACATGTTAAATTCCAGGCTATCCCCAGTTGATTTCTATCTTGCAGCTGGTGAAGAAATAAAAGCAAAGTGATAGAGATTGATTTCCAACTTCTCAGGAGGCCTGGCTGGCACTGATAATGCAGTTGATACTATAATTACTCTGAGAGTCTTTGGGCCCAAGCCCCTGGAACCAGCTTCTGAGTAATTTTATGGGTCTGTCACTCTCCACAGGGCTGAGCCATCCCACCACTTCCAGGAAAACATATTTACCAGGCAGATCTGTAATCCTGTCAAGCCTGCAAGCCTCTTAACGGAGCACTTCTAAAATGAATTTGATTAACAGGTACCCCTCTCCAAATATTAATTCCAAGGCTGCTCTTCTAACCGCAGGCGTCACGGTGTCCCACTTTCTTCAGAGTCTGTCCAGCTCATTCTGTCACCAGAGAGGACCTGAGTCATCTCACGCTGGCCACTTCCGTCTTGAAGTTGGCAAATGACTGCTCCAGTGCCTCTCACTGACACCTTTCCTAACCCTTCCTCTACCTACCAATCTGCATGGCCTGGAGCAACAAAAGATCCATTCATTCACTGATTTATTCACTCATGGATTGATTTATCCACAAAGTACACTCAGGCACTGTGCTAGGCACTAGGGATAGATTCTGACAACACGGAGTCCTCAAGGAGCTCAATGTCCAGTGTCCAGTCCCTCCTGAAAAGACTAGAGCAACTGTCAATTTCCCAGAGCACACTCTTCCTGTTACCCCTCCTTGCCTTTTCCCAAGTCCTCAGGCAGCCCCACTGTTCACTTTACCCACTGAGTCTATAAAACCCTCCCTCCATCAGTTCGTTTGCTTTATGCTTCAAATAATAGAGAAACCAATAAATCGTGAATAAATGATTTGGTTCACTGGAAGCCCAGAGGTAGAGCAGACCTGGTTGCCTGAAGCCAGTGCCTCGGGCTGTTTCCCTCCTAGTCACGCAGCTGTGTTCTCCTCTATGGCTTGAGTTCATTTTCAGGTGCACAGAGGCAAAATGGCTGTGGTCTTTTTCAAGGGATCAGAGAGAGTGGGAAGTTACACCCCAAATTATCCAACACATTTCCCCTCACGTCTCGTTGACCTGAAATGGACCATGAGGCTGTGACAAAACCAATCCCCGTCGCCAGAAGACAGCTGTGTGTCGATTGATTTAGGCCTGGGAAGCCCACACCCATGACTGTGGCAAGGCAATAAGGTTTCTCTGATTCATTAGGCAAATCAGAGCCCATTTCTGGAGCTGAGAATGGAGGCAATGCTCGAAATTTCATGGCTGTCCTACAAAGGGAAGAGTGCAGAGTAGACGTCAGTTGATCACTAGCAGATGACATGACCACAACACAGGAACAGGGACATTCACTGTGGCTCTGACCCTGACATGAGTGAGAAACACCTGTCACTTTTCTGGATGCGAAGTCTCCACAGGATCCAGGCTCCATCCCATGGCCAGAGGGCCTTGGGATGCTCAATTTCCCTTCAGAGTGTTCCCTTCCATTGCACTCTCCTCTTCTCAATAATATGGGGAAATTTGTGCCAAGCAATATTAATGGGCAGATGAGAAGCATAACTGAATTATTCGTAAACCATTATATTTGCCTGCTGGTAGATTGGCCTCTGATGAGAGAAACAAATATTTTCCACGTGGGCTTAGTTGGAGAGGTCATTTTTCATCTGTGTCACACACTATTTTTCATAGGGCAAGGGGAAAGTCTCAGAATTGCCCCACATCCATTGACTTTTTTTAAATTTTATTTTATATTTTTTGCGTTACGCAGGCCTCTCACTGTTGTGGCCTCTCCCGTTGCGGAGCACAGGCTCCGGACGCGCAGGCTCAGTGGCCATGGCTCACGGACCCAGCCGCTCCACAGCATGTGGGATCTTCCCGGACCGGGACACAAACCCGTGTCCCCTGCATCGGCAGCAGGACTCTCAACCACTGCGCCACCAGGGAAGCCCCCACTGACTTACTTTCATGTAAAGGTTAAAGGAAAGACTCCTTCTTGGAAAGCAACATGCTTTTATTTTTTTATAAATTTATTTATTTATTTTTGGCTGCATTGGGTCTTCGTTGCTGCGCGCAGGTTTTCTCTAGTTGCGGCTAGTGGGGGCTACTCTTCATTGCGGTGTGCGGGCTCCTCACTGTCGTGGCTTCTCTTGTTGTGGAGCACGGGCTCTAGGCATGCGGGCTTCAGTAGTTGTGGCTCACGGGCTCAGTAGTTGTGGCTCAAGGGATCTAGAGCACAGGTTCAGTAGTTGTGGCGCACGGGCTTAGTTGCACCGCGGCATGTGGGATCTTCCCGGACCAGGGCTCGAACCCTTGTCCCCTGCACTAGCAGGCAGATTCTTAACCACTGTGCCACCAGGGAAGCCCAGCATGTCCTGATCACGGATGACTGAAGCCAGGACTGTGGAAGTTCCTGAAAGGATTTGTAAACAATAAGGTAGAGGGAAAGCTTGCAGGCGCACAGTCCAGCCTTACCCATGGGCTGGGAGACTAGAAGGAACTCTACATCCAGAGGATGACGTGGGACTCAGGTCACTGTCCAAAGTACCATCATTTGCTCTGCTCCTAGAAGGAGCTCTGTGTGTGGAAAAGCCTTCAAGGGATGGCAATGATATTGTAGCCCCAGATATCAGAACAGGAAGGGCTTTTGAAAAAACTGAAGCCAAGTGAAGTTAGGTAGTTCCTCCAAGATGATTCTCCTAAGGGAATAACCGTTGGGAGGGGCCAGAGATGAAAAGTAAATAGGACTGGCAGAGCCAGAATGCGGGATGGGTCGGGCCTATAACAGACCTTTGAAACTTGCTGTTGGCACCAAGAATGGACAATGGTGCTCGAACAACAGGTCGCTGAAGGCCATTTCAGAGGGAGTCAGGAGTCTTAGGGTCAGACACAAGGCCAATTTTGGAGCCGAAAAGAAATTCTGCCAAGTGGCACGTCTGCTGCCCCTGCCAGGGTTTACTGTCTGTATCTCTCCTGTATCAGCTCTTGCAGTGGAGGCATCTTCAGGGCATTTGGTATTTGCAGTCCTGAAAGCTTCCACCCAGAAGGGAGAGGAAGAAGGGGGCTGTACAAGTATTCGGGGGCTTGTTCTGTGCTCAGCGCTGTGCATCTATTGTGTGTTCCTGTGTCAACCCCCCGTCTCCTTCACACACCCACACGTACGCACTTTAACTTGTGATGTTTGTTCTCGTGCCTCCGACTCTGTCTGGGTATATGTGTCGCACTCCCCAAACTCCTGAGCTCTTCTTAGCAAAAAGGGGTTAAAAGCACGATCCTCCCTGACTGTTTTATTGAAGAAGGGTGACCATGGTCTTTGGCACCCAAGAAGGCTAGGTACCTTGTTCATTTCAAGAACAATTCTCAGCATCTGCTATGTACAAGTATGCTGTTAGATCGGGTCTATAGAGAGTAGGGTACAAAAATGATTATCCACTTATATGTGGGATTTAAAGTATGACACAAATGAACTTATCCACAAAATAGAAGCAGACTCACAGACATAGAGAACAGACTTGTTGTTGCCAAGGGGAATGGGGCGGGGGGTGTCAGGGGATAGCAGATACAAACTATTATATATAGAAAGGATAAACAACCAGGTCCTACTGTATAGCACAGGGACCTATATTCAGTATCTTGTAATAAACCATAATGGAAAAGAATATATATAACATACATATGTATGTATAACTGAATCACTGTGCCGTACATCAGAAATTTAACACAAAATTGTAAATCAACTATACTTCAACTTAAAAGAATGTGACTATCAAGGAGCAAGGAATAGATCAACTATATGCCTATTCAACCCAAACACATGAATAAACATGATACTAGCCTTACAATTAGCTTTGAGAATACCAAAGAGGGAGAGACAGCACTTCTGACTGTCATGGAAAGGGGGCATTTGGGCTGTGAATTTAAAGTTAGGCAGGAACTTGATTGTGGAGCCCCAGATGCTGTGGAAAGCATGGGAGCAAAGGCTCCTGGGTAAAATGTGCTAAGTGTGCTTGCCTGTTCCTGGGGGATAGCAATTTGTCTGGGGAAGGGGACATGCTACCCTCAGAGAGATCACGCACCCACCATACTGGCATTTTACACCTGGTTAAAGAAACTCTTCAGCAAAATTCAGATCAAGTGTTTTTGCCCTGTTTATTGAGAACTTTTGCAGACAGACTACCTGAGAGTAGGAAACCCCTGAAGGTCCCCTGTTCCGTTCCATTCTACTCATTACAGGTTTCTGGCAAGCCTCAGGCCATCCCTCGTGTCAGCGGTGCCTTGGGTACGTCCTTCATCCCGCATCATCTTTGAACCAACACCGGTCTTCCTCTTACATCCTCACTGCAAAGCTTCATCCTCTCCCCCTGGACCACTCCCTTAGTTCCCCATCTCCCCTCCCGGCCCAGGCTCTCCACTCAGGCAGCCACACTTGCCACAGAAACCAACACAGTGACCCTTCTGAAAATTGGTCTTGGCCATGCTATTTCCCAACTTAAGGCCAACTCAGGACCCACAGTTGAACACAAATAACTAGTTAGTAAGTTCAGCGTGTTCTGATAGAGGGAGGCTCTTCTGCTAGAAGTATATAGAACATCCCAGAAAATGTTCAGTCGAATTGGTGTCTGTTCTAAAGAATTATTAGAATTATTGGGCATAGGACATCGGGCAAAAGACAACAAGCAACGGTGTTCTAAACAGGGAGCCGCAGGCAGAAGGGATGTGGGGCCCAAGGCACCCACATTCCGGGACCTCCATGTGCTTAGAAACACTGCAGCAGGGGCTGATGGGGGATAACAAAGGTGAGCAGTGGGATTGGGGGGAAGCAAGGCCCCTGAACTCTCTATAACCCCGCAATCCTGAGGTTGCAGGGGTCACGTCTCACACACACCTGGTGTAAGACCTGCTCCTGAGAGCGTGCCTTTCACCTCCTCAGGCCTCCGTCCCCGGGCGCCCCCTGACCTCACCCTCCTTGGATCTGTGATTCTTAGAATCATATTCTTGCCCTCCTTCAATTAGATCGGCCCCTGCAGTGTTTCTACGTTATGTCTAGGGCGTTCTCAGTATTGGATTACATGTTCCTTTAAGGTGGAGGCAGAAGAAAGGCTTGGGAGAAAACGCCTTCCTTGATGACGAGGGCATTCAGAGGCCAGCAGGGAAATAAAGCTCTATTTCTTGGCAGAGCTGGGCAGGTGAAAAGCATTTCTAAGAGGCTGCAGTGTCTATGATTCATGAAGTCATGTCAGAGCCCGTCATACGAGCCTCCCACGCAAAGAACTGTAAGGGGACTTGAGCTCCAAGGACAACTGCTCTGTAATGGGCTTTGGCACTCAACGCCATGGGCTTTCAACACTCAAAAGGAAAGATTAAACCCCAAGGGTATAGGAAAACAGTCTCTGTTTGTCAGCGAGAATAAGCCTGCCTCCGTCCCCACCGCTGACACGCCAGCTTTCAAGAATGATCTCTACCCAGGCTTGCTAGGGCTTGCGTTAATCTTCAGTCCAGCAGGTGTCTGTGTGGTTTAGTGATTCAATCCCACTTAATTCAGTCCAGTGGATTTTCATAAAGCCACTACTCTGTGCAGAGTCCTCAGCTCAGGCTGAGGAGACAGGGATGGATGAGACATCCACTCAGGCCCTCTGGGAGTTCAAATCCTAATCCAAAGAGACAGCAACATCACTAGGTTACAGGCAAATGGCTTTTCAAAGAATTTTCAAATCGACGGTGTGGGAAAGAGCATCACTCCCCTGCTCCAGGTCACAGCAGCTGCCTTGAGTCCCAGGTCAAGACTCACCTCCTCCAGGATCCTACCTTACCTCCGGGGGTGGGCGGCAAGGCAGGCATTCGAAGGCTGATTTCTCCCTGGAGAGAAGCTGAGGTCTTCCTCAGGAGGGAGATTTCAGAATATGAAGGGCTTAAGGGAAGGAGAAATTTTGAGGCACGAGGACCACGTTTTCAGGACACTAATGTCTTCCTACATCACAACTTAAAACCCAAGGCCTTTCAGAAGCACTGTTCCAGTTTTTCTGGCTTTGCAACCCTAAGCGCTAAGCAGGGACCATCATGACCAGTTTACAAAGGAGGAAACAGGCCTGGAGAAAGAGAAAGTGACAGAAAGACACGGTGAAGCCAGAGGACGGCCCAGGCCTCTTCCCGGTACCCGTAGTTGTTTCCTCAGCTGATCCTGGGTGCTGTCGTAAGTGGAAAATTTTATTCCCTGTGTGATGAGATCTGGAACTCAGTAGGCACCCAGCATGTACTAGCTGGTTACAGTAGCAGATGAGGTAAGACATCTGAAGCTTAGCAAAGTGTGGCATATGCCTAAGGTCACAAAGCTAAGTAATAACAGACACAGGTTTTCAGTACAGGTCAGTTCTCTGCCCACTGGCCTTTCCCAGACGCCACAGCCTTGCAGGCTAAGAAATCAGACATCACCAGCCCGTTCACTGACAGCTACTCTTCCAGCATGGAAAGGAAACTCTCTCCTGATTACTAATAGAGCATCAATTAGAGAAAATTGCCAACAATCCCCAGAGCAACAAGCAGCATCGCAGAGCCTCCAGTAGGGAGAGAAGAGGCTTGATTGAGTTCCGTAAAGAGAAGTCCCCAAGCCCAGAAATGCAGTTGTCCTGCCCACCTGTGGCAGCACTTTTGAGCACTTGCTAGCTCTCTCTGGCGGTAACCAGACCTTCACGGCTCAACATTCATGAAACCGTTAGTGTGTGTTGGGCACTTGACCAGGTGCTAGAGATACAAAGATAAACAGCTACAGGCCCCCGTAACCATCCTAAAATGCAGTGGTAGCCTTGCCACCCAAGCTGGTTGACAAGTCCCTTGAGAACAGGGATCAAGCCTCCTCCCTCCATGGAATGTCCCCCAGTCCAGTCACCATCCTGGACACAAAACAGTGGACTCAGGGCCTTGGTCACCAAAAGTCAGTTCCCTCTGTTTGCAAACCCAAGGTTCTGCCCTTAGGAGTGAGTGCTATGCTCCTTCCTTACTCAGGAAAACAGAAGGCAGGACGGACACCAGGGCTCTGCCTGGGAACCACCAGCAATAAAGTGGAAACTGAAAGAGTAAGCCAGAAATACAAGCTCCGTGAGTCTTGTTAGGCTGCAAGCTTCTCTCAAAAATACCTCCATTCTTTAATCTTAAAAATAGATATAGTTACCAAGATCCTATACATTCGGCCAATCTTCCAGGTACATATTCATCCATCATTTTATCTAACCCTCCCAACCCTTTGGTAAGATAGACATAAACAGTCCTATTTTGTAGAAATGAAATAAAGGCCCCCAAAGAGACCAAGTGACCTGCCAAATGTCACACCTCGGAAAGGGCAGACAGGAATTCTACCCAAGGTCTCCAGGCTTTACTGCAAAACTCACTGCCTTGCATTTGAGCGACCAAGTAGAGGTGCACAAGCACACACAGATCAGCAGAGTATCTAGAAATCTGTGGTGAATCAATCCTACCCAAGGATACATGAAAGACACTGAACGTCCCACAGATTCCCATGGTTTATCACAAGCCTGCTGCACACATCAAGGACGCTAGAGCAAAGTGGCTGAGAGCAAAGGATGCAGAGTCAGTGCGTGTCCATCTGTCCTCGGCCAAGTTACCAACCTCTTTGTGCTCAGTTTTCTCATTCATACAATGCGACAACAACAATTATATACACCTCATATAGAGCTGTGGTGAATACACCTCATGTAGAGCTGTGGTGAATACACCTCATATAGAGCTACGGTACACACACCTCATATAGAGCTGTGGTATACACACCTCATATAGAGCTGTGGTATACACACCTCATATAGAGCTGTGGTATATACACCTCATATAGAGCTGTGGTACACACACCTCATATAGAGCTGTGGTATACACACCTCATATAGAGCTGTGGTATACACACCTCATATAGAGCTGCGGTACACACACCTCATATAGAGCTGTGGTATACACACCTCATATAGAGCTGTGGTATATACACCTCATATAGAGCTGTGGTACACACACCTCATATAGAGCTGTGGTATACACACCTCATATAGAGCTGTGGTATACACACCTCATATAGAGCTGCGGTACACACACCTCATATAGAGCTGTGGTATACACACCTCATATAGAGCTGTGGTATATACACCTCATATAGAGCTGTGGTATATACACCTCATATAGAGCTGTGGTACACACACCTCATATAGAGCTGTGGTACACACACCTCATATAGAGCTGTGGTACACACACCTCATATAGAGCTGTGGTAAACGAGTAAATGAATGAAAACAGATAAACCTAAGGGAACAATGCCCACCATGGTTTGACTTATTAAATACAGGCTGTTTTGCCAGGCAGTGGGCACGGCCCTTCATGTACACTATCTCTACTTTGTCTGACAAATCCAGCAGAGCAGGCAGCATCGCCCACTCTTTAGGTGTGGAAGCTGACACTCTGAAAGTTTAGATCACTTGTCAAAGGTTACACAACTGGAAAAAGACGGGAGGAACATTTTGACCTGTTCTGAGCTGGAGAAACACAATTCCAAAGAACCAAGCCAAGATGTGAGCTCTAGCTCTGATAACCAGCAGAACAAGACAGAAGGCCCGTGTTCGCACACCTGAGTGAGAGCCCTGACCCGGCTCAGATTGAAACCTCCACCACAGGTCTTGGCTGCTATCTACTTCCTACATTTTTGCTCTTCAGACATATCATGTTCTCAAGGCTTCTTCTGCAGACCTGAGTAAAAGGAAGGACCATTCTTCCAGCCCCCGCAGAAAAGGGACTCGAGAAGAATTTCCCAAGAGCCTCTGCTTCTCTTGATTGCTTTCTTGAAAGCCTCAGGGAGTTTGAATAACTCGGTTTCAAAATGCTTCCAATGTTCATCCCCACACTGACACTCTTTCCAGTCATCTGTTATTTATTCTTTTTTTTTTTTTTTTTTCCCGGTACGCGGGCCTCTCACTGTTGTGGCCTCTCCCGTTGCGGAGCACAGGCTCCGGACGCACAGGCTCAGAGGCCATGGCTCACGGGCCCAGCCGCTCCACGGCATGTGGGATCTTCCTGGACCGGGGCACGAACCCGCGTCCCCTGCATCAGCAGGCGGACTCTCAACCACTGCGCCACCAGGGAAGCCCTATGTATTCTTCATTAGTAATGAAAGAGTCAGCAAACCCCATTCGGCATGCTCACCTGAACATCTGGAACTAAAAGCATGTCAAATGCATTCATGTTAATGTGCACATTTCCAATTATGGATTTATGGCTGTCTATTTTGTAATGCTTCAGGAGTTTCAACAAAAATGTTCCTCTCTGCCCTTCTGCAGTAATCCCCTTCCCCAAGCTCCCTGGTCCTGTCACTAATCTTATTCTTGTCTCTACAGTTCTGCCATTTTTAGAACATCAGATAAACAGAATCATACCATTTGTGGTCTCTTGTGTCAGCTTCTTTCACTTAGCGTTACACTTCTGAAGTTCACCTTTGTTAGGCCCACTGGTTCTTAACCCTCACTGGGTTTCTGAATCTCCTGGAGAATTTAAAAATTATTCAGATGGGTACTCTTACCATGAGAATCAAATTCACTTGGTCCCAGGTAAGGGCGATTTCATTTTAAAAGTTCCCATGGGAATCCAGGTTTGGGAACCCCACTACCATATCCCCAGCTGTTATACATAAATCAGCACCAGTCTTCACCATAAACTTGAAAGGTGTCATCGTCCCATTTTATAGGTGAGGAAAACAAGGTTGGGAACAAGATTAAATATCTTGCCCGAGATCATCCAACAGTGATTGGAAAAGTGTGATTCAAACTCGAGTCCGTCTTTTTCCTGGAGCCCACGCTCCTTTTTCTGTACCCTTTCGGGCTAAGGAGAAAATTCCATACTGTGACAGAGAACCAGTTCCTGCTCTCAAAAGAGGCCATGGAAAATTTTTACTTTAAAAAAAAAACAAAACAGCTCCTGTTATTTGGCTGGAGGTGGGTGGAAAGCATCTAAACAATTTTTAGAGCATGACAACTATGCTTCATGCTTCAGCAGCAGAAAAATGGCTGAGCAGAAATTTACCAAAGTTTCAGGAGAAAAAAAAAATCACCTGTGGGCTCAGAACAACCTTGATAAATTCTAGCCCAAAGGGTGAGTTGAAGGATGCTACAGGTTCCTGAGACACAGACTTGTCATAAAAAACGGCTCTGCTTGATCACTGCAGTGAAGCCGGGGCTGTAGGACAGGCAAGCTGGTCTTGGAGGTCAGACTGGCCAGACATAAAATTAAAAGTGCCCTCCTGTCTTTGGTCTCCATATATACACTGCTAACTGGGCTTGTCTGGGAAGAAGTTTCTCCCTGTTGTCTGTCTGAAAGAACACTGAGTCCCACAGACATTTTACATGAAGAACAGTCTCTTTCTATTTAGCTAACAGCCCAGCAACCAGAGTTTTCAAATGATGTTACTTGACTTCTTTGAAATTAGCAAGACTGTCATCTTTAACAACGTTTGCTTTACCGTATAGTCAGCGCCAGGCGAGGTGCAGAGAATGCATTTGGAAGTTTGGCTTTTTGTACGTGACGTTAGGTACTAGGATGGTACACCGGCAATTTTTTTTTTTTTTAAGCAGAGGAATGTCAGCAACTGTTTTAATAAGTGAACAGTCCCATCTTGACTAATTCTTTCATGGTTGCAACGTGTACAAATAACCCACGAGAGTCCTAAAAACCACCAAGAAAGTCAACTAGAGCAGCAGGGGACCAAATGCGAGAGTAGTAACTGTGGCCACCCAGGGAAGGGACAGGCAGGGAGACAGAACTGGGTGTCCCAGCCCCAGCCTGTCCTCAGAAGCCAGTGAGGGGCTTTTGAAACGTTCAGATCCCCGGGCTTTCCCCCAGAGAGCACGCTCAGTAGGAGCCAGACCGGGCAGTGTATTTGTTTCCTAGGGGTGCTGTGACAAAGGACCACAGATTCACTGTCTCATAGCTCTGGAGGCTGGAAGTCTGAGGCCAAGGCGTCGGCCGGGTTGGTTCCTTCTGGGGCCTCCTTTCGAGCTTCTGGTAGTTTGCTGGCAATCTTTGGAGTTCCTAGACTTCTGCTGCGTCACCCCAATCCCTGCATTCAAGTGGCGTTCTTCCTGCTTGTGTGTGCCTCTGTGTCCAAATTTCCCCTTTTTATAAGGACACCAGTCATATTAGATTAGAGGCCCACCTTATCCCATATGACCTCATTCTTGTTTAACAAATTACATCTGCCACAACCCTATTTCCAAATAAGGTCACATCTGAAGTCCTAGGGATAATGATTTGGTGGGTGGGGACACAATTCAACCCATAACAGGCTGGACTGTCCTTTTTAAGCTGATTGCCCAAGTGAGCTTCTCAGCCTCGTTTGAGAACCACTAACTCACAGTAGAGGCATCACCCTGAGATAAACCTATACCCTTCACAGGAAAAGATAAAACACACACACACACACACACACACACACACACACACACACACACACACACACACACACACACACACACACACACACACACACACACACACACACACACACACACCTCTTTTTCCCTCTTACTTTCTAAATACCTCCTCTTTGCTTCCCTAAAGCCACTTTATCAGACTAAAGGAGAAAAAAGGTTTAGAGACTTGCAGGGTGGGTCTACTGAAGGTCATTATTACACAGAGGGAACATACTCAACTGTGCATAGGGGCCACCTTCGCTACACCCCCACCCTGGTGACTACAGTAAGGGCCAGAGATTGTTTTTACCAGAAAAGTGTCCTATATGAGATGATTTCAAGGACTGTGAAAGTTTGGTCTTGTCCCTAAAGATGTTCGCTACTCCAAACACCAGGTAAAATTGGACAAGGGTAAGGAACATGTTCCTCTGTGACAAATTCAAAGAAATGGCATCTGCTCCTTCAGCCGCTGACTTATATTCAGTTTTCTTGGAAAAGGACACAGGCCAAGGTCAAGCATATATTGTGCACATGTAGAACAGCATGAGGGGGCCATGGATTTGATAACAAACAAGGAGGAAAGGGGTAAAAAATCCTTACAACTATTATTAAGAGTACCGTAAATATTTACTCCACACAAAAAGCAAGGCTTTGGGTTTTGTTTGTTTTTCTTAAAGATAAGTTTCCAGCCAGGAAGAAACATACAACGACTATCTACAAATTAAAGAGTCTTCCATGCATTCTGTATGTTACAGACCTTTGCGTTTTATCTAAAAGTGTGCTTACTGGGGCGGGTTGTTGTGCAGAATTCTGGGCCCTTAGCAACCCAGCCTGCACATAAGCCAGAGGGATCGCTGAAAACATAAATCAAACCACGTCAGTCTCCTGGCCAACACGCATCAAGTGTTTCCAATTCCAGCAGGAGTCAAGTCCAAAGCCCTTGCTGAACATGACCTCCATGTACTTCACCAAGTCCCTTTGGTGGCACTCTTGCCCTCATTCACTCTCCTCCAGCTGCATGACATCCTCCTGCCCCTCAGACCCACGAGGATAGTCCCAGCCTCCAGCCGCTGCTCTGGCTCTGGCCTGGCAACGCCCCTGGCAGCTTGTCCAATCCTCAGATCTCGGCATGGATGCCATCGCCTCTGAAGGGCTCCCCGTTGCCGTAGCCCCATCCTCAGCCCTTCCCAATCCTACCCGGCTTGTTTTCTTCCTCTTACTTATGCAACTTACCATGATCTTGTTCAAGGACTGCGTCCTGGTTCACTCTGCCTCTTCTCTGTAGAAGGTAAGGAGCATGAAGACACCCCCAGGTCGGCCTTATTTCCTGGTGCGTCTAGACCAGACTCTTGCACTGCAGAATGAATAAACAAATGAATGAGTGGATTCACACTTACCCTAAAGACAGAACCCCATCAAATATCCTAACCTGTTATCATGGTGTAAGCATTCTACTCTTTAAAGAATCTAATTTATAATTCTAGTTAAACACTTTTGTTTTCCATCACAGCTTAAGTAGGAAATCTTTGTAAAACCCATGAACGTCCCACCCATCTCATCTTTTGCAGTCTCTGGGGACTCGGTCTCCACCTGCCGTGGCGTGAGAAGAGAATGAGGATGACTGGGAAGAAGGGACCCAGAGCAGCTTTCTGACCCACTGTGACATGGAACGTGGACTGGGCCAAGGGTGGGGGGACTCTAAAGGCAGGGAATCTCAAGGAGTCTCTGCAGTATCCCACGTGAGGGACGGATGAAGGGCCAGACAGGGGCACCAAGGATGAGTTAGCCTGGGGACATGCCCATGAAACCACAGGTACAGCAATAGAGGCCTGGAGCCCTACTGGATTGGGCGAGGAGGAAAACCACAGAATTAGCGCCCTTAAGAGGACCACGGCAGAGCCGAGGAGGCTCTCTTCTACTGATTCTAAAAATCCTGATCAGAGAAGACGAAATTGTCCTCACAAAAGGAATCCAGCAAATGCCTCTTCAAGAGAGACCTCCATCCTTTTCCCAGTCCACCCACCAACGCCAGGACTGGGGAAAGGCATGAGACGTATCTAGGGCAAACACTTTCAAGAGAGATTCCCACTTGGGGTCCTGCAAGTGTCTCTTCACATTCTGTGTGCCAGGGGCCTCTCCTGCCTCACCCTAGCCCAGCCCCATCACATGTGATGGAGATCCGATGGTCCATCCCTGTTCATTTGGACCGACTGTCACATCACGCACCCAGATGGCTTTTGATGTACCCTAGGCCAGATCAGAGATGAATAACAACCACAATCTGAATCCACATGCTTATGATCTAATAAGGGATGAGATGCAATCGGCTGAATACTCAGGAGGCCAGGACAAGTTCCCTAACAGTATATGGGAATCACATAGGGAAGGAAGAGCTCATGGGGTTTGGCATGACTTCTCGTAGGCTATCACAGTCAGGAGAGACACTGGGGGATGAGTAAGACTTGGACAGGTGAAAGTTGGCACTTGAAAGATTCCCAGCAGAAAGGGGAATATAAGCAAGCATGGTGGAAAGACAGGGTGTCAGACAGAATTATGGACAAAATCAGAATGAAAAGGTTTACAGGGCATTCTGTCGGTAGCCTGCGAAAGTCTGGGTGTCATCAAAGCCAACTCAGGTCTTCAAGCCTGACATTTTTCTGTCATTTTCTTTCTAATTAGTACAGAAGCAAAGCTCGCAAGCTTTCATTTTACTCTGATGCCGTGCTAATGACACGATGGGCGAGTAGCTGATAGAAAAGGCTATCCTCTTCCACACAGACCACTGAAACTGTGCCCAGGGTTAATCCCTACATCATACACTGAAGAAGAGTCTCCTCATCCAGGCGTAATGAGTCTCGGTGAAGAAAAGGAACCGCCATCAGCACAGAGGCCAGGGAGTAAATGCACGCATTAAAATGCAGCGTCACCCAAGCTGCCCCGTTTCCAAAGGTCAGGAATGCCAAGAAGTCAATAAGGCTAGAAGTTCAAGTTGGCAAGTGGAGCGAGCGGAAGGGCTCCGGGGAGGGAGGGGGGTCTGGGGGGGGGGACAGCGCCAACCAGCCAGGCAGCTCCCACTTGGAGAGCGAAAACACTTGCCGTTGGCTGCATGTAACTCATAGAACATAACTTTATTCTTAGAAGCGATTTCCATTACCGGCCCTGTTTATTATCACGTTATTTTCTCAATAGCAGCAATAAACACACTAAACTCTCCCTGTTTGCTCACGTTTTTATTACTGTTCACAGGCATCGGGAAGGGGTACGCTGTGAAGGATGTGCTCACTACCTGGTGCGGGGCTGACACCCTCCTCCAGCCTCGAGAACCCCCCCTCTGCAGCCCGGGAGGTGGCCAGGAGCTGGAGGCCCACCCAAGGGGCCAGGGAACCCAGGAAGGAATTGGGCAGAGGGGCCCAAGGCTAACCAGCAAGGAATTTGCTCCAGTTTCTCCACTTGTGGTTTTGACCTAGTAGACAAAGTGTAAATAAACACCCCAAACAACGTTTGAACGCTCTGCAGAGTGTTTTGCGAACTCCAGGTCATGGCCCTTCAGTGGGTTAGGAAACAGATTTAATGGGTCAGGGCCAGCATTTCATTTTATTTTTTTTAACATCTTCATTGGAGTATAATTGCTTTATAATGTTGTGTTAGTTTCTGCTGTATCACAAAGTGAATCAGCTATATGTATACATGTATCCCCATATCCCCTCCCTCTTGCGTCTCCCTCCCACCTTCCCTATCCCACCCCGCTAGGTGGTCACAAAGCACCGAGCTGATCTCCCTGTGCTATGCGGCTGCTTCCCACTAGGTATCTATTTTACACATGGTAGTGTATATATATGTCCATGCCACTCTCTCACTTCGCCCCAGCTTACCCTTCCCACTCCCCTTGTCCTCAAGTCCATTCTCTACGTCTGCGTCTTTATTCTTGCCCTGCCCCTAGGTTCATCAGAAACATTTTTTTTAGATTCCATACATATGTGGTAGCATGCGGTATTTTTCTCTTTCTGACTTACTTCACTCTGTATGACAGACTCTGGGTCCCTCCACCTTACTACATATAACTCAATTTCGTTTCTTTTTATGGCTGAGTAATATTCCATTTGTATATATGTGCCACATCTCCTTTATCCATTCATCTGTCGATGGACACTTAGGTTGCTTCCATGTCCTGGCTATTGTAAATACAGCTGAAATGAACACTGTGGTACATGACTCTTTTTGAATTATGGTTTTCTCACGGTATATGCCCAGTAGTGGGATTGCTGGGTCATATGATAGTTCTGTTTTTAGTTTTTTAAGGAACCTCCATACTGTTCTCCATAGTGGCTGTATCAATTTACATTCCCACCAACAGTGCAAGAGGGTTCCCTTTTCTCCACACCCTCTCCAGCGTTTGCTGTTTGTAGATTTTTTGATGATGGCCATTCTGACTGGTGTGAGGTGATACCTCACTGTAGTTTTGATCTGCATTTCTCTAATGGTAAGTGATGTTGAGCATCCTTTCATTTGTTTGCTGGCAATCTGTATATCTTCTTCGGATAAATTTTTTTAATCTAATTTTTATTTTATATTGGGGTATCGTTGATTTACACTGTTGTGTTAGTTTCAGGTGTACAGCAAAGTGGTTCAGTTATACATACACATATATCCATCCTTTTTCAGATTCTTTTCCCATATAGGTTATTACAGAATACTGAGTAGAGTTCCCTGTGCTACACAGTAGGTCCTTGCTGATTACCTATTTTATATATAGTAGTGTGTATATGTTAATCCCAAATTTCTGATTTATCTCCCCCTCCACCTTTCCCCTTTGGTAACCATAAATTTGTTTTCTAAGTCTGTGAGTCTGTTTCTATTTTGTAAATAAGTTCAATTGTATCATATTTTAGATTCCACATATAAGTGATATCACATGATATTTGTCTTTGTCTGACATACTTCACTTAGCAGAACCAGCATTTTAGAATAAAATGGAAAGTAGAGTGTATGGCAGTAGACTATTAATTAGAAACATCTTTTGGTTTTGTGTATATCCAAGTATGTGTGTATGGGTCCATTGAATTATGGTGATCTCTTAGTAGGGGCAAATGTCAACAATGTGTAATAAACACAACTGAGGATGTGTGCCTTCCAGGAAAATGGCAGAGCCTTGAAACAAGAAGAGCAGCTGGCTTGAGAGAACTGGGTTTGAACCCCGGTCTTCACACTTAGGAGCTCTGTGACTTGGGGCTTATCACTTCTAACTCCAGCTCTGCCATCTGATGATGAAAGTAAAACACCTGCTCCAGCAAGGCTGCTGTGAGAAGGTGGGGTGTGATGTGCACCTGGAATCAGAACCCCCAGGTGGTCTGCTCAGCTCTGATTCATCAGCCCCGACTGAGCAGGGCGCTTCATCTCTCAGCTTCAGTCTCACCATCCGTAACATGTGGGTAATGACATCTAGCTCACAGGTTTGCTACGAGGGAGGACGAATGAGATAAAAAGATGTGGATGTGCTTTGTGAATGGAAAAGTGCTATAAAACATGAGGGCTCGTTTTTTCTATTTTTATCTGACTCTGTGTCGTAGAGGAAATGCTGTTCTGAGTGGACACCAGTAGGTTCAAGTCCAGAAGTTACTGGCTGAGGCCCTCGCCTGCGTGTAGCCTAGTGTCCCCTTATGTGGAAGCATGACAAGTGATGGCCTCAGACGGAAAGCCAGAATCTGGAAGACTCTCCCTCAGCCTTACTCTCTCCTACAAAGACTTCAAGGAATTTAGGTGTGTTTCAAGGGACCTCTATTGAGTAGGGGAAAGAGGTCTTTCTGGAGGAGATAAAGAAGACGGTAGGCAGATAGCCCTATAGGAGACCCCATTTTAAATGCGTCAGAGTATCCAGCTACAAACTATTCTCTCTGTGGACTGCAGCCTTTTAAACATATCCCAGTCTGGTTTCAACTTAGTCATAGGACAACAGCTCCCAAGCCTTGCTGGGTATCAAGGTCATCTATACAACTATTTAAAGATAAGATTCCCAGGCCACTCCATGCAGAATTTGTGTCCCTTGGTCTAGTATGGTACTTACTGAGGTGACCTTTCTTAAAAGCTGTTCAGTTGACTGTGGTAAACACACCCAATTTCCAAGCTTTTGCCTGGGGAAGGGAGTCAATGCAGACATCCCGAGATGTGGATTCGTTCTCTATACGGATAGAGGACATTTACTTGCAAGGTGGTTTTCCTACTTGGATATGCTGAAGAATTTCCCCAAGGGGATTATCAGGTTGACAGGATCCTGAGGCTGAGCCCTAGAAATTCCATCCAAGTTGGGGACAACGATTCCACAGGGCTGATAAGTGCCCCGCCCCGGGGGGGGCGTCTGGGACAGAGGAAACAGAAACCAGACCTTTGAAAAACACAGAAAATAACTGACAAATCGCTTCACCTCTCTGAGCCTGCCTCGTCAACTCCAAATGGGGGCAATCCTGGCCCTTGTGTATCCCCATCACAGGGTTGTTGCAGGGCTGAATGAGAATGTAGGGTGTAAGCTGCAAATGGCTGGGAAGGGTGCTTATCGTGATTAACCAGATAGCTGTGCAACTCGGAGCAAAAACATCTACAGGGCAAAAACCACACACTGCCAACTGATCCCAAACCAAATCCTTGAGAGACAAAAGATCACAATTCCCTTGGAAACCAAACAAGATAATGGAAGGACCAAACCACATTTATTTGGTTTCTCACTCATTCAGCTGCCTGATTCTCACTGAAATCACCCTGGTTTCTTCCACTTGCAGACCTATGGGGCAGCACTTATGTTCAAGGACAGGGTAAGATAGTACATTTAAATCTCACATGAAGGATTGTATAAATTAAAAACCCTTTACATGTGCAAACCACCGCTGGTAAAATACAAGAGAACTGAGGGCTCAATCTTCAGGGACCATGATTGGATAAAACTGGGTCCCAACAAAGACCTAGACTCAGAACACCAGAACTGGAAGGTAACTGAAGGCCCTTATATACAAGAAAACTAAGAAAACTGAGACCCAGAGAAGGTCACATCATCGGGGGTTACAAAATCCACCTCCCTTGACTCCCAAGTCACTGGTGTTCTCATTCCAGCACGCCTTGATAGAAACACTTACCAGATGTCCACCATATTTTTTTGAGTGTGCACTTGGGATTCAAGGATGACTAAGATATAGTCCTTGTCTTAAAGGACCTTACAGTCTAAATAGGGAGGTAAGAAAACAAAATCCAATGGTAACAATTCAAGGTACCTCAGGCAACTTGCAAATCAGAGCAGAAAGGGTAAGTGCTAGCGATGCATGGTGGGCCGAGGCAAGCCACAGTCGGCTGGACTTTGAAGTATACAGCTGGGGAAGGACTGGGGAGCCATGCCAACCAGGCAGAAAAAAAACAAGGGCTGCCTGGGGAATAAGGAAAGAACAGAGGTCTCTAAAGATAAGAACACATAATGGGAGGAATGGTTGGAGAGCAGGCTGGGTTAGATAATGATGAGCCTTAAACACCAGTTTGCAGAACTGAGATTGCACGGGGAGCAATTGAAGGTTTTTGAGCAAGAAAGAAACCCAATATTATAGAAACATGAAATAAGAGCACTGAGAGGAATCTCAGCAGTGCTTCTCAAACTTTACAGTAGATTGCATCACCTGAGGTCCTTGCAGATTCTGATTCAGCAGGTCTGGAGTGGGACCCTGAATTCTGTGTTTCTCACCATATCCCAAGTTATACGATACTGCTGGTCAGTGGGTCACATTTCGAGTAGCAAGGTCAGTGTTCATTAGAGCCCAGTGGATTTCAACTCTGGCTACATGTTAGCATTGCCTAGGGAGCTTTACAGAAACTGCTGGTACCTATGTCCTACCCTGGAAACCAATACAATCAAATAGTTGGGGGAATATCAACACTGACAATTTTAAATGCCCTTCAGTGATTCATTCCAGTGTGCAACTAGAGCTGAGATCCTACTTCCAGAGCAACCTCTCCTCACTGCAGAAGAGAGTCAGAACGAGAAAGTGACCTGCACAAGATCATTCATTTCATAGAAGAGACTGAAAGAGGACCAGGTCCCGTGTTCCTCACACCGAGCCTTCCCAGTCTATCACGTAGGCTTCTGCATAGCAATCTCTGAAAGTTGTTCAGAAAATGGCAGGAAGATGCAAATATTCTTTGGGTTATTTTTCTAGCAACAGTTTTGGGGAGCATTCTGTGAGGTTATTCTCATAGATTGGTCTTGAATCTTTTTGATTAATGAGTGAAGAAAAACCCCTATGAACCCCCCATCCCATTTTGGCAGCTGCAAGATCCTATAACAAAGTATGTAGGAAACTTAATAAGAAAAACTGGCAATGTGTTACAATTATGCTTAGCTGGCTAGAAACTGAATTCCACAAGTGCAAATAATTTAAAATGTAAAGAAGTTGGTAACTGGAGTTTTCACTTAGGAAAAATAAAAGTGAAATTTGTCTATGTGACTTTTTTTTCTCATTACCCAAAGGCGGCATGGCCCTGAGGGATGAGCACCGAACTGGGGCTCTACTTGTGGTTTCTAATTCACTGTGTGCTCTTGGGCAAGTAACTGCAGTTTTGAGCCTCAGTTTTCTCATCAGTGGAATAAAGGGGGTGGGTGGAATTCGATGATCTCTAGCCCTTAGAACTGCTACAATTCTAAATAAAATATAATTCAATGAGGAGACAAGGGGGCAACAACTTTAAAAAAGAAAAAAGTGAGAAGAAAAGACTATGAAAAAGAGAAACTTCAGTTCTGGCAGATCGACACTGCTAGTTGTTTTTCCAAAATCGAAGTGCTCTTTCTTCCTTCTGATCAGAACTCCAGTTACGTTTGAGGATGGAATGAGCCAAGATAAAAAGTACATTTCCCAGACTCTCTTGCAGCTAAGATTGACCATGTGACACAATTCTGGCCAATGAGACATAAGCAGAATGAGGCTGCAGATTTTTGGGCAAGTTATGCTTTCCTTCTTTAGATGCTATCTCTTTCTCCTCTTTGTTTCTTACTTCGTCTTCCTGAATGAGGCATATTTTTTACTTTCCAATCCATGGTATCTACAAATGCTTTCAAGTAGTTAACTTCCAATTTATATAAACACTAGTAAACATACAACTAAATCATTACTCAAAGACCACAGTAGCTTTGCTATAGTCATCATCCCTCAAAATCTCCAAGCCAACCCATTCACCAAGAATCACTAGCTCAGTGATTCACCAATCGACCAGTTTGTTGACTTATTGATTCACTAAGAAAGGCGGGGGTGGGGGGAGTTTTTTATTACCCAATTATAAAATTCATAGCAGTTCTGGTTCTTTTGAGGATGGTTAATATTCAGTATACTCTTGGTTTGTAATTTTTCATATTTTGAATTTCACCTGTCAGGCAGGTCACAAATGTTAAATATTTTATATTTATAAATGATAGGATAGGTTTCTTTCACTCAGTGTCTTTTCAATCCAGGTTACTCCCTTTTCTATTTAGTTGATTTACTGACTTGCTTTCATAACTGAGAGAAAAGGGGTGGTACCACCTGAACTGTGCACCAAGATTGGGAATATTTCATTCATTTATCTGTATATATCACTCATCCACCAAATTGATACACATGCACACATCTTACACAAATATCTGTGCTCTAGCCCACACCCACAGACCTGCCTTGCTTAGTCAGACTGACAAATACATATTATGACACCGTAGACTGTGTAAGGACTAGCCCATACACTTGCCTATAAAGCAGTAAGCATTTCAGAAGAGACTAGGTAGCTGAAATGGGAACTACATGTTTATTTTTACCTGTATTGTGAAATATATAGATTCTGTCTGAAAACTTACATCAGGGTAAGGGAAATCAATTACTCTTTATTGTTTAATGATACAGAAATTATACAGTACCCATGGAGACAGTGATGGAGACACAACTCGTTGGTATCCTATCTTGATAAGTGAGCATCATTTGAGATGAGAAACAGTGTTGTTTTACTCTGGGTAGTTAATGATTTGCAAAGACTGTCCAAGACTAGAGAAGAGTCTTTGTGGCCGCATGGGCATATATGTATCTGAGTGATGCATGCGTAACAGAGTAAGCATGTAAAAATGTTGGTGCAAAATCCTCCCCAAGCACAAAATTCTCTGTACAAGTCCCTCATTTTTCTCCTACTCAAGAAAGTAAATTAGTGGACTGAGGGAAGTAGGGAAGTTAGAAGACTAGATTTAACATGCCCTTGGAGCAAGAGTCTGTACACTCACTGAAATCCTTGACACCCATGCTATACATTACAGTGAAATTCAAAATTCACAAACTGTAATGCACAGAACATTAGGCCAGTCTTGGTGAAACACAAATAATTGTTATACACTTTCTAAGTGGTTAATAGAAAAGCTGTTACTTTTTTTGGTTAGTTAAGTATTAGATAAAAGGGTCCTTTAACAAATTACTCTACTGGTCATTTGCTATTAAGTTCTGTAGAATTGGAGTTGGGCCAGTTGGTCATTCCAAGGTAAACCAGTAAACTATTCAGTAAAGTGGCCTGTGGTTGATTGTCAGTGAATTCACGTAGGGCTTCCCATCCCTTGCATCTACCATTATTAACAGGCTATTTTAAAGCATTATAGACGTTTTCGTTTATAACAATGGCATTATTTTTTAATGAGTGTTCATTAATAAATACAATTCCACTGTTTGATACATCTGGTGTTTGGGCTTCCAATATTATAGTGCTATCTTAATGTTAGCTTGACAGTTCTCCTAGGTTATGTTGAAAACCCTAAACTAGAAAAAAAATTCTCCCTTTTCAGGGTTCAGATCCTGAGGTGTTCCGTGTGTTACACACCATTCTTGTCTCACATAAGCTGCTCTGGAATTGTAATTTCTCTCTATATCAGTAGAAGGAATGTTGTTTCTATCCGTAATTAGCTTGAGTTCTCACTTTAATGCAGAGTCATCATCAAGTACCTTTATTTAAATATGATCTTTGAAATGCTAGGCACATTTACTGATTTCAGACAGACATCAGAGAGGCTTCTGCCTCTTTCTGAGTAAGCTGACATTGTGTTCTGCCTCTGGGGGTGTGTGTGGGGGGGTGTCTGTGCACACCCGCATGCATGGGAGAATACAATGTAAATCACATGATTTCTGATTGGAAAAGTGATATCATAGTTGCTTCCAAACTGAAACGAACCTCTCAGTGGTCAAAAACTAAGTCCCTCTCACGTCTCACGTCACCCTGTTAGCCCCCTCCCTGCTGGAGCAGCTCAGAGGCTTCCGTTTAAACATTTTATACCCACTTCCTTCTGGCTACCTCCTAAGGTAAACGTGAGGAAGGAGGAGATTCCGAGTCATCAGTCAACTATTTATCCTCCAGTGCTTCAACTCCTCCATGGGACTCTAAGCTTTACTCCTTTATAGTTCGTAGGGTTCATCTTTCTAAATTTAAAACCCAAATTCATTACCAGCCTACTTAAAAACCTCTGGTGAATCCCATCTCCTACAGGAGAGAGGGCAGACTCCATATGATGGTAAACCAAGTCCTGCCTAGGCTGTCCTTGATACCCTGGGAAGCCTCCCCTCTGGGCATCATGTGAACGTGTTTGTGCTTCCCCACTTGCTTCCTGTCCCTTCTGTGAGTTTGTCCGAGGGGGTCCCTATCCCTAATATGGGCATTCTCATTCCCGCAAGATGCCTCATCGTTCTTCGGAGTTTGTTTAAGCAAGTCACCTCCCCAGTGGAACTTCCCAAAGCAGAGTCTGGGACTCTTGACTTCCTGTTCCAATTTAAGTGCTTATCTTATGGTCAAGAGCAGTGTCTGTTACTGGAACCCAAGCTGCACAAACTGTACAACCTTATGCACCTTACTGAACCTCGCTAAGCCTCTAGGTTGTGGTCTTTAAAATGAGACTAATAATAGTAGCCAACAGAGTTTGTTGTAAAAATTGAATGATTATACCCATCCCTGAACACGTTTTTCCCAGGATACCGGGCTGAATCAGTCACCAACTCAACAGCATTTAACCCAGATCTTAACCTATTGTGGCTTCTAAATTTAAGATACCTAGTTTCTAAAGACTCTTAGATGAGAAATTATTTTTAAGAAGCCATTATAATCTCTCTCTTGATAGGTACAAGACTTACCAGTCCCCATGATGACCATCCTTGCCCCTGGGTTTTACAGGCTGCATAACACTCAGCAGACCATATAGACGCTTCCTTGGAGGTTAGGAAGCTTCTTCTGTGATAAGGTTTGCCTATGTCCAGGCAGACCAAGGTGTAGCCACTGTAGGGCTCTGAAATGTACATGGACAGCCGGCAGTATAGTTTTTAAGTGGTGCAGCCCTTAGATCCTTGTTAGGGTCTCCTCCTTAGTGAAAGGAGGAGTACGATCCTTAGATGTGCTATGTCTTCAGGGCTTCCTGAAGCTTCCTCCAAACTTAGCCAGGACCCTGATAGGTCCAGAGGCAAACTCAGCTCTTACAATTAGCCTCTTCAAAGGCTCTGTTGTATATGGTATCTTTTTATTCCTGTTTATTTTTTAAATTATTATTTGCCCAGTGTTGAGCATACAGTGCCCTGTAAGTGCTAACCGTTAATATTATTATAAACTGCAAGCTCCTTGAAAGCAGAAACCATGTCTTCTTTTTACCTTTTTATTCTGATACAGCACTTAACATAATACCCAGAAAGATCTCAATTAATACTGTTTGACTTAATAAATTTCAGTTATAATTAGCAATGGCATAGTGATTTATAATACATAGAGGACTTGCATATTCACTCCCTTAATTATCCTCAAAATCTTTGCTTTGCTTTTTCTTTGCTGCCGTCACTTTGAATTTAAACTTGAGAGTCTTTTCACTAGACAATGATTTATTTAATTAATTAACTAATTTTGACCTGGCAATGTTATTCAGATGTATGTACCGCCCAAAGAAAAGCTTCTGATTTTTTTTTTTCCCTCACGGGCAACAAAATTGGAGTTTCCATCAACCTTGGAAAATCCCACATAACCATGATTCAGGGTTATAACTAATCTGTAAGCTGCGCTAGAAAGAAAGTGAAAGGAAACACAGAAGTCATTATCTGCAAAAAGGAATAGTCTGAAATCATTTCTATCAAGTGCAATGCCGGTAATCTCAGCTGAATTTCTGGAGGAACACATGTAATTGAGTAGATAGTTTCCAAGAACATTCAAAGTTATAACACCCCCAGCATTTAATATATAGGAGTATGTTATTCTTTCAGTAAATCCCGACTGTATTAAAGTTTCCAGTGATGAACCGAGCCCATGAAAACATCTCTGAATGCCCCTTGTCATTTTTACTACTTACCCAGTCAAAGGAGTTCCAGTCAAGTTATTATTTTGCCGTTAAAATATCCTCAGATACTAAAGGTTCCAAAAACCCATGCCTCTTTCTCAAGAACATTCTCATAATTTAGACACAAGCTTTTTATTAAGTATATAAAGGTGCAAAATTTATAAACCTCATAAAAAAAACCTTCCCATTTCTGCTCTCCTTGTGTCTGACTTGCTACAGTCCTCTTCATCCTGCACAATCATTAATGCTGTTCTACTTCATGGAGCCACGTGGAAGGCAACCTGGGTGATTTAAATATCTTTAAAGCGTCTTTTTAAAGGGAGAAATGCATCCTTTTATGTATCTAACCGGTGACCTTCTAGAAAGTGAAATAAGGGCGGCCAGCTCCCTTCACTTTGCCCTCTGGCTTGGAAGGAGAGCAAAAAAGACCACTGCACAGAATGAAGAGGGGGGATTCAGGAGTCAGCTTTCTTCAGGTAATGACTTTTTTTTCCCCCCTCCATTAGCATCTTAACAGCCTATGGCTTAGAGATCATTGAGAGGCACCATGGTGAGGTGAAGTCAAAACTGCCAATAAAGGGACAGACAACTTGATGAGAAGTTATGTGGCTGTCCTCAGAAGTGGAGGGGGAAGGAGGTGACCCCTCTAAATCTCTACACCAAGACACACTCCAACAGCCTTAGATGAAGCTTCTTAAGCTCTTCTGGAGACAGAGTTGCTAGCGCTATATGGGTCCCAGATAATTCATTAAATGAGGCAATATATGTAAAACCACTTTGTTATTTTAATAGTTTTTAGTTTTTACATTTTAACCTCGGGTGCAAAGGGTCATCCATGTTCTTTGTAAATTATAGGCTATTCTATGAATTTAGGTGAAACTATTATTCGAGTGGGAAGAGTGTTTCTGCTCCCTGAGGGGTTGCTACAGATGGGCCAATACATCGTGATACATCTCCCCGCCCCTCACAGGGACTAGTGTGGGGAAGGGCGGATGCCCATGCTGAGAATTTGGTCTGGCCCAAGAAAAAGATAAAACTATAAATTGAAAGCACGCTCCTGATCTTTGCATGGCCAATGGGGAGCGATTGGAGATCAAGGAGATCGCTTTGGAATGACACCGCTATGAGCCCCATTTCATGTGTGTCAGGGGGTCCCTTGCCGTGGACTAGTGCATGATAGGCAACAGGAGGAAGGGAGAAAGGAACGAAAATTGCCCTGGAATGTCAAACACCATCCCCCTTAGGACCAGGAAAAATCCTTGTAGACTGTATGCATATACTTTTGGAGCATGTTTCTCTTGTATCGCCTCTGAGAATTATTATCTGTCCCGGGAGCAATGTGTTCACGTGCATGGGTGGGGTTGGGTGGGGGTGATCAGCCCAAGATCTACCCACCTAGGACAGAAGACCCCAAGAGGAGTGAGGGTGTGTATATTTACTGCATGCTGGCGGGGAGACGTGAAAAGCGACCAGCCCTGGGATGCAGTCACCTACCTTGAACTGTTCTACTTAAGTCCCACAAGCAGTTGTTCTTGAGACAGTTCAGGCCTTGGGAAATGTACAGCCTTAACGCATGACTGTAGATGCTATGTGCTAAGGAGGGAGGATGAGGATGGATCTAGAGTAAGATCTGTCCCTAGAGATGGATGTGGAGTTTTCCCAGGGTGAGCCCCAAACCCACACTTTAAAGGATTAAGGGAATGGATCTCATTCTGAGATCTCTACCCATGGTAGGACTCCTGGCGAGTGATATAGCTTAGTCCATTGGTTGCTGAAAAGAATCTATTTAGCATCTAATATTAAAAGTATTACTCCCAATGCTGTAATTCCTTTTAGTTATCTCCAAACCATAGTTTAAAGGTCTTAGATAACAAAACAGAATTTTTTGGTAGAGTTGTATAAAATCAAAGGCCCAAGCAGTAAGGGAAATGTAGTCTTTTACACAAATAAGACCTGTGTGGTAGTATGAACGTCTAATGGAAAATAAACAATGGCCCAGAGTTCCAGGCAGTGAGCAGTAGGAAGTAAGTCCAGGTCCAAAGTGACAGGAGCAAAGATGGATTTATAGTTCTACAGCGAAGCAGCTGCCTCTTGGATCGTTCCTGAGCAGATACTGGGGCAAACCCCTCTTTTCACAAATATCCTAGTGGAAGTTTTCTCTTGCTTACATTTTTACCACTTCTTATGATTCTAATTATCATCAAACTATCCCATAAATATTTAAGGAATTGAACAAATGGGATAATTTATTCACTCTCCAAATATTTACTGAGTGCTGCCTCCCAGCACACACAAAACTTTCCCCCAAACATGTACACATGTCCTCACATCTGCACACCCAGGCAAACATATTCCCATACCCACCCATGTAGCAGTATGTTTGTACATACTCATGCATACACACGTGTACCACAGTCACCTAATGTACACATATATACACACTGGATATAAAGAAGGATACGTGCTCTACATACTTGGAAGTTCATACATCAGCTATACAGTGTGATGATCTAAGACCCAAGGCGTTAGCCCAGGCAGTACTGGCAGAAGGAGAACCTCTTCATTTCCTTGATGCTGGTTCCCCCAGTTCTCTGCTCTGGCTGCAGTAATCATGGCAACACAACAGCTCTGGTTGCTCCCCTTGACTGACAGACCTGGGCCCTCAGGGGAGGCTCTGAGCAAGAATCTTTGACTCTGAATACCAGAAACCATTTTGCAGATACCTGGGTCTTAGGTTGGTCCCAGCCCCCATGAGATCTCCGTCACGTCCTCTGCCTTCTGCTCTAGAACTCTATCCCATGCTGCCAATTGCTTACTTGGCTGGCTGCTGGGGGCACACAGGTACATTTCTCAGGGGGCTGTTAAGACACAGCAAGAACCAAAAGGAGATGAAATTGCAAGAGGAAAGATG
Organism: Lagenorhynchus albirostris; assembly: GCF_949774975.1. Lineage (NCBI taxonomy): Eukaryota > Metazoa > Chordata > Mammalia > Artiodactyla > Delphinidae > Lagenorhynchus > Lagenorhynchus albirostris. Next base: position 78,736,658 of record NC_083107.1, on the reverse strand, counting down.
AAGATAAAGGTGGACAAAGACTCCTACAGAAGAGGGAAATAGATGAACAAGAAGGTCAGCTGTCAAGGGACATGATGGAAGGCAGACAGGATGAAAATCTTAAACGAGCCAAATCTGAAGATTCAGAATCTAAGTCGGGAGATGTTGAGAAAGCCATGGGGGGAGGGGCGGTGCCTGCATTCGAAGCTTTTTGTCATGCCAAGGTGGGATCAGCTCCTTGAAAACTCAAACGAGCAGACCCAGCTAAATAGCGTAAAAGACATTTTAAAATGTATATTAAAACACAAATTAAAAAAGAAGTATTAAAAAGAAATCAAAATATGCACGTGGCACAAAACCCATGGGCTAAGACGTATTTACTTTGATATGGGAGGAGCAGTGGTTTTCAGTTTAAGTTTTCAAGTTCTCATACGTGCAGATATTGAATATCAGGCAGACCAGACTGAGATTCGTCTGAAATACTCTGTTTTTCTTTGGGTTTGGGGTTCGCACAGGCCCGGCATCTGTATGCACTTATGCACTGGCAGAACTTGGTAAATGGTAAACCAGAACAATGAACCAGGAATAATAGGGATGCAATTTCTAAAGGGGAAGAACAAATGGCAAAAATTGAGGCTTTCTCTTGCCGCGTGCAAAAATGAATATACTACATCTCTGTGCCCATTTTTTTGGCATTTGTTCTACTGGAGGAAACAGCAACATTATACCTAAGACATTCTTGTAAGTGCAGGCTAATTGTTTCTAGCTCAGCTTCTCTATATTTGGGGAGTTTTCGGAATAAAAAAAAAATCATTCTGTATTTCTCTGACTCATCCTTCTTTTGGACAATGAAAATACTGGTGATTCTACTGATGTTAGAAATATGAAAAATGATGTTATAAATACGATAGTAATAAAAGAAACTGTGTTATTACATTTTAAATGGTCTATATTCATTATTATATAATTAACAAATAAAATACTTATCTGCATTTAATATTTTTAAGGAATAAAAGTGAGCAATTTTATGTTAGTTATCAGTGGCTTAAGATTTTTAATTTAATCTCTTTAGAACCTTTCTAAAGTACTTACTATCCATTACCAAAGACAGTAACAATTTGACTGTCAACATAACTACATAACAACTATCTACTGATTTCAGAAAATGTTAGAAGCTGTGTAATAATTTATAAATATTTTTCATATGAAAAGGAACACATACCACGATTTACTCCCTACTCTTTTTTTTGCGGTACGTGGGCCTCTCACTGTTGTGGCCTCTCCCGGTGCAGAGCACAGGCTCCGGACGCGCAGGCTCAGCGGCCATGGCTCACGGGTCCAGCCGCTCCGCGGCATGTGGGATCCTCCCGGACCGGGGCACGAACCCATGTCCCCTGCATCGACAGGCGGACTCTCAACCACTGCGCCACCAGGGAAGCCTTACTCCCTACTCTTTAATTCAAAATACTGCACGAAGTGTGGTGTCACAGAGGCCAAGGGAAAAATAATATTCCATAGTTTGCAGAATTGAATACCATAGGGAGTTCAAGTAGGATAAATCCTGACACACTCTCCAGGATCTGGAAAATAGGAGATCACTCGTATCCTTTCTGTGAGAATGAATGAAAGGACACGAAAAGAGCAGGATCTAAGTTACAGAAGGTTGAGGAATGGGAGGGAGTGACGTAGGAGAATCTGCTAGCTGTACACAGCACCCTGGCCCTCTGAGCCTCCATGGCAAGCCATGCGTCCCACGTTCTCCAGGCAGGGGCAGAGAAGAGGGAGTCAAAAAAAAAAGCAATAAAAACTTCAACCTGGGAGAAACACCACTGCTCCTCCCATATCAAAATAAATACGTCTTAGCCCATGGGTTTTGTGCTTTCACTGGAGTAGTTACCCCACTCAGCCTTCCGTGCATGTGTGTGTACTCACGTGAATATCCATCTCTAGATTATGTCTCCTTGAGGGTAAGTCTGCTAATCGTCAACTTTTTATCATTCCAGTGTCTAGGAAGATGCCTGTCCAACAGCATATGTTTAGATTTATTTCAATTCAAAGTTCTCTTCTTTTTTTTCTCCTTAAGTAATCTCTCATAGATTAGGGGCCCAGCTACAGAGCTGACAGATGGCATTGCATATTAACACTAGACGCTACAGAATTTGGAATTGCGGAGAGAAATGCCTTCACGTGGTCAATGGACTGAGTCAAGGTCTTCGGGAGTAAAACTGTGACAGTTGCTTACCTGGCCCGTCCCATTCCCATCCTCAAATCCACCCCTTACTCCCAGCCCTACTCCAGACTCCCAGGAGTCTTTGTTTATTGCACAAGAAGGAAACAATCTTTGAATCAGAGAATGTCAATTCTAGTTGGGATCTTAAGATACCTCTAATCCTTTGGTTCTCAAACCTTGTTTCTGAAGCATTCAGAGCTAAACAGAGATTATCTGCCACTAAAATCAAATGAGACAACCCTAAGGGAGCTTCTGTTACATACCAAGCCATAAATTAGATACTCTACACATATTATCACATTATATTCTACAAACAAATCCATGAGGTCTTTGCTAGGTCCTCACAGAAAACAAAAGAGAAGCTACTGAATAAATGTCTCAATGATAATGTTTTCTTGCACAAGCTTTCATGAAGTTTTAGTTCCTTCTATTGCTGGTCTGCTGGCAGGCAATACAATCTCAAAAACACTTCATTGATAAATATCACGCGTGATATCAAGTGTCTCTACTCAGCCTGGCAGACTCATCTTTTACTGTGTATGTGGTAGGTACACCTAGACCATTTTTATCCTGCTCATATGTGATTTTGTAAAAACAGTTTATGTAGCATTCCCATTTGAGATTCAGAAAGATTAACAGATATAGACTATTTTCTGCTAGAGAAATCTTTCCTGTTGGTATATAGGAATTATAATCATTTTATTTGGGGGGCTTCCCTGGTGGCACAGTGGTTAAGAATCCATTTGCCAATGCAGGGGACATGGGTTCGATCCCTGGCCCGGGAAGGTCCCACGTGCCACAGAGCAACTAAGCCCATGCGCCACAACTAGTGAGCCCGCGTGCCACAACTACTGAAGCCCGCGTGCCTAGAGCCCGTGCTCTGCAACAAGAGAAGCCACAGCAATGAGAAGCCCACGCACCGCAACGAAGAGCAGCCCCCGCTCACCACAGCTAGAGAAAGCCCGCGCACAGCAACAAAGACCCAACACAGCCAAAAACAAAAACAAATAAATAAATAAATTTATTTACCAAAAAAACAACTTTCATTTGGGAAAAGAGCACCCAAACTTCCTGTTACTCTAAACAAAGTTGAGAGAGTAAATCACTGTGTGCAATGCTCTTCGTTTATAAAGGAAGAAAATGATGCTTAGAGAGAAGAGGGGACTTATTCTAAGTCACACAGTAATTTAATGTCAGAGACAAGATTAGAACACAGAGAATTCATTCTCTTGAATCCAAGTCCAATCCTCTTCACTGCCACAACACAGAAACAGTATACCCAAGCTAAGAACCTAGAACAGGGTTTTCTTAATTATTTTTGACTATCTATCTGAATTTGAATTCTGAAAAAGCCACCAGGAGAGAATGGTACTTTGAATACAGCAATTTCTTTCAGGTTACACACTTAGGTTCAAAAGGGAAAAAAGTATTCAAGGGGCAGAAAATTCTCATTAGTGTCTAGAAGGAACGTACACAGGATAAATCCATGGATTTTCTTGTTGTTATTGTTGCTGTTACATACATATGTAGGTAATAAGCAAGAAGCATAAACCAGCAGGGTGGAACCCTCACTCCAGCAAGACACCTGCCATCTGTAGTGGGAAATAAAGTATAAACAGGATCAGGAATAAGGCGGTAGAGTTACAGGTCACATCGGGACAAAGGCCCACATCCAAGGCTTTTCTGATTCATCTAAGGCCCTCAAACTGGGGCACCTGGCAATTCAGCACCCATCACTGACAGTACCTGTTTGCTGTCAGTGAACTAAACACCTAGAGACAAACAGAAATGATTTCAAACAACCCTGTGATCAAATTCCAGCTGCTTTTCCAGTTGTGTAAACTTGGGCAAGTTATTTCAACTCTGTGGATTTCAGTTCTCTGTAATCTGGAGATTATGAGATTGAAATGAGATGACGTAATGTAAGACTTCGGCACATGGCAGGTGCTTGGTGATTATGACTCTCCTCCTTCCCACCTCCACACTGAAGTCCTCATGTCCATCTTGAGTAACCATTTGCTCTCTCCTGCTCTTATATGGTGACTCTGGGAAAATTCCATTCTCTAAGCAACACCTCCAAGGATGCCTGCCTTGAGCCCACATGGACGCCCCCCTTTACGTTAATTCCCTTCCAAGCCATCGAGCCAAAGGTGAAATGACAACGACACAACAGAAACTGAAGGCTGACTCAGCAAATCTCAAACACTCTTTGCTGGATGCAAAAGCTAGAACAAAAATGTCTGCTAGAAAACACTTTCTTTTTTAAAACCCCAGAAACCTCACCTTCTGAAGCCAGCTGCAGAAGCTGATAAAAACTCGATAGCATTTGATTGTAAACCTGTCAAAACGATAGTGACAATAGTATTAATGGTGACTCCTGGGTATTGATTCCGCCCCCTTCCTTTCTCCATCATCGCACATCACCTTCATACTAATAACAGATTCTTTTTTCTAAGTTAATCTCTCGACAAGGGGAATCAATAGTATTTACCGTATGTAAATTTTCCTATCCTCTGGAGCCAACATTTCCCACTGCTTCAAACCATCTGTTGCAGCACCATCTATAGCCCATGCTACAAGCAGGGATCTCTATTTATTTATTTATTTATAAATTTATTTATTTATGGCTCTGTTGGGTCTTCATTGCTGAGCGTGGGCTTTCTCTAGTTGTGGCAAGTGGAGGTTTCTCATTGTCGTGGCTTCTCTTGTTGCAGAGCACGGGCTCTAGAGCGCAGGCTTCAGTAGTTGTGGCATGTGGGATCTTCCCAGGCCAGGGATCGAACCTGTGTCCCTTGCATTGGCAGGCAGATTCTTAACCACTGCGCCACCAGGGAAGCCCTGGGATCTCTATTTAAATGTGTGCTGATTTTCCTTGGAGCAAGGGCTGTACCAATCCAGCAAATAACGACAAGGAAAGAAATTCCATGGGCCCCCATGATGGAAATATAATTTCCATGTACAAAGAGGTTTTGGAGAAGCAAAAGATGCCAGGTCACCAAAATCTAGTATCATTTCCTGAGAGAAAAATCAGACATAGGTAAGCTTTTCTTCTCCCCAAGTCACAGAATTTGACCAAATATTAGATATGGAAGGAACATGAAAGAATACCTAGCTCCCTGAGTTCCATCTTTGGGATGTGCTTTGAAAATAGAGAATCATTTTGCCCCAAGGATTGTATCTCTTTTTAAACACAATATTAAATTATTTTTTTTTGTTCTAAATGACACTAAAGAAAAATGTGACTTTTTATAAAAGACATAGTTTTAAGGCATTTGGAAAACACTGATCTAGTTCAGCTCCCTCAACCTAACAGTGGGGAAGCTTAGCCCAGTGAAAATTAAGTTCTGAAGTTCACTGATGGTAAACGATAATTATTTTATGATAATACCAGTAATGGTTATATATGGTTATGATAATACCAGTAATAATTGTAATAATAGCTATAACTTATTGAGTGTTTACTTCTATGGCCAGTCTGGCTAGGCACTTTACATAAAGCATTTCTAATCCTTAGAGCAATTCTACATGGTAGCTACTATTATAACCATGTTAAAGTTGAAAAAATGAGACTCAGAAATGTTAAACAGTTTATCCAAGATCACACAGCGAATGATCAGAGGATCTGGGATTTGAAGCCTCATCTGCTTAGCTCTGGGTTTCCTTTTGTCTTTTAAAAGGTATGCTGACTCGGCAGTTAACTTAGAGCAACGCATGCGTCTTGTCCATCTTTGTACAGACCAAAGATGATCTTATTAGGAAATAAGATATGGATACATATGGAGATAATATCGTATGGTATAAATATTTAGATATTCAGTGAATGAAGCATTGGTGTAGGTAGCAATAGCAGAAAAGGTTCTAGGAAAGATGGGAGAGTTTTGAATAGGAGGAGAAAAGGGAAGAATGTTTCAAATAGAAGTGGTTAACCCAAATCACAGAAATAGGTACAATGAGACATGGTGGGGGACTGTAAGGAATTTCTGGAACCATGGGGTTCGTATAACAGAACCAGAGGAAATGAGATGCGAGAAGAAAGTGAGATTGGTTTGGGAATGACACCAACAGTTCAGCTAAGAACTTACACTGCAGGGAAGTTCCCCAAAAGGTTATTTCAATGGCCTCAGTATCACCCTATAAGGACCTGAACTTCAGCAGCTAGAAAAAGGACAAATGGGAAAGACACTGTGGAAGGAAACTTGGATAAATTCAGGAAATAGAGATTGGAGGCAAAAGAAAGGCAAGAGTTGTAGACATTTCACAGTGAGGCTCATGAAATAAGTTTATAGTAGAAATATTAGCAAAATAATAGTAATATTATGAAGCATATGAGACCCCCTACTTTGTACAGTGGTTTTCTATTAACAAGTTTCTTTCATGTACGTCTCTTAGAATGTTTCTGAAAGGTTAGCTAACGAGGTGTTACACTCATCATTCTAAAATGAGCACTCTGGAGCCCAAGGAGTTTAAGTGACTTGCCCAAGGCTGTTTGATGTTTTGATTTGAAATCTCTGAGAAAGTTTAATCAACGTGGTGAGATGTTGCCTATAAGGTCCCAGCTGAACCCCAACCTCCAGGGACTAAAGATGGAACAAGAGGACTTGGGCGTCTTCCTCTCGGAGGACCTGATGGCCACGCAGGATCACACATCTGAGAATGAACATTTTGGTCCATTGCATTGTCTCGCTCTCCTCTAGACTTGTACAGTGGCCTCCTAACAGGTCTTCCTGCTTCAGCACCTGGCTCCTTCAGCCTATTCTCAATGCAGTAGTCAAAACAAGCCTGTGGGGCTTCCCTGGTGGCGCAGTGGTTGGGAGTCCACCTGCTGATGCAGGGGACGTGGGTTCGTGCCCCGGTCCGGAAAGAACCCACATGCCGCGGAGCGGCTGGGCCCGTGAGCCATGGCCGCTGAGCCTGCGCGTCCGGAGCCTGTGCTCTGCAACAGGAGAGGCCACGACAGTGAGAGGCCCGTGCACCGCAAAAAAATAAATAAGTAAATAAAAAATAAATTTAGCCATCTTGGAAAGAAAAATTTTCTAAGATACTTTTCATAGTTAGTGACTTACACATGCATTTTGGAAAATCTGCAACAGACAAAGTGAAAAATACCCTCTGCCGTGTCCCCCTCTGCTGAGACTGAAATGATGTTGCTGTCAGAAGACATGTTTTAAATTAGGATGCTTCCTTGGTATTCTATGAGATTTCCTTCCCTCATCTGAGCAAACATCAATAACATTGAAGCGTCTGTCCCTGCAGTGCCTTTACAATTTAGCACTTGTAAAAATGAAACTTTCCAGCTCATTAATTTGCTTATCCAAATAGAGCCCAGAACCAGTGAATCCCCCATAGCGACTAGTCTGTTTTCATCTTGTAATGACTGTTTCATACCTGGACTTCAGCCTAAGCTAGACAGAGACTCCTCATGGCCCACCTGGACTGCTGGAGAGCATCTTCAAGAAAAATAAGGCAGTGTCCTGGTCATTTCTTGAAAATGGCAGAGGACATCGTTATTCTATCAGAAGGCAAGGCTGCAGCAGCCAGGTCGACGTGGTGATCAGTCCACACGCGATCATGACAAAATGCCTGAGCTGACGTTCCCAAGCGCCATGATCAGATTGGGGTCCCTCATTATATGTCCACAAGACCTTTCTGAAGGCATTTTATAAAGTACTCTCTGTGTCTAATGGCTATTGTGGAAAAAACAAATCTGCCATTGTTTAAATATGGTTAATACCCCTATCCTTTAAAATGCAGAGATGCAAAAGAAAAAGAGAATTTATTGACAGTATAACGATAGCAAGCTTGTTTTTGCCACTCCCACACTTAACACCCATTACCTCTCTACTTCCTGCAGCACGGAGTCCACAGCCCATCCTCCTGAGGAAGATATTCATTATGCTAGTGGTTACACCCCCAGGCCAGTGTGTGCCCGCCACCTGCACCTCCTCAGGCTCCTGGGACAACAAAAGGCTGACTGCTATCAGCGCCCACCTTCCACTTGCAAAATTCCAGCCTTTGATTGCGGGTGTCTTTGTCCATCACAATGGCCAACCCGCACTTTGATCTTGCAAACCCAGGTCAAAAGTCTTTTGTGGGGCTTCCCTGGTGGCGCAGTGGTTGAGAGTCCACATGCCAATGCAGGGGACGCGGGTTCGAGCCCCGGTCCGGGAAGATCCCACATGCCGCGCAGTGGCTGGGCCCGTGAGCCATGGCCGCTGAGCCTGCGCGTCCGGAGCCTGTGCTCCGCACTGGGAGAGGCCACAGCAGTGAGAGGTCCGCGTAACGCAAAAAAAAAAAAAAAAAAAAAAAAAAATTCTATGGTCTTGGGGTAGTAAGTCTATACCTCCTGTTCCCCCATAGGTCTCTGTATTTCTCCTCAATACCTGCTCTGCTTCCTGAGCTAATCATTCATTAATTAGAACTTGTTCTTAAAACTGGGCTTTCCACATTCAATCTGATAATTAACAGTAAACTGACTGAATAAACTCCTAGTCACCTGGTTGTGAGCAAACTTATTGTAAAAGTTGACTCCACCTGACTTCAACCTAGTCAGGTTACTGATGACTTGGAACTATTTCTTTCAACTTCTAAATATCTGATTCCCTAGGGGTGTCCAAGGCATATATTGATAGAAATATTTTTAACATTAGCAATCTTAATTTCTGAAAACTACTGGGCCAATTACCTTGAAACTGTTTGTTACTTGTAGCCAATACAGGTAGACTCAGCCATCTTTTAGTAAACACGTGAAAATAAAGTAACCCTAGAAGTAATTTCCCGAGATCGGAGAGACCTCCTCCACTCGCCCAGCCTCTGCGCCTTGTGAATGCCTCTATCCTTTTGTTTGCAGGGCCACCTTCCCTTTAGAGAGAAAGCACCAGAAGGGCAAAGGGGGAGGGTGCTTTTTATTCATGTACACATGTACACAGCAGGTGCTCAACAAATGCTTATGGAAAAAAATGGGTGAAACTAGAAACTGGACAAAACAGGGGAAATATAATTGGTTTGCCACAATGGAGCAGGAAACTCTCTGGGCTAACGGTGGATGGGCCCTGGAATGGCTGAAGTTATATTTATTGAGCTCTTACTATTTTCCAGGAACTGAACAGGGATTAGCTTGCAAAGCCCTCACAACGTCACTGAGGAGATAAAATTAGACAAGGTAATGGACTCGTCTAAGACCATACAGCCAGGAAATGGCTGAACCAGGATCCAAACCCAGGGCTCTGTGAATCAAGGGCACACTCCACCACTACTGCACACACCACCCACTCACTGCTAACTTCTTTGTGGTCTTAGACAAACCGTTACTTTAAATAAGCCTCATTTTCCACCCTGGTAACATAAGAGGTTGGGGACCAGCTGTTCTCTAATGTCTCATTCAGTTCTGATATTCTATAATCCTATCAATCAAAATTAAGGAACGCTTGCTTTTGAGCCAGGCTTTGTGCCAGGGAATAAAATAATTACCCATGTATGGACTCCTCTCATACCAACCAAATAGCCTGTTTTGCAATGTAAAAGCTTGAGACTTCTTTCTGAAATCCTTTAAATTTCTTTTATGAAAGCCAAGAAGGGGAGGCAATGATTTTTCTTTTTTGCCTCTAAAAAGAACTCTGTGTGATAGAAACAAAAGTATCTCAACAGAATAGAATGCTTCATCCAAGCCACTCTCCTGCTCCCATGAAGGTAGACACTTCCCACAGAAAAAGATCCAGGCCTTGCATCTAACAATCTTTGACAGGCTTATATGGGACGGAGAGTTGTCTAGTCAAACCCATGAGAGTGAAATAAAAACAAAACCATCTCCAGCACCCTTGATGAGCAAATTAAATGAGTAATTCCAGTGAAGCAACAACTGAGCATCTCCCATATGCAAAACATTGGCTGTGTTGTAAGATGTGGGCACGGAAAGGAGAAAATAAAATGGGTATGAATGGGGCAGGTGGAAAGAACTGGAAGACAGGCGCCAGTCTTAGGAAGCAGCCTGGTCCCGGAAACCTTTTTGTCCCCTTGGGCTGGATACTCTCTTCTGCTATGCAGAGACCCTGGGGAAGCCTGAGGGAAGGAGGGTTGGAGCAGGGTATCAGCAAGGGGATCCTACCACATCCCATCTGCCTCCCCCACAGTGGAGAGACACCTTTTGGCCTGGCTTGGGGCAATCACTTCCACCCCCTCAGGCAGAACCAGCAGGGACCAAGGCATCCCCAGGGTTACCTACTGACCTAGGCAGATCACAGATTCTGAAAATGAAACTGCCATTGAGACCATAGCATAAAAGTAGAATGAAAGTTAAATGCCAAACCTAGTGAGAGTGACTACTATGAAAATAAAACATAAATAAGACCCAGAGTCTCCAAACATAATAAATAGGATGTCCAGATCACAATAAAATGTCATCCATCGTACCAAGAACACAGAAAAATCACAATTTGAATGAAAAAAAAAGGTAATCAATTAACATCAAGATGTAGCAGATGTTGGAATCATCTGACAAAGGTTTTAAAAAAGTGTTATGGACTGAATTGTGTCTACCCCAAAATCATATGTTGAAGCCATAACACTCAGTCTGACTATATTTGGAGATGTGGACTTTACAGAAGTAATTAAGATTAAATGAGATCATAAGGATAGCACCCTGATTCGATAATACTAGTGTCCTTATTTAAAAAGACGCCAGAAAGCCCGCATTCTCTGTGCCATGTGAGGACAGAGCAAGAAGGCAGCCACCTACAAGATGGAAATAGGATTCCCTCCAGAAACGGAATCATCCAGCACCTTGATCCTGGACTCCCCAGCCTCCAGAAGTATAAGCAAATTAATTTCTGTAGTTTTAGCTACCCAGTCTATAGTATTTTGTCTTGGCAGCCAGAGCAGACTAAGACAAGCAGCCATCATTAAAACAGCCTATTACAGGGCTTCCCTGGTGGCGCAGTGGTTGAGAGTCCGCCTGCCGATGCAGGGGACATGGGTTCGTGCCCCGGTCCAGGAAGATCCCACATGCCGCGGAGCGGCTGGGCCCGTGAGCCATGGCCGCTGAGCCTGCGCGTCCGGAGTCTGTGCTCTACAACGGGAGAGGCCCCAACAGTGAGAGGCCCGCGTACAGAAAAAAAAAGATACATGCACCCCTATGTTCACAGCAGCACTATTCACAATAGCCAAGACATGGAAACAACCTAAATGTTCATCGACAGATGAATGGATAGAGAAGATGTGGTACATATATACAATGGAATACTACTCCACCATAAAAAAACAATGAAATAATGCCATTTGCACCAACATGGATGCAACTAGAGACTATTATACTAAGTGAAGTTAGAAGACAAATATCATATGCTATCACTTATATGTGGAATCTAAAATATGACACAAATGAATCTATGAAACAGAAACACGGACATAGAGAATAGACTGGTGGTTGCCAAAGAGGAGGGGTGTGGGAGAGGGATGGATTGGGAGTTTGGGATTAGCAGATGCAAACTATTTTATATAGAATGCATAAACAACAAGGTCCTACTGTGTAGCACAGGGAATTACATTCAGTATCCTATGATAAACCATAATGGAAAAGGATATGAAAAAGAATGTATATACATGTATAACTGAGTCACTTTGCTGTACAGCAGAAATTAGCACAACATTGTAATTCAACTATACGTCAGTGAAAAAAAAGAATGAATTCATACTGTGCATCTACTTTGTACTAGACATTAGACTCTATTTAATTCTATAACAACCATATAAGGACAGGATAGGTATTAACCTCCCCAACCTTTTATTGAAAAAGAAACTAAATTCAGAAAAGTAAATTAACTCACACAAAAAACACAGAACTAGTAAGTATAGAGCTAAGATGTTTCCGGTCTTCACTGCTGTATCCACAACATGGACATGGTGAAGATTATGGCTCCAGAGGCAGCTGGTCTGGGTTCAAATTTGAACTCTGGCCTGTTGAGTTGTGCTCTTAGGGGAAGTAATGTAATTTAAATTTCCTCACTGGTAAAATAGGATTAAACATAGCATCAGTTTCCCAGGGCTTTTGCAAGGATTAAATGGGATAATTCCTCTAAAGCTCTGAGCACAGTGGTATCTGGCGCATAGCCAGGACCTGTTAAGTATAATCTATTCATGATTTTACAAAGTGGAAAGATAGGTTATATCTTCTGCAGGTCAGAGTGAATATGATTCATATTGATTAATTAAAAAAAAAAAGGAAAACTCTTGTATTTTTCCATGAAGCACTGCTCTGTAGATTTCTGACATCCTCTGCCCAGAAGGAGAGAGATTAACCAAATGGAGCTCCTGATTTCAGATCAGAACTAGGGTGAGGTCATCCAAAGCATCCTTCCAACTCCCTTATCTTTCACTGCCCATCACGATGCAGGACTTATCTGGGAAACACAGCAAAGATAATGGGTAATCATCAAAGGATTTTTGAACAGAGAAATAAAAGAATTGGGTTTTAGAGCATGGATCTAAACCGAAGGGGATTTTGACCACAGGGGTCATTTGGCAATGGCTGGAGATAATTTTGGTTGTCATGACTGTGGTGGTGCTAGAGGCCAGGGATGCTGCCAAACATCCCATGCTGAATGAAAGCTCCTCCCACTACAGCAGAGAATTATCCGGTCCAAAATGTCAAAGTGGCAAAGTCAAGAGCTCTCATCTAAAACCTGTAGGATGAGTGACTTTGTGGAGGCGGGGGAAGAAAAGAGGAAAGAAACCAGTGATGGGGCCGCTGCAGTAACCCAGGAAGAAGATGATGAGCCTGGGAATACAGATGATGAAACACAGGAGGATGTAAGTAAGAAAGAGGTTCCTGACTGGGTGAATGATTAGCTGTAGCAGCTGTATTAATCAGCTAGGGTTCCGTAACAAAATACCAAAGATGGGGGGCTTCGACAACAGAAAGTTATTTTCTTACAGTTCTGGAGGATAGAAGTCCAAGATCAGATGTGGGCAGGTTCAGCCTCCTCGGAGGTCTCTCTCCTGGGTTTGCAGGCAGCCACCTTCTCACTGTGTTCTCATGTGGGCTTTTCTGTGTTTGCACACATCCCTGCAGTCTCTCTGTTTGTCTACATTTCCTCTTCTTACAAGGACACCATTCAGATTGGATGAGGGCCCACCTTGAAGGACTTAATTTAAATTAATCATCACTTTAAAGGCCCTATCTCCATACAGAGCCACATTCTGAGGTATTGGGAGTTAGTTTAGGGCTTCAACCCCATGAATGGAGGGCAGGGGTGGAACACAATTCAGCCCATAACAGCAGATAAGGAAGGAAAAGCCATTGAAAAGGCTTTGGTAACTAGAGGAATCATTTTCAAGAAGTTATTCTACTCAATAGTCTGTAATAACCTAAGTGGGAAAAGCATCTGAAAAAGAATAGATATGTGTACATGTATAACTGAATCACTTTGCCAGACACCTGAAACTAACACAACTTTGTAAATCAACTATACTCCAATATAAAATTTAGAAAATAAGTTAAGAGCCCTGTTTCTGTTATCTAACAGCAACAAACCAATCCAAAACTTAGAGGCTGAAAATATCCATTTATTATTTCTCATGATTCTATTTGTTGGCCATGTGATTCTTCAGCTCACATGACATCAGCTGGGCCAACGGGTAAGCGGGATGATGAGCTTACCCATCATACGAATGGCTTCCTTCACTAGACTGGCAGGTGGTACTAACAATAGCAGGGAGCTCAACTGTGTCTACAAGGCAGGGGCCTCAACTGTCCCCAAGAGAGCCTCTCCATGTGGCTTTTTGGTCTTTCTCAGTGATCAGGTCACAAAAGAAGCAGCAGGAAGACAAGACCCAGTGTTCCAGAACTTATCAAGCCTCTGCCTGCATCATACTAGTCAATGTGGCATGGGTCAGTCTAACCACAGGGACAAGCCTGGAGCCAGAGTGAGAGGGAAGCATAGAAGGAGAGCTGGAGAGAAGCTCAGGGGGCTTCTCTACGAGCCCCTGTGACATCTTGCTTTCATCTCCTATCACCCTGAATATTCCCCAACACATATTCGCTTACATTACCATCTGCCCTAATTGACCACCTCCTCAAGGGCCAGGACTGTGTTCTATTTATCAAATCCCCCACTGTAGTACCTGGAACAACATGTTCTATTAACATTCAGTGAATCATAGAAAGGGATGGAGGAAGGAAGAAATGAAAAGAGGGAGGACGATAGGCTAGGAATCTCACATATTCCCACGCCTTTTATTTCTGAGTGTGATGGTTAAATTAATGTGTCAACTTGACAAGATCACAGAGTACCCAGATATCTGGCTAAACATTATTTCTGAGTGTATTTGTGAAGATGTTTCCAGATGAAATTAGCATTGGAATCAGTGGACAGAGAACGCTGTTTTGCTTTCCCCAGTGTGGGTCCTCTGAGGGCTTAAATAGAACAAAAAGGTGAAGGAAGAAGAATTCAGACCTTCCTGCCTGATTGCTTGAGCTGGGACTTCAAATCTTCTGCTGTTGGGACTCCTAGTACTCAGGTCTTCGGACTTGGACTGAATTCTCTCCTGGGTCTCTAGTATGCAGACAGCAGACAATGGGACTTCTCAGCCTCCTTCATTACATGAGCAGATTCCTTATAAATAAATACCTTTCTCTCTACATATATATCCTATTGGTCTGTTTCTCTAGAGAACTCTAATACATTGACGTAGAAAGAAAGGACAAGTTATTGGGTCTCTAGTTCCTTCCTTTTCAAAAGATAAAATCCCAACTTGTTTTATAAGAACAGCTGGAGATCAAACTGCCAAACTCATTCAGATCAAAACAGGAGACCAGCTGAGGGGCTTAGAGAATATTCGTTCACTTCTATGATCCAAAACTATTTCATTCAAAATATTAGTGTAAAAATATTGGCCCAAACGTGATCCAAACTGCTAACTACCAAGAGTTGTTGGAGGCTGAGCACATCCAGGCCCAGGGTGAGAGCCAAAAATGTCTTGCTTCGGGAAGAATTTCTTTATAGAATACATCTAGCTCCTGGCACCTACACTTTGTTGTCAGCCAAAGTCCGCCCATTGGGAAAACCCCCGAAGGCTGTGTCAACAATGAATAAGATCTGGAGTTTCTGATTTATAATTTCAAAATGAAAAGTCACTTACTCCAACCCTCAGTCTCCTCTCTCTCTGATCATTTGTTCTTGGAAAGTGAAATCACCTTCCCGCTCTACTTCCAACTACTTCTTACATGCTGGTAACTCTTAGATCTTTATCTCAAGCCCAGATATCTCTTCTCAGCTCCAGACCCACCCTCTCTGTAATCCAACTTTCCACAGGGCATATTAATCTGGAAGACCCACAGGAACCTCAAATCCAGCAAATCTAGAACTCAGTTCATCACACACACACACACACACACACACACACACACACACACACCAGCACCCCAAACTAGGTCCCCCTTCTCTATGACCAATCTTATTCAACAGCACGACTATCTACCCAGACAACTAAACTAGAAATCTGTGAGCCAGACCAAACTCCTCTCATATCCTCCTACCCCACATATAATTGGTAATTAAACCCCATAATTTTTACATCTTAAATCAGTCCATCCGTATCTCTTGTCAAGGTGGTTGCAAAAACCAGACAACTGGTCTCCCTGTCTTTAATCTTGCTCCTCTCCATTTCTTCCCCTGTATGCAGCCAGAAGGATTCTTCCAAAAGTAAAACCTATTTTGGTCACTCTCAACTTCAAGTTTCTCAATGGTTCTCCCAACCTTGCAAGATACAACTTAAACTCCTTTAAGCCTAGAAGGTTTCTTGGGATTAGCCTCTTCTTGCTTCGGTTGCCCATTCTACTCTACTCTCCCATCCATATTCTCTGAAAATCTCACAGTCAAGAGTTCCAAGAGTTTGTTGTTTTGTTTTTAATTTCTCCTGTGTGGAAGAGTTTCCTCCCCTCATCGGACTGACTTCTACTCATTCTTCAAGATTCAACCTTAGAAACACAAGCCACACTCAACCCCCTGCTGTCTGCTGAGCCCTCCAGCACACAGACCACTAAGTTGTGTGTGTTTTAACACAGTTCTGCCTTCCCCACCTGGCTGTACATTCCCTGGGGGCACAGATCATGTCATATTCATCTCTGCTCCGTTCAGTTTTACAGAAACGATGTCATTGTTATGTCACCAAATTCTGCAGGTGTGGAGCCAGTCATAGCTGCCAGTTTAACAAGTGGAATACAGCTCATCCTATGAAATTCCTCCTCCACTGCCCAGAGCAGAGAAAGTCACAAGCAGCCTCCCATCCGGCAGGGTTTCGTAAAGTGGAGGTGATGCCACACCATCATTAGCCTCTTCCTGAGGCTGGAAGAGAGGTGACTTTTTCTGGATTTAAATATGTTTGTCATTTATTTTTTCCATTAAGTCACCCTTTACTTGGTTGAGACCTCAGAATGTTTTCCCAAAACTCACCTCAGTGTTATCAAACGTTGATAGATATCAAACGTCAGAATTCTCTGCCTTGTATCCATGAAGACTTTTGCACATCACTTACCTAGAATATTCATTATCTTCATCTATCTCCAAGCCCCCACCCACCCCCCCACCCCCGCCTCTAACTGGTGAACTCCTGGTTTTCCTCCAAGACCCAGTTCATGGATCCTTAACTCTGAGACACCCTCCCTCAACTTTCAAAAGTGATTGTTCCTTTCCTTTTACATGCTTACTGCACAGCATTGCAGTGTCTGTCCGTCTGTCTTCTACATGAGACACTGAGCTCTTTGAGGCTAAGCACAGGGGCCTGTTCATCTTTGGGTCCCCACTGCTTTATTTCGTACCTAGAATACAGGAAGTCCTAGCAAAAATATGTTTGAATGAATGAATACATGAATTTGTGAATAAATAATGTGATGAAGGAGGGGGAGGGAAAGAGTCCTGACGCGTGGGAATATTGGAGGGTTGACACAAACAGGAATTAATGTAAGCGATCATGTATTTGTAAATATACTCTTATGTTAAATTTATTCTCTGAAGTTATTATAATTAGGATTGAATAGAGTCTCTGTTTTTTTTTTTTTCAGGAGAATGTTAAAGACAACAAAACTAAATGTTAGGATTTCCATGTTGGAATTTCAGTTCTGCAGCTGGCCAGAGCTGTGACCAGGGGCAAATCACTCAGTCTCTCTGGAATCTAATTTCCTCACCAGTGGGATGAGTATGTGAGGTTTAGTATTCATCAGGATTATTTCCTGCTCTACACATGTATAAGCTCATGATCCTACAGTTCTCTCCAGACACTGCATTTCCCACCTACATAGCCCACTTGTCCTGGCCCTGGGCACTCTGTCACCAGCTCCCTGCACACACCGCCTCTCACTCTCCCCACTTGTCTCGGCTCCATCTGTTTAATGGGGTGAATCTCAAAACCTACTCGCCCTGTCCACCAGCACCATGGGTCCATGGTGCTCTTTCAAAATTACCTCCTACTTCATGCTAATGAGCTGTCTTCTCACCTCCTTCAAAAAAGTTCCTCGGGCTTCCCTGGTGGCGCAGTGGTTGAGAGTCCGCCTGCCGATGCAGGGGACACGGGTTCGTGTCCCAGTCAGGGAGGATCCCACATGCCGCGGAGCGGCTGGGCCCGTGAGCCATGGCCGCTGAGCCTGCGCGTCCGGAGCCTGTGCTCCACAACAGGAGAGGCCACAACAGTGAGAGGCCCGCGTACCGTAAAAAAAAAAAAAAAAAAGTTCAAGATATTTTTCTCCCCCAAACTCAGATTTATCCTTAACTATTTTCTATACCTTAAAGATGTATGTGTGCATATGAGACAGATGACACTCATCATTAGTACATCCTCATCTTTCAAAACTCTATCTGCCCCCATCACCTCATTTACTTTTCTCAACAATCCTATAATGTATTTAATATTATTAAATATAATTTGGCAGGAAACTGAGACTCAAAGTGTTTAAGTGGTTTTCCCAGACTCACAGACTTAGGTTATGGAAGAGTGAGGATTTGTTCTCAGGTCGTCCGACCCCAGTGTTCATGTTCTTTCCACTATTCTCAGCATGTCTCTCACAACAGAAATCATCTATACAGAACGAAAACCCAAATCTTTACCTGCTATGAGCAGTAAATGCTGTTTCATCATTTGATTTATCTGTGACAGTCTTTATAGTGTCGATGTGAGCCCTACAGGAAAGGCATCAGATGGTTCGACTGCCAAACCTCTACAAAGCAGCCAGTGGAGAAAAAGTAAGTCCTGTAGCAGCAAGACCAGCTGGTGAGGATGTATGGGGGTGACACCCAGGAAGGAGCCACAGATTGAAAAGCTCCCTGCCCCTAAAGTACTGAAGCACAGACTCACATTTCTATGAACTTTAAATGTTTCTCTATTGTTAGGTTTTTGAACACCTACATCTTCTGCCTGGAATGCCCTTTCCTATTCTACTCGTTTTTATCTAAACAATTCCTACTCACTCTTCAAGGCTAAGGTCAAGTTCAACTCCTCTACAGAGTTTTTCCCCAACAGCCTAGGCTGGGCCCTGTACCATTCCTCTGTGCTCCTTCAATGTGGGGTTTTTTTCTATACCCACAAACAACTAACTCAGTTCTGACACTCTCTACCTGGAGACAGCATCAGATCCTAAAAGATTCCCTCCTCCCGCCTCCCCTGCCGTTTCAGATGCCAAGCGTCAATCCAGGTTGGCTCGTGCTTCTGACTGGCGATGAATCTGAGATTCCCATGACCCCTCCAAGGGTTTGATTCATTTACTAAAATGCCTCACAAAACTCAGGAAAACATTTATTTATGCCTACCAGTTTATTATAAAAGGATATAACTTAAGAAGAGTCAGGTGGAAGAGATGCATTGGGTAAGGCATGTAGGAAGGGGCGCGGAGTTTCCGTGCTCTCTATATGTGCCATTCTCCCAGAATCTCCATGTGTCCACCAACCCAGGAGCTCTCTGAACCCTGTCCTTTGGGGGTTTTAGGAAGGCTTCATTCCATAGGCATGATTGATTAAATCATTGGCCATTGGTAATGGAACCCAATCTCCAGCCCCCCCCCCCGCACCCCCAGAGGTCTGGGCTGGGACTGAAAGCTCCAACCCTCTAATCACATGGTTTGTTCCCCTGGCAACCAGGCCCCATCTTTAGGTTACCTAAGGGCTTTCCAAAAGTCACCTCATTAACATAAACTCTATCACTCTCATCAGAAATTCCAAGGATTTTAGGGGTTCTGTACCAGAAACAGAGATGAAGACCAAATATATATATATTTTTTTATTATTAATTACAATATCACAGCTCCCATAGCTTCTTGTGTCTCTGTCATAACACTCCTCACCCTGCACTGTAATTATCAACAGCCTTTTTTCCCACTGGACCCTGTGCTCCTTGAGAGCAGGCGTGATTTCATATTCAATTCTGTTTCCCCAGCTTCTATCTGAATGCCTGGGACATATTAGTTGCTCAGAGCATGTCTGTGAGTGAATGAAAGAAGGAATGAATAAAAGATTTTTCTAGGTAAATCCCACACCAGAGTTGTTTTCTCTCTTTGCAAATCCTATTCTGCTTATAGAACACTTCCAACCCCAGCAGACCAGAAGGATGAGCTTTATGGCTGAAATATTTGCACAGACACCAACATGTCCTCCAAGACATCTAGGATTTCTAGTTGGCTCTTTGGTAAAACAGAAAATAGCAATGTCAACAGCAAAAGTTTAAAAAAAAAATATGCTGGCCAGTGAAGTATGTATCTATACCAGGCGAAGATAGAGATTGAGACAAATAGATGGAAAAGAATCTGAAATTACTGGCTAATCCAAAATAGTTTGTTATGGATTGTGAAAAAACACAAGACACAGAAGTAAGTGAGAGGATTTCGAAGATTTAAACCAGAAAAAGAAGTGGAAGATCCTGATAGAACCAGGTCATAGACAAATGTCTTTCTAGCCAGTTCACCAGTCAGGAGGGTTTAATAGTTAACAGTTTCACCATACTCCAATGAAAACCATATATTATTAGTAATATTCTTTAAATATGTATGCATAAGATTATTTAATAATTATAGATGACATACATGTTGCATGAGTTCGCTACTTATTTCTTATTGCTTTTGCAAAATCTCAGTTCAAAGAACTCTTCAGAAACTTTTAAGAAAAACAGCAGGGAAGAGTTGGATACAACAGTGCCAGTAGTTTTCTTGTTACTCAGAGGAAGTAGCAAGGAGAAGCAGCAACTCTTAAAGGATGGAGCCTGGACAGAGTCAGCCCCCAGCGGCATGGGCATCCTACCTCTTCCAGCAATGCCCTGTGGGCACAGGTGGCCAGGCCAGGTCAGTTACAGGAGCAACTTCTCTGGGATTTGGAAATTTGGACCCTCTTTCAAGCCATTGGAGCTGCCACGGAGAGGTGGTAGCTTGGTGGCCAGAAAGAACATACACAACGTGAAAGGGGACTGATTATTTTCACAGCATGAAAGGCAGCTGTCATTACCATTTTGCAGAGCATATCATTTGATTTTGATGGATACCGTCATCTAACTTCACTCTTTTGACATCTTGAGCCTAACATCAACCCCACCTCCTCTGGATCTGGTGTTATCACTCCTTCTCATCTCAGAAGCACTTCTCCCTTCTTCCTTTGAAGAGTCTTATCTACTTTTCCAGCCCCAAATTTGTTGAGTCTCCAATTCCCTGCTATATTCCCCGGTCCAGAACCTAGCCCCAATTCTGCCTGATCCCTCTTTCCAGATCCTTCCATAGGGAAGGGATTCGGTCACAGCACAGCCAATCAAGAGGAGAACTTTACCTGATTAATGTAGAGTGATTAGTGGCGGGACTCAAACAAAAAATATGTACTCTTCTGTCTTATTAGCAAAGTCAAGAATGACACCCCAAAATATTAATGCAACCATTTTATATATATATATATATATACACATTATATATATATTATATATATATATAAATGTCTAAATCTTGAATAACCCTCACAATAATTCAGATTTTCCTAAAAGAACTGAATAGGTAGTATTTGTCCCATTGAAATAGAGGGACAAACTGGGTCATCTGTCAGTTGAAATTCTGTACTCTATTTTTTTCTTGTTCTTACTATTGCCAGAAGGAACTGTCAAAAATACCAGTTTTCTATTTCACCGAGAAATGGCTTCGGTTCTCAATTTCCCCAGAAACCCTGTTCCCAAGTGATTTCACCTAAATTCTAATTTTGACTTTAGAGTCAAAAGGGAAGCTGAAGATCCTTGAAACAGGAGGCACTTCACCATTCATGGACCCATGAGAGAACATGACGAGTGGTACAGATTTATCCCGGAAAAGGGCACCTGCACACGTTATTTTGCATACAACTTTTGCATACACATCAGCCCTCCAAAGACTGATAAATCCCTAGTTAAGCAAACCAAACCTAATAATCTAATCCAACCCACCATCTTATTCACGGATGAAGATGGCAAATTCATGAGGTGACATGGCCAAGTGACACCTTCTTGTCCCTATCCATTTTCTTCCCATCACATGGTGTGACTCCCCTATGAAAACCCCAACAATGTGAGCAACATGAATAGGCAGTGGACATTTGAAGGATAAAACCTCAGTTATAAATATAAAATTGTAGATTGATAAGATTATAGATCATACCTAAAGCAAATCACTAAAATGAAGCAATCATAATAACATACCAATTATCAAACTTTGACTATACCAGGCAAACTTCTAAATATAATACTGCATGAATCCTCAGCATTAACTTATGAAGTGGGTACAGTTGTGAAGCTGCTTCTGCAGGGGGCTGAGTGACTTGGCCAAGGTCACACAGGCTGTACGTGACAGAGCCAGGGTTCGACCCCAGAATCTGGGACCAGAGCCTGTGCTTGGAAACATGGTGTGACATTGCTCTGACACAAGCTGAATTAGAAAAACAAACATAAGTTGTAGATAGGATTTTTTTTTTTTTTTAACAAAGTATACTTTCATTCCTGTCAAGACTCTACGGGGACTCGATTTAAGCAAAGTGTGTGCTGGGGCATGCATTAATGAGTAGCTACGAATGGTTTGCAATTAGCCAATCAATTTTTTTTGTATCTAAATCCATATTCTTCAAGGGCTTCAAATTACTTGAAAGTGTTCTCTCAAGCATTTAAAACATTTCTTCCTATAATCTCATTTACACTATTCATTTGCAAAACTTATAAAGAAGTTGTTTTACTTGACTGAAGTTTTCATTTCCCCAATACTTGTAACTAAATGAATAAGAATCAGAGTTGCCTTTTTTTTAAGAGCAAAAAAGGATCTTACAGATCATTTAGTCTGAACCATTCATTTTATAATGAGGAAACAGAGCTTAGATTAAAAGTAATTTTTATAAAGATCTCACGGTAAGTTGTTAAAGAAAACAGGACTAACACACAGTTCTGCTTTCCTACAGCAGGCCAGGGTCCAATCCCATGTCCTACTATAGCTCTCTGAGGTTTGAAATTTTTCCCAGTGATTGTTTCATTCTTTTCAAATGAAAAGCAAAATCAAGTAACAGTAGAATTTTTTAAAAGAAGCTGAAATTGCAGCACATTTGAGTGGTAAATTAACTAGCAATAAAAACATACTAGCTTTTACTTTTTTTATGATACACGAAGTGCATGGTTTTTCTTAAACCTTAGCTACAGGATCAACCATCTTTCCTCAGAGCTTCAAATGAGAATTTCAAAGCACCGATTCAAATAAAATTTAAAAACAACAACATTGTAAATATTTGCCAGCGAACCAAATCTTCCAACTAAAGATTCAAAGTGAGAACCTGAGCAGAAGGAAACTAAGCCTCCAGGAGACACTGCTTCTCTGACACTCTGCCCAACTTACCCAGATCTTGAGCCCCTGGATGTCCGGAGCCGATCGGTCCCAAGCACGTGGGGAGAAATGAACACGTCTCAGGGCCGGAGGGGCCAAACCCTGTGCCAGACACCTCGCAAGCAAGCAGCAGCGTCTTATTCCACGCCCACAGTGACTACTAGCCCTGCCTCTCAGGTGAGCACACTGAGGCTCAGAGGCTAAGGAACCGGCTCAAATCTCAGGTGTAGTAAATGAGAGAGAGAATTGGGTTTCGAGCCTAGATTTGTTGATTTCAGCATGCCTGCTCTTTTCGCTAAAAATACCACCTTGCTATTGTAGGCAATCATCTGCTTTCAAGGACAGTACAGTTGGTTGAAGCCTAAAGAAAAAAACTCTAAATCTAAATATGAGTAAAAGTAGAAATATATAAGTAAATGAAATGAAAACTGCAAACGAAAATATAAATAAAGCTATGAAGAGCTACGTGTTACCTCTAAAATGACATCTCCTGCACTAAGTATAAAATCTAGAAGATGCCCAGGAAATATTTACAGAAAATGAAATGAAGAGGTGGGAGGTAAGAAGGGCAAGAGAGAGGAAAATACTCAAATCCAAGTAGTCTCAACTCTTATTATTTAAAGTGTGGTTCATGAACCAGCAGCAAGGAAGTCATCTGGAAGCTCGTTAGAAATGCAGGCTTTCAGCCTCCAGACTGCTGAATCAGAACCCACCTTCTACCAAATCCCCCAGGTGAAGTGCACGCACATGAAAGTTTGAGAAGTGTGGTTTAGACTGAGCACCAAACAGCAAACACCACTGGAATTCCCAAAAGGGAGAAAGCAGCAGTGATCAGAGAGGGCAACATGGAAGTGCTAGAATTTGAGTTAATCTTCTATGAGATTATGTGTAGAATTCCTGCGAGGAAATGTTTCAAATTCCCCCAGGCAGTCAGGAGCGAGAGGAATGTATGAGAAAAGGTCAGTGTGCAGGAAGTGAAGTGGGTTCAGGAGAAGCAAGCAAATCGTTCTACCCAAGGTGAAGGGGACCTGAGCAAAAATGCTTGGAATTTTCCTTTTGTGTCTTACTACACCCAGGTTCACATGGTCCCACATATAGTATTTCAATTTACAGAAAGAGAGAAAATTATTAAAATAAAGTGTATACATTTGGCATCGGAAAGATGGGTGCTCTTGGGGGATAACAGACAGCTGGGCTCTGCTAATACACGTGTGCTATTTCTGCCACCTGAGACCCATCTGCCCGATGAGCAACTCCAGTGGGTTCCATGATGCTGTGGGCAGCCACGTGTTGGAGCTCTGGTGGTCGGCAGGTGCAACACACTTGATAAAGCTTTTGTATTTTATGGGTTTCATTGGCATAAAGAGGTTCTGAGGACGGGAGTCATCTGCCGAATGTGGTTGCTATGGATATAAATAGGGAGCATGTGGTCCCTGGTTTACTGAGGTTTAAGCTGTCCGAGTGCCTTTCTCTAGATGAGGTAAATTTCAGCAGCGTCCCTGTGGTCCCAGTGATTTGCTCTGGTTATTAACTAAATACTAATCACACAGAAATGCAATGGGTCTATGGCCTTAGAAATGAGTCCTGCCTCTCCCAGTCCACGAAAACCTTTTGTTCACACAGCAGACCTTTACTGGGGTCGACCTCATGTCAGGGCTTTGCCAGCTACTGTGAATTTGGGGATAGAAAAAAATGGTCCCTGGAGTCAAACAATTGAAAGTCTGTGAGAACTTTGCTAAATGGGAAAAAGGCAGAGTTTAGTAGGAGTTTAGAGGAAGGAAAAGTCCAGTCATTCCAGAGAATTGAATGAGGCTCCATGAAGGAGGCAGGAATTAGGTAGGTTTGGTAGCATTGGTAGGTTTGCCAGGTAGACACATGAGAAAGGACAGGGATGTTCTAGGCAGAGAAAGCAGTTTGCACAAAGCCAGGAGGTATGAGTAAGCTGGAAGCGTTGTGAGCTGTAGAGGTTATAGGGAGAAGAATATGGATTTGGGAAACCAATGATCCAGGGTTCAAACAGGCTTTACAACTTGGTACTAACAGACCCTCAAAAACTGTGAGATAACAAGTATTTGTTGTTTTAGGCAGCTAAATGTGGTGGTGGAGAGGTAATTTGTTACACAGCAGTAGATAACCGATACCCTGTGAAGCTAATGAGGCATAAGCTTCAGGGCCCCTCACTCCCACTGAGCTCTTCCAAAGCCCAAGGGGACGGGGGGAGGCCTTAGCAATGTGTTTACACAGTCACACGTTTTATAAGTATGCAAATATAAGATATTGGATTTTGTAATGTTGGAGATATTTGTTAGACTTTTTAAATTTTTAATTAGTTGGGGCTTTAAAATTTATTCTAAACATCAAGTTCTAGATATAAATTTATAATATTATAAATATAAAAATTCATAAATACATAAAATTTAAATATGATAAATATATAAATATGTAAATACCAAACATACCCATGCACACAAGACATTGTGTTTAATGGTGTGTGGTATATACGATGCTATGCTTAAAGAGATGTGTGTTTGATACTGTATAAAAACAGGATATCATTTGGAGAATTAAATAAATTTCATTTCCTAGATGCAGAAGAATCCAGAGCCCTGCCAGGCAATCCCTACCCTCACATCTGTCTTTCCATTCCCTTCTTTTAACATCTCCACGCAGAGCTGTGATCCTCACCACCTTCTTTAAGGAGAGTCCAATCTTCCCAAACAGTGCGTGATTTTCTAGTGTTTCAGGAGAGGCTGGCTGAGTCATGAGGAAGAGATCACCTCCTGCCCCTCTTAGGCGTTTCCATCCCCATGTGGCCAGCCTTCTCTCGGAGCCCATCTACTCACCATCTGACCCCACCCAAAGCCCCCAGTCCCAAAGTGGGGCTTTGGCTGTCACTTGCAGACCCTTGGGAAGTTTGGTCCCATCCCTGCTTCTGACTACTTTTCTCCAGGAGATGCCTCCCTGGAATTCTAGGGAACAGGACAACCCAACACATTGCAAATTTAGGCTGGAATATCTGGATAAGCATCTCCTTAAAAACAAGCCTGAAACATGATTCCACTAGCCTCAGTAACTTTAGGTTAAAGATCACATCACATCCAGAAGCAGGACTGGACTTAACTGAAAAAGGTTAATGAGAAAAGACCAGAAGTAAGTGTGTTTCCAGTGTATCACACTCATTCCAAATAAATATGTCACAGTATGATGTAGAAATTCGTTTTGCGGTAGTCAAAGACAGGAACTTGTGAAAAAAATGGGACTGCCACAGAGCAAATGACAGGACAGCCCTGTGGACTCAAAGGAACCTGGTCATAGGAATCCGTATCTTATTCATCTGTGATTGGTGATTTAGTTTCATCAAAATATGATCTATTGCATAAAGTCAATATTGTCAGTTTGAATTGTATTTGTTTTGTAACTTTGTTAGTATACAGTTTGTAAATGTGTTTTGGCTCTAGAGTCCTGTAAGTATTATGAGCTTAAGGAACATAAATACACTTCACATTTGTTCATGTATAAGTCAATCCTTGGTGGGGGGTGTCCTGTGGGTAATTTTTCAGGTTTAAGAAATACCAGCTTAACATTTTAGAAAGTGAAAAAACAAAAACACAAAAAGGAATACTCACGATGATCTCAGTTATTCACTCATTTGTTCATTGGCTCATTCAATACCTATTTACTGGATACTGATTAGATGTTGTCAAGAATCATTTGAAACACTGGGTACAGCAATACATGTTAGGCAAGGTCATGATTCTCCTCCATCTTACTTTCTAGGAAAAAGAAAACATTTTTAGTGTTTCTAAAAGGTAATTTTAGAATGTGATGTGTGCATAGAAGGAAACAAACCAGGGTGATTTGGTAGCAAGTGGCTGGGGAGGCTCGTTTGGTTCAGTGAGTAGGACAGGCCATTCTGTGGAAGCAACATTAGCCTTGAGACCTGGGAAGGAGCAGCCTTTTGCAGAAGCCAGAGGATTAATGTTCCAGGCAGAGAGAAAAGGAAATGCAAAGGCCCTGGGGTGAAATGGCTGGAAAAGAATCCGTGGGGGGGGAGGAGAGGAGAAGTAGGCAAATCAGACCATACCAGGTCTTTTAATATATTTGAAAGGAATCTGGATTTTATTCTAGGTGCAGCAGGAAACCTCTGGAGAGTTTAGAGGGGACTGACAAGATTCAATTTAAACTGTGAAAAGTAAAATGAATTCTATGAAACAAGAGTGAAAACAAGGAGACGAGTTGGGAGACTATTGGAGTAGACCCAGTAAGAAATGACAGTGGCTGGGGGAGGGGGGCGGCAGTGGAAACAGAAAGAAGTGGATGAGTTTGAGATATAGTGAGAGGTACAGTCCACATGACTTGCTGATGGATTGGATGTTAAAAGGTGAAGGAGGGAAAGACAAGATCAGAGATGCTTTGTAGATTTTTGGATTGAGGGGTTTGTGGGTTTTTTTTTTTTTAATATAACAGCATGGATATAAAAATCATTCTGAATGGAAATATAACAAAACATTAAGACTCAATATCTTTGGATGGTGGAAACAAGGTTTCTTTTCTGTGCGTATATTATTTCTCACTGAAAATATAAGACTAATACCTTTTGTGTAATTGCCTGGTGGTAAATATCTTTTTTTTTTGGTGCAGAGTTGAGCCTCCAAGTCACCTGGGGAAGGCAGCAGTCTTTGCTGGAAGTCTCAGTAGGAGGGGCCCAGAACAGAAGACGCCAAGGATCAAGGATCGGGACCTGGGTCAACGGATGATGTTATAGGAAGTAAGGGCACAGGGAGCCAGGAAGGGAGGCTGGACTTACGAACTCAGCTGCCCAAGTCTACCTGTGCTGCATGACGGCTTTTAAAGGGCTGGCAATACCTATCTGTTCATACCGAACAATAGTAACTCTTGTCAGTATTATTATCATTATCTCTGTGCCCTGTTGAATGAATGGGGAGGTGCTTCCCCTCAAATGCACAGCTGGTACCAATCTACTCCCCTATCTACCACTCACAGCCTGAGGAAGAAACAGCACAGAACAGGGTGGCCAGGAGGTCACATCCAAATTGTGCATTTTATCCTCATTATTAGCATTCATGATCATTAAAATAGCCAACTTGATATGACAGTAAAAATGGCACAACTAAGAAACAAATAGATAAAGTGCATTTCTAAGATTACACAGCTATCTGGTGATTGAGTCCTATTTTCTCTCCATAACACTGTATTAGACACAACAGTTCAGTACTTCCCAACCTTGTTCACACCATGCCACATGTAGACACTGATATTTTTACAGGATAGTGAGGGCAATGGGCAGGGATGCTCCTGGCCTCCTACTATTCCCTCGGGGCACCATCTGCCTCAGGGCTTACACGGTCACACAAAAACTAAGTGGGTAAACATCTGGACATACCTTTAAGAAAACTGTTTACTGGAGACTTAAATGGGTGGTTCCCGAGCTTTCCAAAAATTTGGGAAATGTTTAAGATACAGATTCCCAGGCTTCATCCTAGACATATTGGTTAAATTGCTTTCGCTTGCAAGTGACAGAAGATACCCACTCAAATTTTTTTAAACAATTAATAGGAAGTTTAGGGGTTGCTCATTTTTAACGCTGGTTAATTCAGTGGCTTTGAGTTTATTCCTCCACAATGCCATGCTGAGCCTATCAGCTTTGCCTTCCAATTGATTCTCCTTGTTAATCAAACATGGTTGCACCCCTTCCAGGCATTCAAATAGTTTCTGTTATACCATGTTCAGCAATGTGCAGAGGCAGAAGGAGTTACATGTCTTTCTTAAATTTAGAACCTTCCTTGGAAACCTGGAAGCAGACATGGTCTCATGTAATTAGCCTCATGTACTTAACCTAATTAGCTTTGTGTAATTAATCACAGCTGGGTCACATGCCTACCCTTAAACAAATCAGAAGCAAGGGGGATGGGTTCATCCTGACTGGTTTATGTCACTCATGATTAACCCCTGGAGATAGAAATTCAGTTACCCATCCCTGCCTCAGTAAACACCCAAATAAAACTGGAGTTTGCCCGTTAGGAAGAAGAGTGAGTAAGCAACAATTATTGAATGCTACATAAACAAAGCCAAAATCTTTGAAAAGCCCTGAAATTTATATTAAAAAAAATTTAAGATGCTTATGATGATGAGCCAGGTTTGGGAACCACTGTTCTAAACTCAGGATGGCTGCTAGCCCACTTGTGGCCTTTGTGTGAACTAACAGGAAACATGCGTCCTTCAGGATATGTAACCTTGTGAGTGTACAGCTCTGAGCAGAAGGCAGTTTTGTTTGAGTGAGAAAAAGTAGCGCCTTCCTACTCATCTCCACATCAGAGAGCAGAACAAGGGCTAAATTTTAATCCCCCAATTCTTCTCCCCTCACTGTACCCAGTAGTGTGCTGGTCAATGTTTAACAACCAGCTCTCTGATTTGTAGAGGTTGCCAGTTTCTATAGTGTACATATGCCCACCATGGCCAAGTTTAAGCTACTGATGTAATGTCACTGAACATGGATTTGGGAAGTGATGTCCATAATCAGTGCTCAGGAGAGGTTGTGTCGGCATCAGCACACCTTGGCCGTGGACACACCCACGTAAAGAACACAACCTGCACAGCCAAATGCAACACCAGCCTGTAAGCACGCTTTGCTCCACACAGGGAGAAGCTACCAAAGTAAAGCTATATAAAACTGGCAAGAGTTTATAAAAATACTGAGTTCCTAGTTCTAAATACAAACCCTGGTAACTGCATTTTAAAAATCATTGTTTCAGAACCTCTACCCTACCTGAAATGGTACTCCACTTGCAAATTAATAATGAACAGAAACTTCATATATTTTAAGAAACACAATGATCAAAAGTATAATTTATTACTCATTAGTGTGAAAGACAATCTGATATAAAAAAGCAGAATTCATAAAAGGCTAAATAAAAAAATGAATCACTTTTATAAATAAGGTCAAAGAAAATGATTATATCTTTGAATTTTGTGGAAAGCACAAAATTTATTGTAGAAAAATCCTATCCCTGATGCTACCTGATAATATAGAGGAACCTTAAACAATCTATTACACAGTCATGCAATTTTTCCTTTGCCTCAAATGCTTACTTTAAATCTTGCTTTATATGAATGTAGATATGTGCCTTCTTTTTATGTTGGCATGGGGACCAAAATTAAGGAAGCTGGTATAGCCTATTGTGAAAAGTATCGTCTCTTATGTAAGGCTGCCTTGGATGAAGCCTCAGTTCTGCCAGTGGTATAATTCTGGTCCAGTCACTTAACCTCTCGTAACTCCAGTATCCTCATGGGTAACATAAAGGTAGTGACAGCAACTGTATCATAGGGCTTAAAAGAGGCGTAGATGAAATAAGTCATGCCTGCACTCAGCACCGCGCCCAGCACACAGTACACACTCCAGAGACATTAGCCCCGGGGCACTCAGTCACACGGGCAGATCGGTGACCTCTAACCTGTGGACTTCCATCCAACCAACCAACCATCATGGTCGCCCCACTAACCACCTCTCAGAGTTTATCTTCTGCTCAGAGGGAAGGAAACCAGGAAGTGACAGTGATTGAGCAAGCAGTCCATGTCAGACCCACAACAAAGTATTCTAACTCATGTGTTCTTTCTGTATCTCACAGTCATGACTGTGTGACTGTGTATATTTCTTCCTCCTCCCTGCTCACTCTTTCTAGTTCTCAGAGGATTTTTTATTTCCTCTACCCCCACCTCTTACTGTGTATTTGTCGCCCATTAGGACTTAAAGAGAGAAGAAGCCACTGGCCCAAATGGCGAAAAGATGGATTGCTATGTATGTTTATAAAATGCAGTGCCCTTTGTTAGTAGGAGTGTTTTTTGTTTATTTGACCTTTTTCTTGCAGAGATCAGGTAGACCAGCTAGGCAAGGAGTGGGAAAAAGTGGAAGATAAACCTGGACAGGAGACTATGAGAACCTTTGGTTCAACAGTGGGAAGAAGAATTTTCCATTATGAGGACCAGGGAGCTGAGAGCAAGCAGACTCAGGGCTGTGCTTTACCAACTAAGGACCACTTCTGCCCACTCCCACCACTTCTCCATCATCTATGGACAATGCCCTTTTAATGATCTGGCCCCTAGGGTAAGCTTCCAGAGGGAAGGCTGATGGGCAGCTTCTGTGGGGATAACCCCGTCCATAGAGGCACTGGCTGGGATCAGTGGGAAGTCCCCTATGAGTCATGGCTGTGGCAAACACATCACCCCCATTACATATGCATTAGGGCATGGATTCTACATCAGGGTTTCTTGACCTCAGCACAACTGACATGTTGACAGGCAATTCCTTGTTATTTGGAGCGATCCTACGCACTGTGGTAGCACATGGCCCCTGCTCGTAACAACCAAAAATGTCTCCAGACATTGCCAGATGTCCCCTGGGGAGCAAAATCACCCCTGGGTGGGGGGCAGGGAACTAGTATTCTACACAATAACCTCATGACAGTGCTACAATCCCCACGGCACAGAAAACGACACTGAAATACAGGTATTCAGTAGGTTGTGGGACCAGTGAATAGTTCGCCTTGTCCGAGGCATGTGTTTTCTTTACCATTCTGCCTCTTATCAAGGGACTTCAAAATCTAGCTCAGAATCTTGAAGACGGTAGGCATCTCATAAACATTTGTTACATTAATTGATAAATGAGAAAACTACATGATTCTCACATTGTAATACTCTTGATTCTAGTCCTCCATCAAAGTATAAAGAAGCAGAAATTTTATACTAAGTTAACAAGAACCACTAAGACTGAAGAGGTGGTAATCAGCCCTGTTCATATCAATGTACAATGGAATCTCATTTGGAGGGGCCCAAATGGCCTGAGGTTATTTTGAAACTACTGACAGAGATGAGAGAGATCACACCAGCCGTGTGGCAGGCCTGGGACATAGGTGGTCGATAAGCAGAAACTCTTGCTGTCATTGTTATCACTACCCACTTGGGTAAACAGTCTGCGTATCTGTACCAGATACATCAAAGAACAGTAGGACGCCATCCCTTCCTTCCCTATATGAATAGCTGACGTGTGTATTACATTCTTAAAAGGAGAAGAGCTTTGGTCTGGGAGTCAGGAGACCTGGATTCCAGTCATGACCCTAATTAGCTACGGGAATGTAAATGTATCATTTGACCCCTGAGACTGTTTCATTGTCTGATATTTAGAAGATTGAGATACAGGATGGCTCAGAAATTTTCTGATCTCTTGTTCTTTGAACTTCTGTATATGAGATTACCATCTGCTGCTGTATTAAAACAATCCCCTCTAAGCCATTTCAGTGAATTGCTATAGAATTTAGATTAGAGCTGTAAAGATCAATAACCAAGTCATCAAACATGTAAGTTAGCTCTCATCACTTGATCATTTCTATGCATGGCAAATAACTTGGATTTAAATATTTATGATTTTGCAGCCAGTTCAGGAATGTAGTCTTTCTGTTGTGTATTGAATAAAAATAATCAACGGAAAATAATGTCTCTCATCAAGCCCAGTCAGACTGGATGCCTTAACTGCAGACACAGCAGATTTTCTTTAAATCAACCTTCAACATAAGGCCTAAACTTATAAATACTCAACAACCACTCATTCCTGTGGAACCTCTCGAATTTCCGTCTCTGCTCCTGTGTTTCGGCCTTCTCTCCATTTTGAATATTCTATCAACTTTCAAAGCCTACTGCAGACAGACAATGAGGTCTCTCGAATCTTCTCACAAGAGGTGACACTTACTGCCTCTGAATTCTTTCAGTCAAAAATGTTCAGTCAAAACACATGGATCGAGTATTTCCTCTGTCATATTCCCTGGAGCTCAGAGCAGAGGACATTATTACCGAACCACACAGACGTATATACAAGGTGCTGTAAGAGCATCTATGCACTGCAAGACTGAGGTGAGGTTACTTGAGTAAATTACGGTAACGGTACAAGAGAAGGGAGATACGTAGGCGAAAGGGACAGCCGATACCACTGCTTTGTTCTTTAATCACCACAGCTTTAGTAAATAAGACACTGCTTCAGAAGCATAAACTGTAAGAGCATAATTTATAAGCCTGTAGAGAAAGGTGAAGGATGATTGGTGTAAGGTGGCATAAACCAGTGCAAGTTTCATGAGGGGGTGGACATGATCAGATTAGGATTTTATAAGAGAACTCTCTGACAACAGCATGCAAGACAGAACAGAGACAGCTAGGAGAAAAGAGGGAGAATCAGGAGGCTGTTAGAGTGACACAGATCAGATAACATGGTGGTGAGCACAACGGCAGTAGTTAAGTGAACAGGAAGGGTAAGTTTAAGTAGTTAAGAGGTAAAAGGGTAAGTTTAAGTAGTTAAGTTTAAGTAGTTAAACTTAAGTTTAAGTAGTTAAGTAGTTAAGTTTAACTTAAGTTTAAGTAGTTAAGTAGTTAAGTTTAAGTAGTTAAGTAGTTTAAGTAGTTAAGAGGTAAAATCAACAGAACTTTATTGAATGTGGTGATTCAAGGGAAGGCAGGAAGCCATGATGATATCTTGATTCCTGGCTTGGAATAGGGAGTGAATTACGGAGGTTTTCACCTACTTGGGGAATTCAACAGGCAGAGCAGATCTGGAGGTAGGATGGATTTAATTTGAGGTGTTTTGAGTTTAAAGTGCCAATGGCACATGTCAGTGGAGATGTCCATTAGGCATTTAAATCCATAAAATCAGAAGCTCAGAAAAGTGATAGGAGCTAAAGACATAGATTCTTTAACTGTTTTACTGTGAAATATAGCACACATCCAGAAAAGCAGATAAAAATAAACGTACGGCTTAATAAATTATAAATTAAACATCCATGCAACTCCCACCCAGGTCAAGAAATACATCACTTCCATTTCTGAAGCCACATGAATACCTTCTCCTAATCACAACCATGGCCCTCCCTCCTAACAGAACCACTATCTTGATTTTTATGGTAATCACTTCCCTGTTTTATTTTCTATTTTTAATACCTAATTATACATTCTTTTTTTGTGTGTGTGCGGTACGTGGGCCTCTCACTGTTGTGGCCTCTCCGGACGCGCAGGCTCCGTGGCCATGGCTCATGGGCCCAGCCGCTCCGCTGCATGTGGGATCTTCCCGGACCGGGGCACGAACCCGTGTCCCCTGCATCGGCAGGTGGACTCTCAACCACTGCGCCACCAGGGAAGCCCTAATTATACATTCTTAACCACTCCAGCTTAATTGTACCTATTTTGACCTTTATAATGACATGGAATGCTTTTTTTTTTTTTTTACGTCTAGTGTCTTGCTTGCTGTGGTTCACTTGTTTTCACTAGAATACAGTCTTCACTTTTAGTTTTTGCTGGTGTATCTTTGAGTTGTTTTTGCTATTATGAATAAAGCTGTTATGATCACAGTTATCCTTATCACCTGGTAGACATTTCTGTTGGGTGAATAACTTGGAATGGAATTGATAGGTCAAAAGATTGCATAGTATCCTCAACTTTAGCAGAAGACATCAAACTATGTTCTTAGTAACTGTACCAATTTACACAACCATCAGCAGTAAATACATAAAATCACACAACCTCACCAACACTTGATAATGGTTGCCTTTTTAATTTCAGCCATTCTGGTGAGTATGTAGGGGTATCACATGTGACATTTCACCGATAACTAATAAAATTGAGTGCCTGTGTATTCATTTCCATCATCTATTTATGAATCATTTAAATATCCTCTTTTGTGGAATGTCTGTTCCAATATCTTGCCTGGTTTTTTTTCTACTGGTTGTATGTATTTCTGTTATTGATTCATAGGAAATGTTTATATTTTCTAGATAAAAGACCTTTGTTAGTTACATGTATTGCAAACATGTGTTCTGCCTCTGGATTTCTTTTTTATTCTATAAATGGAGATTATTGTTGAACAGAAGTTTTAAATTTTCCTCAAGCAATTTGATTGTTTTGGTTTTCACATTTAGAACTTCAATTTATCTGGAACAGATTTTGCATATGGCTTGAGGTTGGTATCAAGTTTCTTTTTTTCCAAAAAGCTATCCAATTATTGCAGCACCAGAAATCAAGTGGTCGTGTGTGTGTGTGTGTGTGTGTGTGTGTGTGTGTCGGTTTACGGGATCTCTAGTCTGTTCAAATGACAATTTTCTATCCTTTAATTACAACCTTGCTATCTTAATTACTGTAGCTTTAAAACAAATCTTTATATTAAGTAGAGTAAGTTCTCTTTTTCAATAATGTATTGGCTATTTTGGGCCCTTTCTATCCCATATAAATCAAAAAATTCTTCACACAGACACATAAACCATTGGATTTCGATGCGGAGCACACTGAATCTATAGAGACATTTAGGAAGAATAGATAGTTTTATTATATTGAGTCTTCCAATCTGTGGAAATGGAATACTTATCCATTTACTTCAGTTTTCATTAATGTCTCCCAAATTTTCTGTATAGAGGATTTGCACATCTTTGAGATCTATTCCTAGAAGTTTATTTTCTAACTGTAAGCAGCAACTATTTAAACTTTATTTTCCATGTGTTACAATACGTAAAAAATGAACTGCTTTTAATTTTATTTATCTTAAACCTAACAATCTCACTAAACTCCCTTTTTAATTTTACAAATTTCATTGTATATCCTCTTAGATCTACTAAAATAAAATCATATCATTAGCAAATAAGGACAGTTTTATTTCCTTATTTCCATTCTTATAACTTTTATTTGTTCTTCTCTTACTGCAGTGGCTAAACCTCTCAGGGTTAAGTTAAAGTGGTGAGAGTACATATTTTTCTTGTTCCCAGTCTCAAATGGAAAATCTTTGTCATGAATACATATATAAAATCCTTAACAAAATGTGAATAAACAGAACTCTGTAATATATCAGAAGGGCAATACATCATGTCCAAAGTGGATATTTCAGAAATGCAAGTTCTTGAGTCAGATTGACCTTTCGTGTTTCTTTTTAGTCATATTCTTTTCAGATTTTGCTATTCAAGTTATGCTAGACTCATGGAACTAATAGGAAATATTGTTGCTCTTTCTTTTCCCTGGCGGATTTGATGGAAGGTTTCTTTCTTAAATGTTTTGTAGAATTTGCTGGAGAAACCATACGATCCTGGAGTTTTCTTGGTGGGAAAGTTTGTACTTAGGGACCCATATCATTAATAGCCACAGGCCTTATACAATTTTGCACCTCATTACGGCTAAATTTTGCTTCTGTGAAGGATTACTTCCCCTGCTAGTATATAATCTTCTTGAAGGCCAGAACTGTGTCTCCAATGCACATCTTGGAACATGGCACATTGCAGATGCACAATGAATCTAATTGAAATAACTACATTATTCATTTAGGAGTCATTATGAATACTTAACCCCAACACATTATGTATGTATTCTGTTTTATGGCCTTTATTCATCTCACTGACATTGGTATGGGAAAGGTCAGTATATTCTCCAAGGACTAATAAGAGCAACAAGAATTTATGAGCACTTAGTACAGGCACATCAGCCGTCTGGGTGTGAGATGAAACCAAGCAAGAGGAAGCCTTGGTGACCTGTCTGAGGAGCTTTCAATCTGGTAGAGGAGGCAAAAACGCACACGCCCGTTTAGAAAAACAAAACATTTTCCTTTCTAGTTCTTGAAAAACACGGACTTTAGACTGCATCCTTGTTTTCAATGCCTGCACTTATCAGGCATAGCTCTTCAACAAGTACTCCTTTGAGAAATCTCAGGATTATGCTGTCCCCTCAATAATTTAAGTGTTCTATTATGTAGTAACTTTTACTTGACTACTGGGCTTAAAATTTTATATTGCATTCTTTAAGAGCCTGGCAAAGTACTGCAAAATAGGCAACATGAAACACCTTGGAAACACTTTCCTAATAGCAGCATCACTCTCATTCCCTGGTGGGAAGGGAGGTGAAGCAGGGTTGTCTTGACAAGTATAGGTCCTAGAAAACCACAGTAGAATATGGGGCTTCTCACACCAATTGCTCTCTGTGCCTATAACCAGAAGGCTAGGACCACAGAGCAGATTTAGAAGAACACATCTAACCCATCAGGAAAGCAACAATGTCCCCGGTGGGGATTAGGGCCAGAATCTGGAATGAAGGGTCAATAAACAAAGAATGGTGGAATTCATAAAACAAGGAGACACAGATCAAGACACAATTCAGGAAGGAAATCCAGCGAATACTGGAGATCACTGGCTTTGGTCCTCAGCTGCTCCTGGCATTGTGAGCCAGATTTATTTAAAGAATCTATCATAAAAGAATTAACTTTTGACGGAGGGACAGCATGATTTCTAAAGCCAGAGAGGCTAGGTTTCAGTCCCACCTTGGTCTCTTACTAGTTGTGTGATCCTGTAAAAAAAAAAAAAAATGTAATTTATCTAATTTTCAGGTTCTTCACCTGTAAAAATTAAAAATAACTAAATCTCAAGGTTGTAGCCATAGTTAAATGAGATAGTGCATGTGAAATTTCCCATCACAACACTGGGCATATAAAAGGCAATTAATAAATGCTATTTCCACACCACAACTTGCATTAATTAAGGTAATATTGATAAACAACAAGGTCCTACTGCAGAGCACAGGGAACTCTATTCAATATCCTGTGGTAAACCATAATAGAAAAGAATATGAACAAGAATGTATATATATGTGTAACTGAATCACTTTGCTGTACAGCAGAAATTAACACAACACTGTAAATCAACTATTCTTCAGTTTTTTTAAAAAAAAGTATTAGATGCTAGAGTGGGGAAACTTGAATTTTAAGAGGTGTAACGCAATAAAAATTCTTTGCTCAGTTACATCACCGTCCCGTATGGGCATTTGTGGGTGAGCAGCCTTCTACCATGTATTCAGGGACTCGAGTTTCTTCATCTTGCGGAGCCCCCTGTCCTAAGTTACCAGCGCCCCCCCTTCAGTCCGTGAGGGCGAAGGGAGACTCTGAAGAACGCACACCCACTCCTTACACATTTTGACACGGAAGTGATGCAGCAGTGGCATGTTTCAGGAACCCTGAGATAGGAGACTCTGTTCTTATATAGGGATTCTGGCAAAGCTGCCCATCTTCCCCTCTGGAGACCCATTACCCTCATTACTCTGAAATGTGAGCAAATCTGCTCTGGGGAGGAAAGGGAATCATTTCTATGTTTATCACCCAAATGTGATGAAATTTGCTGTGGAAGGAGTCACCGTACCTTTCCAGTGCCATTTGCTTATATAAACATTCTAGAAAAGACAGTCTGAAATAATTTGGCCCTTAGTACCTGGATGTGTAGAAAGCTGAAAGAGTCAAGAATTGTTTCCCAACACTTCTAATGCTTATTTTTGTAGACAGAGAAAACTGACATTTACAAAGTTGACTACCTTCCTGGAGGCCACCTGATGGCAAGCAGTGAGTGGAGAATCTGAGGTACATCCTTGGTCTCCTTAGTCGCAAGGCTCTGCTCCTTCCCGTGAGGAGAGGCATTTGAGGATAAAGGCCGATTTTTTACAAATTAGGAGGCTGGCACTCCAACAGTGTGCCTTAGCTGAGACCATTTAGCGACCAAAAGATAAAGCCAAGAAGACTTAAACCCAGGTCTCCCTTACTCTCAGACTGTTGATACTGCCCCACAGGGTTCAAGAGGTAAACTCAGATAGTAGCACAGGTACACAGGTACACAGCCTACCTGCAAATCCCATTCTCCCATTTCTAACAGAGTTTGAGTCTTGGTCAGTTCCTTAACCTTTCTGCAAGTCAGATCCCTTTTCTACTCACTGGAAAAAGAGACCTTCACTGTGAGGTTATGGTGAGAAGTCAAATGAAATTCCATACTGTAAAGCAAGCAACAGTCCCCAGCAGTGTATAGACTCCAAGCATGTGGGGAAGAACGAGAGCTGGGGAGCTGTACTGTTCTGGCTGCTCGAGCTGTTGTTTTCTATCTGTGTGGCTCTCAGCAATATAGCCGACATTTCCTTGACTCAGTCAAAGCATTTCAACAATGGGGATAAAAAGAGCATCTATAGGCTAGGATTGTTGGGAGGACTAACTAAGTTAATACAGATAAAACACCTAGAACAGTGCCTAGCATGTCGTAAGGACTCAAAAAGTGTTAGCTCTTATTAGATATTATTAGATTATTAGATATAGTGTACAACTGGAAATGTGATAGTCACCTATGCTACCGCTCTAAGGAGCCCCTCTACTCGGAAGACCTCCTCAAGGACCTGCCCTGGGAGGGAGGCACATACCATGTGGCTCTTGGTCACCCAGCCCTCTTCCATCAGAGCAGCTCTGCTTTTATCTTTATTACTCCTTGTCCTCTGTAGATGGACTTCCTCCGACAAAGATTTCTGTGTTCAAAGTAAACAGAAACCACTTCCCTCTGTTTTGCTGCTTCTTAACTAGACTAGAGCTTAGATAATTCACTCCGTCCTCTCTGGGCTTCAGCTTCCCCATCTGTAAAGTGGTGGGAGGGGAGGGGAGGGGAGGGTGGAGAACAATAATAATTCTAGCTGCCTCCCCCCTCACTTTCTGTGACACTAACATTATACATCTTCGGATGGATAGCGCTTTCGCCTGTTCCTAGTGACTTACGTGTTAATGTAAGCGATCGTGCAGGTGGGTCTGGAGGGAAAGAAGCAGGAGGGCAGGAGGAATCTGTGGGGCAGCTGAACAGGACAGGCTCTGCCCCTGCAGTGAGTGGCAAGCTGTGTAGGATGCTTTAGTCAAGCGGGTAATAATAGGAACACCGGCTCTGGCGATAGATCACCCCATGTCCTCAACCTTGTGATACTAGTAACAATTTTATCTCCAGCTGTCAGTCTCCTTTGTCTGTTTCCTCAATGGATTCCTACTGCAGTGGGGCAGAACATGTTTGCTTACTGGTTTGTTGTACATTACTAACGCAAATAAGCCTACAATAGGAATAGCGATAATATTATACCTATGTATATTCATCTAGAAATTTCCCTATTTATTTTTTTAAATAAATTTATTTACTTATTTGTTTTTATATTTGGCTGCATTGGGTCTTGGTTGCTGTGTGCAGGCTTTCTCTAGTTGCAGCAAGTAGGGGTTACTCCTTGTTGCCATCCGCGGGCTTCTCATCACAGTGGCTTCTCTTGTTGCGGAGCATGGGCTCTAGGCACGTGGGCTTCAGTAGTTGTGGCTCGCAGGCTCAGTAGTTGTGGTGCACGGGCTTAGTTGCTCCACGGCATGTAGGACGCTCCTGGACCAGGGCTTGAACCCATGTCCCCTGCATTGGCAGGCGGATTCCCAACCACTGTGCCACCAGGGAAGCCCCGTATTCATTTTTAAATGCAGGAACAAATTCCAGAGGTATTAAATGACTTACCAAAGAGCTCTTATCTCTGAAGTGGCAAGAGTGTAAGTGGAATCCATGTTTCCAAGTACCTAGTCAAATATTCTTCTCACTCATTCCACTTAGTCATGTACTGATTAAAACGTAATGGTCAAATGAGGTTATGTGGCTGAAAATTGACCACTGAGGGTGTCAGGACTTCCTCCTGAGATAACAGGATCTTTCTGAAAAGTCCTGCTAAGCAGATTTAATGACGATCAACAACCGGCGTCAATAATCATTTGAACCACAAAAAATAGATTATCTGAGATGGGCCTTGGTTTAGCATTTCAATGACGTCCACACGATTCAGAAATGGCCCTGGAGAACTCCGATGCTAAGAGGCTAAAAACAAGTCACAGATATAACTGTGACACTATGAACAATAATAATGATATATACTCGACCGTTTTGGTCCTAGAAACACTATAGAATTTTATGCCCCAAAGATCCCTGAATGGTTTCTAAGCTATGCAGAGAAAGGAAAAGCAAACAGAATAAACCATAAGAGCTTAAGAGTGGCAAATAAAACCTTCTATCAGGTAAATGAAACAAGTTGATATATCATTAAGTGGAGTTTACAGACTTGTCTGTGTCTGGGTCAGGAAGCCAGCCTTCCTGGCCACGCTCCAGGAATCGATAAGAATCTGCGCTGAGCCATAGCAGCTTTCTGAACGGAGGGCAGTCCCAAACATTTCTTGACAGCTTCGTCTCTACACAATGGCTCGAGAGAGTTGAGGGGCTGCAGATTAGTAGATTAATTGTATGATGTCTGCACACAGCGTGAAAAGTCCGAGGAAGCATGGAGTCAGGTGTCTCTTGGGGAACACCGGAGCAACTAGCCTAGAAGAATAAATACATGAATGTTCTACCTCGAGACCCAGCCCAGGGCAAACATCTTCATTTGGCAGCGTCTGTATTTTGACTGTGATGTGTTCAGATGCCTGCCGGGCACTTCCATTGAAGGGTTCAGCGAGCATCTATGAGCACGGGCATGCATGTGAAAGCGCTTTATAAACTGCAAAGTGGGTGAAAGGAAGGAAGAGTCATTATCATTCATTAGCACACTTTCAAGATCACGCATATGATTGAGCTTTAAAAATAATAGATTACTGTCCCTCTCTATCTTCTGAGAGTTTTGTTTCGCTATTATAAAGAAAGGACCGTGCTTCTACCTTTTTGGTTTACACATTTTCCTTAAATGTGTTTGCACAGATTTTTCAAACATAGAGAGGAAATTTCCAATTTGACTGCTTCCTATGTTCCTGGGATTATGGTCCTCTTTTCTAATCATCATGACAGCCATGCAGAGGCACAGAAAGAGAAAAGAGCACGTCTATGATCAACCAGGGGAGCTGGGATTTAAAGTGAAGACTTCTCACTCCACGTTGCTCATTTCTAGACCTTGAGGACAGGTACCTTTGATGGGGCGCCTGCTACACACCAGGCGTTACTGTGTGTTTTACATAGAGTATCTCAATTATTAGCTTTATTTTACAATTAAGAAAATGGGAGGTCAGAGAGGTTAAGCAACTTGCCTAATGTTACTGCTTATAAACAGCAAAGCTGGAAGTGAACTCTACACGGATCTGGTTCCAAAGCTTCTGATCTGTCTACCACTCCATGCGTCCCATCTTGTCCATACAGTCAGCGATCCAGATGAATGATGGCATTTGTGCTTCAGGGCACATTGATCAGGTATTTATTTTATCTTTTTCATGTTTGAAGTAGCTATTTTAATTTTGGATTTTAACAGGACAGTAAGAGGATTTGTTGAAAATGACTGAAGTTTCACTATGAGAAGATCCCCATGTAAATTACTAATAATGACTTGAAAATAAAAGCCCATAGAAAAGTACAAAAGTATATTCATATAACTCGTGTGTGGTACTTGAAAATCCTTTCTCACTGAAGTTGCTGTCCTGAGTGAGACTCTTCTCATTTTTCTGCAGCTGAGGCTGTAGCCATGGAGAGTGTTTTCTTGGCAAGTTACAACCCAGGCCTCAGGAGCCCTCTGTGGTTTCTTCAGGGATTGCACAGGTCTGTCCTCTCCCTCTTTTTGAGCTTAGTCTAACCAATAAAAGTACCAGGGGCTTTGCTCCTAAACTGTCTTGTGTAATTGAGCTCTACAGCTTTGTCTCGTGCTTTTCCATCTTTTTTTTCTTTCAGATTTTTAGATAAATGTCACTACTGAGCTGAGCCATATTAGAACCTGAGGCAAACGAAAAATGTGTACGTGTTTTTCAAGTAAGGCATACCTCGGACATATTGCAAGTTCAGTTCCAGTTAAAGTGAATATCACAATAAAGTGAGTCACACAAATTTTCTGGTTTCCCAGTGCATATAAAAGTTATGTTTACACTCTAATATGTCTATTAAGTGTGCAACAGCATCATGTCTAAAAAACAATGTGCATACCTTAATTACAAAATACTTAATTACTGAAAAATGCTAACCCTCGTCTGAGCCTTCAGTGTGTTGCAGTAGTAACATCAAAGATCACTGATCACGAATCACCATAACAAATATAATAATAATGAAAATGTTTGAAATATCACGAGCATTACCCACGTGTGACACAGAGACACAAAGTGGGCGAATTCTGTTGGGAAAATGGAGCTGAGAGTCTTGATCAGCACAGGGTTGCCACAAACCTTCTATTTGTGAAAAACACAAATCCGCAACGTGCAGGAAAGCAAAGTGTAATAATGTGACTTATGCCTGTAGTGTTTAATGGCTGACTTTTCCCCAGAATATTAAGGCAGTTGAAAAAATATTGAAAAATTTGAAAGTAGGAAATTAAATTTAAAATAATACTGTGAGTAATATTTATTAATATTAGTAATATAGTATTACTATATTACTAATATTAATATAATATTAGTAATATAGTAATATTTATTTTATTTATATTCAGACTTTATTATAATTTTACTTCCGCTTAAGTTATTTTGAAAAATGTTTGAGGGCTTCCCTGGTGGTGCAGTGGTTAAGAATCCACCTGCCAATGCAGGGGACACAGGTTCTAGCCCTGGTCCGGGAAGATCCCACA
This sequence comes from Lagenorhynchus albirostris, assembly GCF_949774975.1. Classification (NCBI taxonomy): domain Eukaryota; kingdom Metazoa; phylum Chordata; class Mammalia; order Artiodactyla; family Delphinidae; genus Lagenorhynchus; species Lagenorhynchus albirostris. The sequence continues at coordinate 78,693,201 of NC_083107.1, read as the reverse complement.
TGCCGTGGAGCAACTAAGCCCGTGTGCCACAACTACTGAGCCCGCGTGCCACAACGATTGAAGCCCGCGCCCCTAGATCCCGTGCTCTGCAACAAGAGAAGCCACCGCAATGAGAAGCCCACGCACTGCAACAAAGAGTAGCTCCCGCTCGCCGCAACTAGAGAAAGCCCGCACGCAGAAACAAAGACCCAATGCAGCCAAAAAATAAATAAATAAAATAAATTTATTTTAAAAAATGTTTAAGATCACCAGTTGGTCAAAAGAAATGATCAGACATGGGAATTCTCTCAACTGAAAACAACATAAGTCGAGAAATCGATTTTGAAGGTATTATTCATGAGTTTGCTTCTATTAGAGCCAAGGGTGTCTATTTTGCCTTTTGCCTACGCTCCACTATGGCTCACAGGCACTGATGAGCAGATACATGTGTAGTTTCTTATGTTTCCCTACAAGGTAGCATACTATGGACACTTTTTACACTTTGCTTTCTTTCATCCTGGAAATTACTCATGTCAGTTCATAAAAGGTTCACAGATGCTGAGGGGAGCGAACTCTGAAAGGTCAGGCAGAGGGCACAATGCCCAAGCCAGCAACTTTGCCACATCAGAGGTGTGCTTGTGAAGATGTCATGAAAGTGTCCCCTGAGACGCAAGGCTGGCATCTGTGTCTGGCATCAGGAAGGCACTGATGCCAGATTAAACCAGTCTCCATCTTCCTTCCTTCGGAAAAATATTCCTCACCACCTCTATTTGGTTCTAGTAAGTCTACAATTATAAGCATGCTTTGCCTTATAGCAGAGACTAGAGGAAGGAGAGATATCTGATCCTCACCCTTGCAGTTTTTACCTTTATAATGATAAGACAAGGCATAGAAAGATGAACCTGGGAAAAGACAGGATTTTTCCCCAAAGCATAGAGAAAACTTGCCTACGTTTTTCATGCCTCCTTTTCCAGGGTTCCATACTTAGCACTGCAAACTGGAAAGGTCCTCTCCAATAGGACGTGTCTATGCTGCCCACCACATGGAAAGAAAGAGAAGATGATGTAATCCTCAAAGAGAAAAGACCAAGCAGAGGACTATTTTTTGTCTTTAATTTCCCCTCAGAAGGTTATGGGAGAGAGTGATGCCTTTCCCAGACTAAAAATAGGCCATTAACAAATGACATGCTTATAGTAGGAGTTTGATAAATTTTTGTTAATTATACGGTTAAAAAATGCAGCAATATGCTCTCATCCTCTGTCCAGAGAGAGCCATGTCCGTATCATCTGTTTTTCTTCAGCTGCCTATCCACACTTTTGTTATTTTATCATTCACGTGAACCATTCTGCCTCTCCTAGTAATAATATTTGCCTACATAGAATCTAAAATTAGATTTCACACGGGGAGATGGGAGGCATAAGCACAGCAGTGACAACGTATACAGTGGTAAAATGTGTGTGAAATATGTCAACTTAAGCATCTGCCTAACTTCACGTTTACATATTAAAGATTCTATTGAAAGACACGGTAATTTTTTTTTTTTTTTTTTTTGCGGTATGCGGGCCTCTCACTGTTGTGGCCTCTCCCGTTGCGGAGCACAGGCTCCGGACGCGCAGGCTCAGCGGCCATTGTTCACAGGCCCAGCCGCTCCGCGGCATGTGGGATCTTCCCGCAGCGGGGCACGAACCCGTGCCCCCTGCATCGGCAGGCAGACTCTCAACCACTGCGCCACCAGGGAAGCCCAGACACGGTAATTTTTATGCTTAGTCCAGATAAAGGAAATGAAAAGAAGCTACAAGGTGCTATACACATCTGTTCTTGATATGCATTTTCTTTTCCTTTGCAAATGTGTCCACGTCTTCTCCAGAAAGCGTTTTCATTATATTTCTAACTAATAGAGCAAGGGTAGGAGGATACTAAATATATGCATCACAAAGTTAGTATTAGTGTTGCAGTTTATATTTTGTTCACTTACTCTGAACAATATATTTCAAATGTTTAAATGCTTTATGTTTGCAATTTCTCTTGCCTCCTTTTAACATGTAAGACACACAAGAAAATTCATCAACATGGATACTTAAGTCAAAGTTGCTCTGCACTTAGAAATGAAAACAGTGCTAATCCCTACGGAAAAAGGCTAGGAAGTGATTCCTGACATACAGGCAATGTCCATGGGCAGAATGCTGGGGCAAAATGTCACTAAGATTCAGAGCCAAGAAGCAAGAATTCCTACACCAGCTCTACCACTACAGGAAACGTATCTGTGGATGAACAGATCAACCTCTCAGGAGGTCTCCAGCCTCCCCCTAAAAAGCTAGATATTAGAACGTGAAGGAATTTAAATACAACAAGAGAATGGAGCATTGGCTATCCACCCAGAGATGGGATGACTCTTGATGGCAGAGAACACAGAGACCCTCAGGGCCCAGGATGCCCACACCTGCCTTGACCTTGCCAGGCATTCTCCCCATAATTGCAGGCTTTATTCAAAGATGAATCAAAGTACCAGTTTTTATAAAGAATTTGACTTGTGCTCAAACTTCAGTGCAGAGCTGTGTTACAAACAAAACCAGAATATAAGAGGCCCTAAAGGACTCTGGGAAGCATTCGCTCACCTTAAACCTAACCCACACCAGCATCAGCATCTGACCCTGAGGTTGGAACAATGTAGCAGATACGGAGAGAGATGGAGAGGCTCAGTCTGCAGTAGAAAGAAAAGCCGCTCCTGTGTACGTGACCTTTCACAAGCACACTCCCCAGAAATGAGTCCCAGAATCTGAGCACATCAGAACTGTGGTCACTCACCCGAGGAACAGGATAGGGACAGGATAGGACGAGGGATAGGGGAAAGAATAGAAACACCATTCTGTGTCAATATTTATCTTAAAAATGTGCCATTCAGAGTTGATTGATGTAACATCATTTTGTACTTATGTCAACAAAAATTTATCAAGCACCTGTTATGTGCATGCCCTGGTCTAGCACTAAGGATATTGTGGTGAGCAAGACAGCCCTGAGCAGGGGCTTCCCTGGTGGCGCAGTGGTTGAGAGTCCGCCTGCCGATGCAGGGGACGCGGGTTCGTGCCCCGGTCCGGGAAGATCCCACATGCCACCGAGCGGCTGGGCCCGTGAGCCATGGCCGCTGAGCCTGCGCGTCCGGAGCCTGTGCTCGGCAACGGGAGAGGTCACAACAGTGAGAGGCCCGCGTATCGCAAAAAAAGAAAGACAGCCCTGAGCTCTTTCTCAGGAGCTTACACTCCAGTGGGAGAAGGCATGCAATACAAAAATAAATAAAACTGTAAATACTAACAAGTGCTAAGAGGGAAATAAAGAGGGTGACAAATGGAAAGTAGGTGGAAGATCACTTTTAGCAGTGTAATTGGGCAAGGTGTCTCAGAAGAAATGTCGTTTGAGCTGAATGGTAATAGAATTCAGCCATGTAGAAATAAGAGTAAAGATAGTTCCAGATAGATGTAACAGTAAGTGCAAAGGCCCTGAGGTGAGAGGAAGAAGAAAGGCCTCAGTGGATGGTGAGTATGAGAAGAAGAGAGAGGGGGAGGACATAAAGTCAGAAAGAAGGCTAAGTCTAAGTTATACAGGGCCTTGAAAGCCATGTCTGGGATTGGGGGTTCTAGTCCAAGTTCCGTGAGAAGTGATAGACTACTTTTAAAGAGGAAAATTACATAATATGATTTCTGTGTGAAAATATTAGTCTTACTGCTGTGTGGAGAATAGAATTGGGCTGGTAACAAGCCTGAAAGCTCAGAAAAATCAGTTGTTTAGGCAATAGGTAATAGTAGCTTGGACTAAAGTGCTGGTAGTAGAGATGGAAAGAAATGGAAATATCTGAGATATATTTTTTAAAGTAGAATGATAAGAAACTTGAATCCTTCCTGCAAAGATCTGGAACAAGGCAAAGATGTCCTTTCTCACCACTCTTTTTCAGTAATCTACTGGAAGTACTAACTAATACAGTAAGACAAGAAAAGGAAATGAAAGTTATACAGATTGGGAAGGAAGAAATTGTCTTCATTCACAGATGTCATGATCATCTATGTAGAAAATCTGAGCGATTTAACCAAAAAAACCTCCTGGAACTAATAAGTGATTATAAGATGCAAGGTTAATATACAGAAATCAATCGGTTTTCTATATACCAGCAATGAACAAGTGGAATTTGAAATTTAAATACCATGTGCATTAGCCCCCAAGAAAATGAAATACTTTTGTATAGATCTAACAAAGTATGTACAAGATCTATATGAGGAAAACTACAAACCTCTAATGAACAAAATCGAAGAAGAACTAAATAAGTGAAAAGCTATTCCATGTTCATGGATAAGAAGCTCAATATTGCCAAGATGTCAGTTCTTTCCAACTTGGTTAATAGATTCAATGCAATCCCAATCAAAATCCCAGCAAGTTATTTTGAGTATATCAACAAACTAATTCTAAAATTTATATGGAAGGCATGAAAGACCCAAGATAGCCAACAAAATATTGGAGAAGAACAAAATTGGACTAATACTACCCAACTTTAAGACCTACTATGAAGATACAATATGAAGACAATGTGATATTGGCAAAAGAATAGACAAATAGATCAATGGCATGTAACAGAGTTGACAGAAATAGTCCCACACAAATACAGTCAACTAATCTTTGACAAAGGAGCAAAGACAATACAACGGACCAAAGATACTCTTTTCACAAATGATGATAGAACAACTTGACATCAACGTGCAAAGGAATGAATCTAGACACAGACCTTACATACTTCACAAAAATTAACTCAAGATGGGTCACAGACCTAAATGTAAAACATAAAATTATAAAACTCCTGTAACAGGAGAAAACCTAGATGACCTTGGGTATGGGAATGACTTTTTAGATAAAACACCGAAGGCACAATCCATGAAATAAATCATTGATAAACTGGACTTCATTAAAATTAAAAACTTCTTTTCTGTGAAGGACAATGTCAATGTCGAGAGAAAGAGAAGACAAGCCGCAGACTCACAGAAAACATTTACAAAAGACACAGTTGATAAAAAACTGTTATCCAAAATATAAAAAGAATTCTTAAAACGCAACAATAAGGAAACTAACAACCCGATTTTTTTAAAAAACGGGCCAAAGACCTTAATAGACACCTCACCAAAGATGACATAAAAAGATGCTCTACACTATATGTCATGGGGGAAATGCAAATCAAAACAACAATGAAATACAATTACACACCTATTAGAATGGCCAAAATCCAGAACACTGACAACACCAAATGCTGCTGAGGATGTGGAGCAACAGGAACTCTCATTTTTTGCTGGTGGGAATGCAGAATGGTTCAGCCACTTTAGAAGACAGTAGTTTCTCACAAAACTAAATATACTCTTACCATATGATCCAGAAATCATGCACCTTGGTAGGTATCCAAAGGAGTTGAAGACATATCCACACAAAAACCTGCACACAGATGTTTATAGCAGCTTTATTCATAATTGCCAAAATTTGGAAGCAACCAAGATGTCCTTCAGCAGGTGAATGAACTAATAAACTGTGATACATCCAGACAATGGAACAGTACTCAGTGCTAAAAAGAAATGAGCTATCAAGTCATGAAAAGCTATGGAGGAACCTTAAAGGCATATTATACTCAGTGAAGGAAGCCAATCTGAAAAGGCTACATACAGTTTGATCCCAATTATATCAGACTCTGGAAAGAGCAAAACTATGGAGACAGTGAAAAAGATCAATAGTTGCCACGGGTTTGTGGGGGAGGGGAGTGACAGGTAGGGATAAATAGGCAGAACACAGAGGATTTTTAGGGCAGTGGAAATATTCCATATGATTCTATAGTGATGGATACATGTCATTAGCTATTTGTCCAAACCCGTAGAACGTACAACACCATGAGTGTGAACCCTAATGTAAACTACAAACTTTGGGTGATCATGATAAATCGATGCAGATTCATCAACTGTAATGATCCACTTTAGAGGCGGATGTTAACAATGGGAGAGGCTATGCATGTTCGTGAGCAGAGAGTATATAGGAAATCTCTGTACCTTCCTCTTAATTTTTCTATGAACCAAAAACTGTTCTTTGAAAATTCTTTTTAATAAAAGTAGAATGAATAGATTTGCTAATGGAAAGGATACAAAGAGTGAGAGAAGAGAAGAAAATCAAGGATTATACCAACACTTAGGTTTGGGGATTGAATAATCAGGTAGGTAATAATGTTCTTTTCTGACATAAAGAATACCCGAATACTAGAAGTATGAATGAGAAGGAAATAGAATCAAGAACCCTGTTTTACGTCTGTACACATCCACAGGAAGATGTTCAAAAGGCAGTGGGATGGACAAGTTTGGAATTCAACATACATGTAAGGACTGGAGACATAAATTTGGGATTCATCAATATACAAATGGAAGTTAAAATCCAGGTTGCCTATGAAATCTCCTAGAGAAATATTTTCAGTATGACAGAACGGTGTCCAAGATGGAGCGTTGGAATCCTCTTACACTCAGAAGTCAGGGAGAAGAAAAACAGGCAAAGAAATTAGACAAGCAGAAGCCTGTCTGGTAGGAGGGGAAGAACACGCCATCAGAGTAGGCAAGGAAGTATTATCAGGAAGGGAGATGACAGCTATGTGGAATATTGCTATAAAGTCTAAGAAAATGAAAACAAAGGAGAGTCCATTAGAATGACACTTGGTAATCCTAACAAAAAAATTCACTGAAATGGGAACAGAAACTAGATTGGAATGGAAAACAACGGAACGGACAGTAAAGAAATAAAGTGAAACAGCAACTTCTTTGAGAAGTTTGTCATATAGAAGAGCAAGGAATGGGACAGTAGAATGTGGGTGTGAGACCAAGTAACCCAACCCAGATCAGATTTCTAAAATACAGAGCATGTCATCCCTGGTTTGTCACACTCATGGCTCTCACGCTCCTCAAGATAAGCTCCAGACCCCACTGGGCTGGCAGTAAAGAACTTGACAGCCAGGCCTCAAAGGATGATTCCAGCTTAATTTCTGCCCCTCTTCTTGTCCTTCTGCCTGTCTTTCTGTCCCTCCCAACAATCTATGGTACATTCCTACCATGATAGTCACCAGTCTCCTATCGATTCATTCTCTTTCAACCCGTTATGCTGTCATACATGCTGCTGCTTCCACCAGAAATGCCTTTTCCCTTCCTAATTCCACAATAACTGAGGTTCAGTTCAGATTACCTCACACATGAAGCCTTCCAGCACACCTGCAACTTGCTCTCCTCATCTGCCTCGAGCAATTCTCCATCAGAGACTTTATAATGATCTGTTCATGGGCTGTTCATTGACTACACATTTCCTGAAGACAAGGACTGTGTCTTTTTCCCTTCTCTATAACTTGTACCTAGCATAGGCCTAGAGCTTGTAAGTATATATGACATGAATAACTGTACCTACTGATACGATAAAAATAATTTTAGGCAATTTGTTCCACACCACCCCTATCACACCTAGAGCCAGAATCGGCACTGGATTATCCAAACTTAAACACCATTCCTTTTCCTCTCCACCTTCTTCAAAGACAACGCTCAAGATGAATAAAATGGGAGAAGTATGTTAAACGAAGGAGAAAGAAAGTGCTGAAAGCTCTGTAGAATCCCAAGGCCATAAATGTGTGTTCACTATTTTTAACTTCTGGAGCCTGGGGGCCTGTTTCAGACAAGCTCCAACCATCAGGAGGTCAATATTTCCTGTAAAACTGCAGAGTTCTGAAAAATATAAAGAAATTAAGGACAGGGTCCTTGTTTTATTTGAATTGAAATCCAGGTAGATAAACATGATCCCAAAGGAAATGTAACCTTCTTTAACTGATTGACAGGAAAACAAATTTGTCATAGCCAGACTAAGAAACCCCATGAAATTTCATAACCCTCTTGAATATGTCTGGATTGACATCTTTTTTTTAAATGACAGATGTTCTAGAATGTCCCCTGCTTCTGAAGATGGTATGTGAGAAGCTTATAAGAAGCACTGAGCAGGGAGGGCTAAGATGCATGGTGGTCCGCTGGGAAGTAGCGTCTCTTTTGCCTGTTCATGGCACAACATTGTCCACTGGGAGACAGAGAACCTTGCCATCTTCCCTCTGCCGCATCCCCAAGATCTGACTGATCACTAGATCTTCTCCGTTTTAGATTCGCATCTCTAGAATCCATCACATCCTCTCTACACCCAAACTCCAGCCAATCCCTCTCTAGCCTGCTGCATAGCCCCTAATTCATCACACCATCTCCTTACCGATCATGTTTTCCTCTTCATTGCCTTCTCTTACCTTCAAAATCAAAACCAAGCTGCTCATCTTCTAGCAAAGCCTTCAACAATCTGGCCTGCCTTACTGCTAACTATTCCTTTTCTCAAAGAATTGTACAATGGAAACGTATTAAATTAGCCATTTCTGTCTCAGAATGCTCTCTTTTTACATACTCCCCGCATTCTCTCTAACAGGACTGGAGGGAGGTCAGTGAGAACAACATCAAGAAGACTTGTACTGAGAGGTAAGATTCTGGGGACTGAGCTCGACCAGATGAGCTGTTTTCCCTGGATGGTGAGTGTATGAGTACCAGAGAAAGTCTGAGATGTGAGTGATTGAGAAGGATGTTTCATTCTTTAAAAACAAAACAAAACAAAACAAAAAGCCAGACAAATGTTAGCTGGGTGTGAGGTCCAAAGAGTAGGGTGAAGTTATGAGTGAGAAAACCAGTTATAAAGTCAGATGCCAGGAAAACTAGGAAAGATCTGGAAGTAGAGTATGAGGTTAGTCAAAGTGAGTAGCTCTGAACAGAGTCCGAGAGTCACATGAGGGGTGGGGGCTTGCTCTTTGCTGAATGTTCTGACACTTTCCTCCCTATGTGCCTGTGTTTGGGCAATGTCCCCAGACCAGACTTCCTTGTTGACCTCCACCACCAGCTGTGAAACCTTACCCACACCATCAAGGCTCATCACATACCTCTACGGAAGGAGGTACTTTCTTAACCCCCTTAACAGAGGTGCATCCCTCTCCCTTTGATTCCTAGGGCATTTTCTGTGCCTTTCTCATGGCCACTTGATAGTGATTTATTTAAGCTTGACTATCTAGTGGGTAAGAACTCTGGCATCCAGCTTTGTAACCATACAACCCCTACTTACGACTTTATACACTGTTGCTGCTCAGCAAATGCTTCCTTCATCCACCACTTAGAGTGACACAGCACCATCAAGAAAAGAGCAGGTTTTGCTAAAGTTTTCCCTGAGTACTCTGAATGGAAACATTTGTTTGCACCAACTGACTCCACACTTCTTTGAACATAAAAATCCAAGCTGAAAGTCTCCAAATCCAGGGTGGGCCTCTTGTGGAAGCATGAGAATGAAAAGAATTCCTTGACACCAAAATGAGTCCTCAGAACTGACGCACAGAACATATTCCTGTGGTTTCCAGAAATCCAAGAGAGAGATCCAGACCCCATACAGTCCTACCAGGCATGGAACATTAAAGAACAGATGTATTGGCCTGGGAGAAAAGGCCTTTCCAGATTTAATTTCCAAGCCTGTCAGAGGAAGGGCAGTGGAATCTGGTGTGAGATTAGAAATGCAATTCCTCCCATTGCTAGACGTGTGAATTTGACTATGTTACAGAGCCCTTCTGAGGTTCTAAGTCTGTAAATGAAGATCATGAAAATTACCTTACAGGCTAAGTTGTAAGCAAAACACATACTTGAAATCACCTGGACAAAGTAGATGGTCAAAAAATTCATAAGTCATTTCCCTGCAAGGAAACCATATACAACAGTTAATTGAAAGGATATTTTTAAATTGTAAGATGTTCACATTATATGTGTATGTACTTATGTGTGAGTATGGGCTCTAAATAAACTAAAATCATTCCAGAATATGTGTTCTGAAGTAATTAACTAAGCAAGTTACTTAAAATGTAATAATGTACAAGTTCCTGACAATGTAGTCTTCCAAAGAAAATACAGACCCGCTCCTTGCAAATGCTAATACCTATCTGTCCTTAATCATTTCCCCCTCATCTGGGGAGACTATGAAAAGAAAACTTTATCCTTTGTTCCTAATTCCTAAGGATTTTGTTCTCTAGAGCCCAAAGATTCATTTTACAAAAGAGATAACGAAAGACTTTTAGCCAAGGAAGTAGAATGTACCATGAGGTAAGATATAAATTTCCGTATCTTCTACACACAAAAAAACCCTATCTTAATAACGGCAAATGGCCTTAGAAAAAAAGTAATGCTTAGTATATGGCATATTTCACAATTTTTTTTTTTTTTTTTTTTTTTTGCGGTACGTGGGCCTCTCACTGTTGTGGCCTCTCCCGTTGCGGAGCACAGGCTCCGGATGCACAGGCTCAGCGGCCATGGCTCACGGGCCCAGCCGCTCCGCGGCATGTGGGATCTTCCTGGACCGGGGCATGAACCCATGTCCCCTGCATCGGCAGGCAGACTCTCAACCACTGCGCCACCAGGGAAGCCCTATTTCACAATTTTTAACTTTTTTTTAGCACTCCTAAGCACTTTTTACTGATAAGGGTATTACCTATGTATTATCTATAAGAACTTGAAAATTATTTTGCTGAAAGTTACAAAGTTAAACATATTAATGGTACTTGGTAATCATGCTCTCTTAGAATAGCAGGCACTAAAATCAAAGTATAAAAAGCCTTAGACTTCAGCTTCAAAAACACCCCTGTGTAAATGAAAGATTATTGGTAGCAAATCTTTTTTAGAATAAAAGGATTAGGGTGACTAATTTCTGTAAAAGTTACCACCTTCTTTCTTGCCAAGTTATTCCTTGAGAGATTTGAAGCTGAAAGGAAAGAAAGATTTTGAAACTGCTGTATTAGCATAAATATACCACATCTAAATTTTTGGTTAATTCTTCATGGCCACTGGACGAGAGAAGGAAAACGACAATACCACTTTCCTAAAATACGTAATACCTAAAATTCCGCTCCACATACAGATACCTACATCTGACACAGAAAAGCCCCTAATAAATATTTGTAGGAAGAGTGGCTCATCCTAGTTGGAAGAAAGGGAACACACAATTGTTGAAGACATTTACTAACTGCAGGCATTTTGCCAGAGAATTTACCTATAGGATCTTAATCCTCAGCACTCCCTGTGAAATTTATACGGCCATCCCCATTTAAGAAGTAAGGAAATTGTGCACGGGGAGTAACCCAAACATTCTTACCTAGTAAATAGCAGAAACTAGAACTCCACGATCCCAAAGCTATGCCTTTCCCTTCACTCAGGACAGCCTTGATTCTTTCCCAGAATCCAGCTCAGGAGGAGGGGTCGGGCCCTCACAGCACGCGTCTTCAACCAAGAGAACCTGGGGCTTTACCTAGTCTGCCATCACCACGTTCTACAGTTTTCTGTAATTCTCAAGGAGGCAAGAGGCAGCTGTGGTGTAATGTGAAGAGCAGTGCGTTTGGAATCAAGTAATGTAGATTCAGGTTGCAGCTCTGATGATTATTCACTGGCCAAAATCGTTTCCCCATCATTTCATCAAGCCTCAGTTTCCTCTTCTGTAAAACGGGACTGACACTTTCTCCTAGTATCATTGTGAGACAAACCTATTAATAATCACTCTGTGCTATAATTACCTGACAGGCCACACAGAACCCAGGAGATGCTCAGTTAAAGCATTTTTAAAGAAAATGAACCCAGAATTGGCAGTCATTCCTCACGCATGAGTCAATGACTTTGTTGAAAGTAAACCTTCTTTTCCAATATAAAGCCTTCAGCATATAGAATGGTCACGTGAAGATACAGAGGGAATAGGAAAGACAGAAGAGTGAACAGGAGGCAGCAATAATCGCTTTACTCACCCAGAGGGAGTCACAGACTTTCCATCTCCTCTGACCGTGAACAGAAAGAAACAAATAAAAACACCTCGAGGTCACACCAAGAAAATGTTGCAATCTCAGGCTAAAGCATACACAAAAGGATGCCCTACAATTGTGGCAAAGTAGATTGCCCAGGGGAAACAGATCAAGAATATGTAGAACACCTGATTTCTCCTCCCTGTTCTGCTCCTATATCACTGCCTAATTTTAAATCTCTTCTCTTCCTTGGGCGTTCATTTCTTCTTCTATACAAATGAAGTATTTGGACTAAACTGTCTTTATGATTATTGTATTTATGTAGACTTCTTTAGTCCTAGTTCACTTTGTTTTAATTAGGAAGTTCTGCTTAGCTTTAGAAATGTCTTCTCAGCAACAATGGATTTGATAATATCATCTTTTTTTCTCTTTAATTTTGTGTATGTAATAAATTGTGTTTTGGCTGGCATCAAACCATCTTGTCTTTGCATTTGGGGGGTAAACCCTGCTTACCATGGTATATTATTCTTTAAATAGTCTGCTTAGATTCTATTTTTATCACTTTATTTAGACTTCTAGCAACATTATTCCTAACACTTGTCTAACGTTTGCTCTTTTCTTGTTTTTTGTCCTTCCTTATCAGAATTAAGTGCTGAGACTGTGGTCACTTCTTTAAATGAATTGGAGAGATCTTTTTCTAAAGCCTGGGATCATTTAATTAACATTAGGATCTTCCATCCTCTAAAGGTTAGGTTAAAAAAAAATGGTAGCTGCTCATGAAGTTTTTTAAAATTTTTTGATCACTGATCTTTCTAATGTCTCTTTTTGTTAACAGTAGTTGGATTTTTCAAGTTTTCTACTTCTTCTTGGATTGGTTTTGGTAATTTGAATTTTATACGGTAATAAAGTTACATGTGTAAGGAAACAGTTGAATGTAATAGTCCCTCTTTCTTCCATTCATGTGGCTATTACCCTTTCATTTCTAATTTTAAGTATTTTTATTCTCTCTTTTCCTTCATTAGATTCCTAAGGCCTTTATCCATTTATTTGGCCTTTTTCAAGAAAGTGGCTTTTAGATTTACACATCCTTTCTGCTATTGTTTTGCTTTTTATATCATTTTTTCTAACTTTTATCTTTGATATTTCCTTCTTCCTAGTTTCTTTTGTTATATTTTCTAATCTTTTAAGATGGGAAATAATTCCTGTATTTTTGTCTTTCTTCTTTAAAACAAATATGTTTGAGGCTATAAATTTGCCTTTGTGGTCAGCCTTAACTCTGTCTCATAATTTTGTCAGGAAGCATATGTTGTTCTCCATTTTTACTCAGCAGTTTCGTTCTCCACCTTTCTCTGCTCTACTCTATGCTTCTGTAACTCTACCCTAATGGGTTGTATCATCCAGGCTCTCTTGCTGGTTAGATTTCAGTTGGGTTTGGCCCATGGGAGGTATCAACAGGATGGAGGAAAGAGGAGTTCTGCCCTACTCCCTCCTGTTCCATCCTAGCAGCTTTTGCAGTGGTGCTGGCTACACTCCTCCCAGGCAGCATCTCCTCCATAGCTACAGTTCACACTCTAGTCCTCCAACATTATTTCTTCACTTTGTCTCTTCAAAACAGAGAACAGCCTCCCACTGTCACTCGTTTTTGGGTGCCCCAACTTTCTTGCTTCTCTTAACTTTACTGAAAGCTTTTAAATAATCACTTCACTAAAAATCTCTACAGTTGAACCATCAGAATGGAGTTCTGCTTCCTGCTAGGACTCTGACCAATACAAAATATTCATTGTTCTCTAAACAGTTTATTAATTCAAAATTGATTTTTTTCTTTTATCCAGTATCCAGATATTACTTAGGAAAGTATTTCTTAATTTGCAAAAGTTAAGACTCTAAGTTTATCTTTTCTTTAACTATTGTTAGAACTGTAGAGACTCAAAAAAAGTATAGGTCTCATGCATGTCTACTTAATAAGTTACTAGAGAATATGCTCTGTCAAGATAAGAAAGTTAACCAAGAAAGAATTTATGGGACCCAGAAAACAGGATCTAACAGGCAGGAGACTAAGAGATTTCCCAGTGATACGGATGGAAGTCCTCAGATGCCAGCGATGCAATCCAGAATGGAGCAGGAATATTGGGGCCACCAAAAGGACGTTTCTAATAACAAAATATGGAAATTTGGAACTGATGTCTTATATGTTTGACTGCACTGAGGGAAGATTTATAGGTAATTTGCAGAGCTTAGAAAAAATTAGTGGTAAGTACCTAGATAACTAAGCACATGAAATAAATAACTCATCATTCAAGGAAAAGTGAAAAATTGTCTGAAAAAGGAAATATCAGATAATACTACATGGCTCATATGTGAACAATGTTTATATGACTATAAAAATATAGACATTGAATACTGATCTAACCAGAAGCTGGAATATCGCCATGCTAGGAGGGAGGGAAGAGGGGAGGTGTAAGCATAGCAAGAAATTAAAAGGGCACTAAATCCTTAGTTCCACAATAGAATGTCAACTCACAATACATAAACTGATAAATTAAAAAATGGCATAATAAGCATATTACTTAGGAATCTGGAGGTAAATACCAAGAGTAGCTTATAAAGTTGAGAGAGGTTAGTTCTGAGAAGCAGGACTCAGGAGTGTAGATGAGAGGGGCAAAAGAATTGTGCTGTGTGTTGCTGTTATAAGCCTTCTTATTCATCTGACTTTTTAAACTATGTAACTACATTAATATAGCAATGGTATGACTTTTTAAACCATGTAAGCTACGTTATACTGATAAGTTAAAAGATTAAAACAGAAAAATAAGGAATCTAAAAACTCAGGTATCCCTCACACAGGCAACAAGGAAAAAAGTTATTTGGGGAAAAGTGAAGCCATTAACACCACAGTATGAATTACATTAATTATCTCCTATGTCTAAACCTCAGCAATCCATTGATTCAGGATTTCCTGGGAGGCTCTTTAAGAAATGTGGGGAAGGAGTGTAGCGTAGCCCAACTCTGCTCCTCAAAAATATTAGAGACCTGGCTTCAGTTCGGCGAAGACACACTGTTTTATATTCATAATATCAACATTCATTATACCTAAATACCAAACATATATGTATTATTAAATGTTTCAAATTTGATAATTTACTGCTTGAAACTTAAGAGCAGTTTTACTGTTTTTTCATAGCAGTTTAATTTTTCCCTTAGTCATTCTCCATCCTACACTCTCACACTTAACAAATCTTTCTTCAGTGTTATGGGGGGGACATGGTTTTATAGCACATATCTGGAAGCCCATCCTTAGCACAACAAAACAATTAGCTGCTAAGAAAAACACTGAAGAGTTCTCCTGCCATTTATTTTGACTTAAATTCTGTGTTTTAATAATAGCTCAGCAAAACAGGAACACTGACTGTGTATCAGCACTGTAGCTGTTGAAGCTTCTTTTCAGACTACGCCGGACCTTCTTAAGCATACAAAAGACAGGAAGCTCAAGCCTGCAGACCATTACAATGGAAATCTACAGACCATTAAGAAGATGAAGTTGATAATACCAGCGGTATGGATCACAATAAACAACTATAGTTTATTCACCAGGACGAGTCTGTTGATAATTTATAAGCTTCTTAATAGAAATATCCTAATTTTTCATTAAAATTCACATGAAGTTTGATCGCGTAATGTGAAAGAAAGGAAAGACCTCTAGTTCAGAGATTTACAGGCCTTAGTCTGAGGACCCTAGAGTTGGGGGGAAATAAGTCAGGAGCATCCACGGCAGTCAGGGGCAGCAGGCAGTGGGGGGGCTACGTGCCTACAGAGCCCTTCAAAGCCTGCACACTTCCGTTTTTATTCATCATTTCACACATGAAAATGCTGGCCCCCAGGAAGGAAAAAAAGTCACCCAACATCACACAACTAGCAGGTGGCAAAGCTTGAACCAAATTCAGGTCTGTGGATTCCCGGTTTGATGTTTTGCCACTGTCTTTTGCTGCCTTTCTTATTTTAGGTGCTTTTCTACATATAGAAACTAAAAATGTATCCCTTTCTAGAGAGTTATGCAGATGCTACTACTCTGCATTTTCCCTAAGGAAAGAAGTTTGATAAATTATTTAAATATCCACTTTTCTCTGCTAAAATGTACACCATGTTTTTCTCTAAGTAAAATGTGAAAACAATTATTTTACTGAGCCATTTATATGCATCATTTTTCTTCTTAAAAGCTTCCCTTCTCCCATATGCATTGCTCTGGAAACCTCTGGAGATAGTATAATGAAATATTGATTGCCCTCACTCCCATCTCCACCTTATTCCTATTCTAATGACCCTACGACTCCAGAATAATTTTTGTTGAGGAAGCACTAATTCAGAAATCTGTTTCTGCTTTTTTATAAAAGACAGAATATTACATTGACCAGGGACTGTGCACCAGCATTTCAGCACATTAACTATTTGGAATGTCTCCTACTGGGACATCACATCTCATTAACAGCAAGAACTTTGAATTACTGGATTCAGAAGGGATCTTTCAATCTCCAAGAGATGATAGAATCAATAAGATAGTGATGGTTAAAAAGCAGAGTTTGCCCCCTGAACACCCCAGGAAAAGCGCTGATCCACACCTGCTTTAGCTCTAGCCCTCCCACCAAAGCCACGAGACTCACACAGTATGCACAGGAATGCTCCTACACAAGGACACTCCTTCAAGACCAGGAGAGGTAACTGTTTCACCTAATTCAGAGACAAACACAGAAAATCAAACAAAATGAGAAGACAGAGGAATATGTTCCAAATGAAAGAACAAGATAAAGCCCAAGGGAAAAAACCCTGATGAAACAGAGATCGGTATTTTACCTGATAAAGAGTTAGAAGCAACAGTCATAAAACTGCTCACTGAACTCAGGAGAAGAATAGAGGAACACAGTGAGACTTCAACAAGGAATTAGAAAATGTTAAAAAGAACCAATCAGAGCTGAAGAAAACAATAACTGAAATGAAGAATACAGTAGAGGGAATCAACAGCGGATTAGGTGATACGGAAAAAGGCGTAAGTGACATGGAAGACAGAATGGTGGAAATCACCCAATCAGAAAAAAATGGTGGAAATCACCCAATCAGGAAAAAGAAAAAAAGAATTTTTAAAGATGAGGATAGTCTAAGGCACCTCTGAGACAGTATCAAGCATACCACATTCACACGATAAGGGGTCAGAAGGTGAAGAGAAAGAGAAAAGGGCAGAAAACATATTTGATGAAATCATGACTGAAAACATCCACAATCTGGAGAATGAGACAGCATCCAGGCCCAGACAACACAGGAAGTCACCAACAAGATGAACCCACATAGAGAGAAAAGGGAACACGACTGCACTGTTGGTGGGAATATAGATAGGTGCAAGCATTATAGAAACTATTATGGCGGCCCCTCAAGAAATTAAAAATATAAGTACCCTACAATTCAGCAATTCCACATCTGGGTATTTATCTTAAGAAGACAAAAACACTAATTCTAACGGATATATTCACCCGTTCACTGCAACATCATTTGCAATAGCCAAGGTATGGAGGCAACGTAAGTGTCCATCAACAGATGAGTGAACAAAGAAGATGAGGCATATAAATGCAATGGAATATTACTCAGCCACATAAAGCAATGAAGTCTTGCCATTAGTGACAACATGGATGGACCTAGAGGGTATTATGTAAAGTGAAATTAGTCAAAGACAAATACTGTATGTTTTCATGTATGTGTGGCATCTAAAAAAACAAAAAAACAAATATAACAAAACAGAAAAAATCCTCACAGATACAGTGAACAAACTAGTGGTTGCCAGAGGGGAGGAGGGGGGGAGCATGCGTGAAACAGGTGAAGTGGATTAGGAGGTACAAACTGTCAGTTACAAAACAAGTCACAGCACAGGGAATATAGTCGATAATATTTTTATTAACTCTGTATGGTATGTAATCTATAAAAATATTGAATCACTATGTTGTACACTTGAAACTAATATAATATTGTAAATCAACTATAATAAAATAAATCAAAATAGATTGAGAGATAATAAAAATCAGATTTTGAGCTTTGAGAGTGAGGAGGAATCCCTTGAGGCTCCACTGTTCGGGTGAAAGTTCAGCTCCTGGACGAGACTGGGGGTTATGTGCCTTTCGCAGCACATCCCAACGCTCCATGCTGGACACTTCCCTGCTCGCACCAGATCCGGATGGGGAGCAGTGCTGAGGGAAGGTCCCAGGTGTCTGTGCAAAGGTCCCATATCAGTTTTGATCTGATGAAATATGTTCTGGATTTAGAATCAGAATTACCTAGTCTAAAAGGCCACTCCATTGCCTACGGAGTCAGTGATCATTTAATTAACTTCTCCTCAGTTCTCCCATTTGTACACTACTGATAAATAAGGACTACACTTTTATTGATGCCGTGAGAATTCAAACAGATAATTCATGTTAAATGCCAACATATGCCTACAGATCCTCGAGAAATGTAGTCTTTTTTCCCTTGTTAAGAAAAGGTAAAAGAAAAAACAAACAAACAGAAAAACAGTGTTACTGTTTCTAGAGAGACACTGGGTAGTTTTTCCCAGTAAGACTCAGGAGGTGTTAAGAAATCAGTCTCCCATGGATGGTCATTACGAAATAGATCTTTTTAAGAAATTATGCCAGTAAAACCATGAAGTAGCAGAAGCAGAGAAAAAGGGGTCCAGACTAGAAGGGCTGTTCTGCTTTTCTACTACTGCATAATAAACCACTGTAAAAGTTAGCAACTGAGAGCATCAACTGTATTGTTTATCTCATGGTTCTGTAGTTTGAACTCATCTTGGAAGTCCTATGGGTGTCACGTGCCTTCAGCCACATGGTGGCTAATGGGAGTTACCTGGGAAACTGGGACAAGTGGGCCTCCCTCCCTGTTCCGGTGGTCTTGGTGCCTCTCCTGCCCATGTGGTCTCGCCAGCAGGGTAGGTGGACTTCTCACCTGGCAGCTCAGTGCTTCCAAAAAGTATATATTCCAAGAGGGAGGAAACAGAAGCTCTTCAGGCCTTCTTAATGCCTGGACTCAAAGGCTGAGAACGTTATTTCCTCCACATTCTGTGGTAAACCAGTCCCAGGCAACAGCGTACTTCCAAGAGGTGGGAACCAGAGATTTATCCAGACCGGCCTTGGGTCCTCTGCAAAGTCTAGATGGCTGATGGCCCCGATTAACAGTAGCTCAGAGTCATGCATACCCAACAGATGCATTAAATGTCAACTGACTGAATAAATACAGAATTCTCCTTAGTCCAGATTAACGGCTCAGATCTTGATTAAATAAAACCAAGAAGAGTTACATTTGGGGCTGGCATACCTGCAGCCGCTGCCATTGGGAATGTCGTCAGGCTCAGCGCCCCACAGTCTCTTCAGGTAGACTCTTTTCCACGCCCCTTTAACTAGCAGCTGAGTTGATGGTCCATTAAGGAGCTTCCAAGGGAAATATTGCTGATTTTACCACCCGGTATTTTCAAAGTGAACATGCGTGTATGCGATCATAACCAGTTTAACTCGGAATTGTGTGTATGACTGCTGTTTTCAAAATTCTTCTGCTCATCCTTCCAGACTCTTTAAGAAGCAGGATCACAACAGCTTTGTTTTGTTTTGTTTTGCTTTTTGCAGCCCCAGGTATCAGGTAAATGCTGCTCTGGGAAAGAGGCCACCTAGAGCAGCCTGGAAAAAGGGATACCCCCACAAATCTGGGTCTCTCTCACCTGCTGCCTGCTTCCTGGGAGCAAAGTGTTTGCTTCTATAAAGCAAGGATCTAGTTTAAAAGGAGAGAGTGGGTGGAATCCTCACCAAGATATCAGTGACTACTGCTACATGTTCCAGGAGATCAGGTTATAAAAGGGGAGGGAGACATAACACCAGAATAAAAGGGCACCCTAAAATGTAGAGCGGGAGCATGGAAATGAGGGTCTGGAGGCAATATTTCAGTTACATCCTCCCCCTCTTCCCCAAAAGCTGAGCCTGCCTCAGGCTCGAGTTAATAAGGAAATGTTGACTCTATAAAGTGACTCACGGCCAATTCTTCAGAAAAGACAACCTCCCACCCATTTTCTCAGTTTCTTCCTTCCCCAGTCCTTGGGACTTTTCAGCCTAATACTCAAGGGGCCCTCCATGATCCATCCTACCTTTCCACCCTTCTGTTTCAAGATACACAGGAGACCCAACAAATATTTGTGGAAGGAATAAAGGTGGGAATGATACCATCCCTTTCCCACTAAACATGTCTGACTTGGCCACACTAAAAGACTTACTATGGTCCTTCCCCCCTCCCCACAAAAAAATGACCACTTTTGCCTTTTTTTGTACAGGTGGTCCCCTCCATCTGGTATGCTGTATCCCACAAGGTTTCACCCCTGAAATTATATTTGTACTTCATAGTTTGGTTAAATCCCATGTCTTTCAGGAAATCTTCTCAAATCTCTGCATCTACAAATAATCCCTTCTCTTCTAGGTTCATCATTACTTCTAAAATAATAACTCGAATTATGCCCAGTGTTATCATTAATCTGACAAAATTTTCTGAATGGTAAATTAGGAACTGGGGGATATAGATCTGAATAAGGTAAAGTGCTATTCTCGAGGAGCACGAAATCTAGTAGATAGAGAAATTTTTAAACAGTCACAATATAGTATAATAATAACAAAAGTATACATAAGGTTTAGAAAGCAGCACAGAAAAAGAAAAGAAGAACTTTGGAGAAAAAGCAAATATCAGAAGAACACTTTGAGAGGAAGTAGTGTAGGACTGAGGATATGGAAAGAAGGCATTCCATACTCCATACTAACCATTGGCAAAGTCTTAAAGATTGAATCTCCATGCCAAGTTTGCCATTACATTTGGCAATGGAGGTTGTAACTGATGCTAGAGGTCAAGAGAAAGATAGGGATCAAAGTAGTGACAGCCTTGGGTTCTATCTGAAGGACTTGAACTTCTCGTGGAGGTGACAGAAAGTCATTGACAGGTTTTAAGCAGAAACGTTATTTCTTGTCCATCTTTGTAACCTAGGGTCAACAAGTACAGTGCCTGGAAATAAAAATAACCATACAGGCATATATTGAGAGTTTTCTGTGTGCCTGACACTGTGCCAGGCACTTTGCATGCATTAGTTGGTAGGCACTCAATAAACGTTTGCGCCATTGAATTAAATGGAATTGCAGCTCCATCCCAACCAGCCTGAGTGAAAACGGAAACTCTCATTAGAGCTTTAGCAGAGAGAGCTGGAAAATTATGAGTTTAAAGAAGTTTAGTAATGAAAAAGTATCAGAATAAAAGGGAGACTCTGATTATTCCTCAGCTAAAGGCCAAACCAGAAAGATTCAGGTAGTAAAAAAAAGGATGGGTAATATTTTAAGTGGTAGAAGAGCTAGAGAGGGTTTTATAAACACTTTAGGGAAGAAATAGATAAACCACAGAGAAGAATGGGTCTTCTAATAAATGAGTAGGAAAAGAGAATTAACAATAAATGAGGACAGCTGAAATATTGAACTCATCCTTTGCAAGAAAAATGAGAGGAAATAACTCAGATCCTGAACAAGTAATAAAAATCTTGCAAAATACTTAATAGGGATAGAAATCTGGTGAGGAAATACTCATTAAAGTTAATTCATCATTTTAAAATAGACAGCTCAGGGCCCTCACAAGGTGTGTTTCCACCAAGAATCAGATCAGAGTTCTCTCCTTCTTCAGTATGGCTTCTGAAGACATCGACCCTTAGAAGACTGAATGTGCTGCAAGATGGTCCACATGTGGTTGTGGCCCTTGGGACACTGCCAAGGAAAGGGGATGCTGGGAACTGCAGGGGCATGTGGGGGAAATACCAGAGTGGGGAGATGACTGTATTCTCATGATGACTCCCTCCCCGGAGTAAGAGCACTGCTAAGCTCTTGATTCACTCAAACTCTCAACTGTGAGGCTGTTTCCCCAATCTTTCTGAATCTCAGGGTTTTTTTCTTCCTGCTGTAGATTGGGAGTGCTTGATTGATGTAGCAATAATTTCTTTTTTTTTTTTCAAGCCCTCACATCTCTCACATTTTCTATGTGGTATTTTCTGTAAGAGGGAGTAGCAGGAAAAGGAGAGAGAGGGAGAGAGAAACCATGTACCTGTAGACCCATTAGTGGGATAATATCTATGCAAACCTTGGAAATGTCCTGAAGCACTGTTTACTGCCCTGTCAACCTGAGAATTTTATCTCACCCATCAGTGAGCCCTGACTCACTAACTACAATGACGACCACCAACACAAGAAAACTGAGGCTTCTGAAAAATTGGGGAAAGGGGCGGAATATAGGAGAAAGGGAACCAGGAGGTTATAAGGAGGGTAATCCAGGTTGGAATTGGTAGGTACTTAATCAAACAAGCATGATGTCAAAGCAGAAAATCTGAGGGGAAGGAGGCCCAACAAAACCAACAAACAGAATTCTTACTGGAGCAAATCAGCTCTTCTGGAGGAAATAAGTAAGGTAGGGATGTTATGTCAGAGAACCAAAGGAATAGGCAGTCACATGGTCAAGAGACCGTGATAAAAGCTGGGCAAGGACTTCCCTGGTGGCGCAGTGGTTGAAAGTCCGCCTGCCGATGCAGGGGACACGGGTTCGTGCCCCGGTCCGGGAAGATCCCACATGCCGCGGAGCGGCTGGGCCCGTGGGCCATGGCCGCTGAGCCTGCGCGTCCGGAGCCTGTGCTCCGCAACGGGAGAGGCCACAACAGTGAGAGGCCCGCGTACCGCAAAAAAAAAAAAAAAAAAAAAAAAGCTGGGCAAAAAGAAGAAAGGCAGGGAAGCGACAGTTTGAACCAATGGCAAAGATCAATCCCAGTGAAACCGTGCGTGTCAAGAAGGCTCTCGATAAATGAGTAAATGTATGAATAAATGAGTAAGAGAATAAACCAAGTGCCTTGGTATCCTTGGTGTTCTAGAAGATAAGCGCCCTCACAATACTCTGTGAGCCCTTTTCTAGTGATGGTCAAGCCTTTCGATGACGGTACAAGCAATTCTACCTGCACATGACAGGCATGTTCAGAATATGTCACAGAATCTCCAAATCCTACAGCCAGACTCCTTTCTGACTTCTGAAATGAGTCTTATAAAAATATATTGGGAATAAAAGTCAGAAATTGGTAAAGAAAAGACAAATGAAAAATATATACAACGTATTCTCCCAAAATGTTGATAAGAGCCAAGTGTGTTCAGAAGACAAGCCCCAGGTGAGAAAATGAACCTTTCCCACTTTAGCAAAAGCTGCTCCGGTGTGACTCTTACTACTTTGAAGGAGGACACATTATTGGTATTTAGTGGAAATCCAGAAGAGAAAAAAATATAGGGGGAGCAGGAATCTTATAGCTGCACTGTCAATATCAACACCCCCTGGGTCAGTATCTCACTAGGATGGAAAAGAGACATTTTGAGGGGGAAAAAATGCCACATTTGTACAGAAATCATGCAGCTATTTTCATAAGATCAAAATAATGATCAAAATAATGGTTTCAAAGAAATCAGGGTGAGGGTGGTCAACAGTGGAGCTCACCGTTGACTTTTTACAGCTGAGAAAATCAAGGTTCAGAGAAGAGGTATGACTGCCTCACGATGACACAGTCACATCTGGGGGCATGCTAGACGTAGTATAGCCTAACCCAGGAGCCTGGAGCAGGGGTGCCCGGCAAAGCAGTGAGAGGGAACAGTGGCAAGAGGCGATCCAGGTGAAGTTATCACCTGCCAGGAGCCTCCTCTGAACCTCCCAGCATTCACTGCCTCATTAGGCTAGGTTAGGCACCCCATTCTGGACGCTCAGAGAAATGTAGACACTGCTCAATCTCTGCTTTCACCTTGTTTTATAATTATTTGTGTTTTTCTCCTTTTCCTCTAGACTGTGAGCTTTGTGAGGTCAAGGGCTGCATCCCATTAAATGGTATGACTCTAGTGAGTTCTCAGTAAATGATTGTTGAATGAACAATGGACAGATGAACTAAGTAAAGACTCCAAAATACATCGGCAAAGGCTGCAGAGCTGTACCTATGGAAGCAAAGCAACCAGAGCAGAGAATCTGTAACCAGGAAGACACACGTTGCTCCCAGGCTGCCCAGCACCCACCTGGCTCACCGAGGGGCTTCAGGAGAGCTGGACCAAAGACCCAGCTCTGGGTGACCCTGCCTTGCTCTCTGCAGGCTCCTCCTCAGGGAATAATTAACTCACCAAATTGCCTAGACAGAAAAGAAGTCAACAGGATCCACAGATGCCTCTCACCTATTTTTCTGCCTCCTTTATGTGTCGTGCATTGAATGCCCTGCGGGAAAAGTGACCTGGCCGAAGTGTTTGGAATCCGGGAAGATTCCGATGAGATTCACCCTAATGAAAGCAATGCAGACTACACATAACTCAGGTGTGTTCAGGAGGGTGTGAATAGATGGCGATGGACGAGCAGAAATTCAGTCCCCTCCCGGTAATGCTTTTGTCACTCAAGTCCAAATCCAATAGGCCCAAAGGCAAGGTCCCCAGGGAAGCTTGTCTGATGCTCCAGTAAGAAGCACCTTCTGTCTCTAAACTTCCAGGGCACCTTTTGGTCTATTTATAGCCTTTGTCACAGCTGCCCGTATACACTGATAGGTATGCGTGTGTGCGCAGTGATGGCAGATTGCGAGCTTCCTGCAGGCAGGGGATATCTAACTCATCCTTTTTTTTAAAATAAATTTATTTTTTTACTTATTTATTTTTGGCTGCGTTGGGTCTTCATTGCTGCGCGTGGGCTTTCTCTAGTTGTGGCGAGCAGCGGCTACTCTTCGTTGCGGTGCGCAGCTTCTCGTTGCAGTGTCTTCTCTTGCTGCGGAGCACGGGCTCTACACGTGTGGGCTTCAGTAGTTGTGGCGCGCAGGCTCAGTAGTTGTGGTTCACAGGCTCTAGAGCACAGGCTCAGCAGTTGCGGCACACGGGCTTAGTTGCTCCGCGGCATGTGGGATCTTCCTGGACCAGGGCTCGAACCCGTGTCCCCTGCATTGGCAGGCGGATTCTTAACCACTGTGCCACCAGGGAAGCCCCTAACTCATCCTTTTATTTGTGCTCCCTAAGTTGATTTCTAAACATACTGGACACTCCAGTAGTCGTAGAAGCAGGAGTTTTAAGAGCAGCAGAAATAGCATCCTCATTTGAAGCAGAGTGGTCGCCGTCACCCACCTTCACTGACGACCTGGCACGCGGTCAGGCTCTGTGCACAACGGGTGTCTCCTGAGTTCACCTAATCCTAAAAGCACCTCTAAACAGTAGCTGCTGATTTTCTCAGTTTTACGAGCTTTTCCTCTTACAGCTGAGAAAAAAAAGATAAGTGAGATCAAATCACTTGCAGAGCCAGGATTCACACTCACATCTCACTGACACCAGGGTCTGTTCTCTTTCTGATTGAGTGAATCGACTGACTCAACTACTGGAGGTCACCCCGCAAGGTTAGCCTGAGTTCAAAAGCACACGCTGTGCCTAGGGACCCACTTTCACTCTCTGTCACTCCTACACCAGCCACCTTGCTCTGCCCTAGAGAATCGTGGCATTTGGGAGTTACTAGGAGCTCAGATATAAGCTCAAAGGGACTGAAGCCCCGGAGGGGACAGGGCCTAAGTCACTAGGCGAATCTGGGGCAGAACAGAGCAAGCAGCCTGGTGTCCAGGCTCTCAGGGCTCAGGCACTTTCTCTATTATTCCTCTACTTTTCCTATGTTGAGATGCCAGGCTCAGACCTCGACACAGGAGAAAAAACCCAAGCAAAGGCACAGAATCATTTCCTTCTGCCAAAGCCAAGATGACGAAGCCCGTTACTCAGTCCTGATGATAAGAGGAAGATGTCACGAGCTTGGCCTCGTTCCCCTTTTCCATTCTGCTTTCTGTTCTCTCCCTCCCCCAAACCTACTGCCGGTGATGTCGACTTGAATCCCGCAGGTAGAGGCTTCTTGTTACACCTCCTGAGAGGTGGGCTTCCACGCCTGCCTCGACTTCCTGTTTGGTGAAATTCAAATCTCAGCAGTGTGCCAAAGGCATTTGCTTCCTCTGTCTCTTTTCTGTGGTCTCTGGCCCTCTAACACTCTGGCTACTGTGGGGTAGAGAGGATTTATTCCCTCTCCTGGCATCTAGCAAGAGGGAGGGGTCTCCGGGTGGACCAGCCCGTGGCAGTGTCCGTCCCGCGCTGTCCCCTCGTGATTTGCTCATCCCATCCCACAGCGTACCTAACGAACGGTGCCTTCTGTCTGGAAGATCAGAGCCCTGGTAACGCACCTACTAAAGTCCTTCACAGGCTCTATGAATGAGGCACATTTTCACAAAAACACAAAGCTAGAACAAAGTAATAAAGGATTTTCCGCATACACAGTACAATACCAGAAAGAACACAGTATCTCATTTCCTCTTGTGTAAATTTGGTATACCATCACCCCGCTGTTGTGAGATGTCGATAGGGATAAACAGCAAAAAACACATGAAGCAGTGAGCCCTGTGCGGACATACTGACCTTCAATGGCCGGTTGTTCTTTTCCCACCTTCCCAGCTTCCTTCCAGACATAACTCAAATGTAATCATTCCCCCCAGCCCTTCCTGAGTGCCTGCTTCCACCTGATCCCAAATTATGAAGATGTTTCCTTGATACTCATAATTTCTTTTGACAACGATCACATTCTGGCTTTCTTGATTATTATTCACTGATCTTTAAGTCAGTGGCAGGGAGCTTGTCTTAATCCCCTGGCTTATGTCAGGTGAATGGAATTGGGTTGCCTTGAAATGGATGGAACTTGACATTACCTGCTCTGCCCTGGGCTTGCTGGGTGGCTCCTCTGAGTACAGAAACGCACATTCCTACGATACAGAGGAGTAAGTCTAAGAAAGAGGCTTTTGTCTGAGGGCATCTGTTCTCAAAGTGTCCTCCCCAAGCCAGCGGCACCAGCGGCACCTGCAAGCTTGTTAGGAATGCAAAACTTCCGCTCCACTTACACCTACTGAGGCAGAAAGTCTGGGGGCGGGGCCTGGCAATCTGTGTTTTTCTGACCCTCCAGGTGAGTCTGATACCTGCTTGCTGAAGCTGGAGAACCACTGTCCTCAGAGCTTCTGAGTACACCCTAAGCTACATGCAAACTCTATTGTGTGTGTGTGTGTACGCACTTGTATGTCCTTTTCCTAGAGAGAGTTTGCTTAACTTTCATCGTATTCGCAAAGGTTTCACAACCTTAAAAAGAGGCAGACACCCCAGATAAGCTTTGCCCTGCTGTTCCTTCTTGATATAAAATGTCATGAGTCTTACTAGAAAGAAGAAGAGTATGTGACAATTAACATAAACCCTGCTTAATCTCCGCGCTGATTGATTAGATGAACACAAGCTCAGGGACCAGGGCAATATGCCAACGCGGAGTCCAAAAGGGAACAGTATTTATACAACAAGGCTGCCAACTGCTCTGAAGGTGAAATTAGCCCCGGACCTCTGTCCCTCCCCCCAAAATCAGAGCTTTGCAGAGCTGGAGGGGTCATCAGAGTTCATCCGAGCCCTGGCTGTGTATTAGGACCACCTAGGGAATTTTAGAAAGTATGAGAGGCAGAGCCCACCCCAGAGACTCCTACATAATTGGTCTCGGATGGGGTCTGACCCGTCTATTTTTATAAGTTCCCCAAGATTCTAAAGCACAGCTAGAACTGAGAACCACTGAGCCTGGAGGAGTGTTCCTCAAAAAGCACTGGAACAAAACCAACTTATTTTTATGCATATCAACCATTGACCCCTGCTGTAAAATGATGGAGGTGGCACCGGAGGCTCAGAGCGCAGGACTGTGGACCGGGACTGGACTTGGAATTCGAATTCATTCCTCAGCTCACATCCTGGCTCTGCCACTTCCTGGCTCTCTGCACTACCCGAATCCCATGACCTTTGTGAGCTGAGTTTCCTTGGCTGTAAGAAACAGGATAGTTCTGTCTTCTTACACGCAGTGGTGAGAAGAGATGAGATAATGATGCCAAGCATGCCTGTAAATGATGTACCAGGCCGGCGTATGGTGGTGATGAAGTTCCAGGGAGGGGATTAAGTTGGAGGGAATAAAGGAAGTTTCCACTCTTCCAGAGGGAGGCTGGTGGTGAGATTACCCACAGAGTCAGGGGAGGAGGTGCTGGGAAGGAAGGTGGTTGAGATGCCCCCACTGAACTGGCTTCTTCCCAGCCTTTGGAGCGAGGCACAGAAGGGTTAACTTATTCCAAAATCAAGGCTCTCTGGCTTTGCCTGTTGCTGGCAGGATTGTTTTTGTTCCTGCTAATTAAAAACAGGTGCATTTGCCCGAGAACTGTGCTGGGAGCTCTTCTTAGGCCTGGTTGCTCTAGAGACTACAGTCTCCACAGGCAGTCAGTGTAGGGGAAGAGTTCTAGCGCATTTGCATATGAGAACTTGGGTTTCACCTGAG